>NC_143562.1:95936184-96245789 GCF_054136105.1 Typopeltis vanoorti
GGAGACTTGAACGGGCACATAGGAAGACAGAATAGAGACTGTGAAAGGGTGCATGGTGGCCACGGAGTGGGAATGATGAACCAGGAAGGAGAGAGGGTTGTGGACTTTGCAGTAGCATTTGATCTGGCAATTGTGAACTCGTTTTTCTTCAAGAGGGAAGAACATTTGATAACATTTAGAAGTGGTAACAACAGCTCACAAATTGACTACATTTTGACTAGAAGAAAACATCTTAAGGTTGTGACAAATTGTAAGGTAATTCCAACAGATCAGGTAGCACAACAACACCGACTGCTGTGCGCAGACTTTAAATTAAGATCGAAGATAAGAACTTCTGGTTGCCATGGGATGAAGACAATTAAGTGGTTTCGCTTAAAAGAAGAGAGTGTGAGGAATCATTTTAGGGAGAGAGTGTTAGAGAGGATTTCGGATGGACTGGAAAGTGTACAAGATTGGTGGAAACATAATTCAAAAGTAATCCTGAGCTGTGCAATCGAGGTGCTTGGTGAGACATCTGGAAAGATTAGAGAGCAGAAGGAGGGTTGGTGGTGGAATAATGATGTACAAGTGGCAGTGACAGCTAAGAGGAAGGCAAAGCAGAAGTGGGATGAGTCAAGAGTGGAAGAGGACAGAGAGGTGTACAAAGAGAGAAAGCAAGAAGCCAAGAGAGTTGTGGCACAGGCGAAGGCCATGGCATATCAAGATCTGTATGATCAATTAGAAACAAAGGAAGGACAGAGAAAAATTTACCAACTAGCGAAATGTAGAAATAAAGCAGCTAAGGACATCTTACATGTGAGGCAGATCAAAGATGCTGAAGGAAGAGTATTATGGAGGGATGTGGAAATAAGAAACAGATGGAAAATATACTTTGAGGGACTTCTGAATGAGGAAAATGCAAGGACTCACAGAGGAGATGGGCAGCCTTCTGAGGGGATGGTGCAGAACATCAGTAGAATGGAAGTGACGGAGGCTATGAAGAGGATGAGGAATGGAAAAGCGGTGGGCCCCAACAGAATTCCAGTGGAGGCATGGAAGGCACTGGGGGAAGAGGGAATTGACCTGCTGTGGGACCTGTTCATGAAAGTTTGCCAACAGGAAAATATACCCGAGGAATGGAAGGAGAGTACTCTTGTTCCCATCTACAAGGGTAAAGGGGATGCACAAGACTGTAAAAATTACAGAGGAATAAAGTTGATGTCCCACACAATGAAGATCCTAGAAAGGGTTCTTGATGGTAGATTGAGGGAGGAGGTGGAGATTGCAAAGGAACAATTTGGCTTCATGCCTAGAAGATCAACAACAGATGCTATCTTTGGGTTACGACAGATGATGGAAAAATATCGAGAGAAACAAAGGGAGCTACATCTGGTATTTATTGATCTGGAGAAAGCATACGATAGAGTGCCAAGGCAAGAAGTCTGGAGGTGTCTGAGGGAGAAGAAGGTGCCGGAGAAATATGTCAGGTTGGTGCAGGAAATGTACAGAAATGTGAAGACAAGTGTTTGGACCTGTTTGGGACAGACAGAAAGTTTTCAAGTAACAGTTGGCTTGCATCAAGGGTCAGCATTAAGTCCGTTTCTGTTTAATATTGTGATGGAGGTGGTAACAGAGGAGGTGAGAGAAGATGCACCTTGGACAATGTTGTATGCAGATGACATCTTGCTGTGTGTAGATTCAAGAGAAGAAGTGGAAACTAAACTGGAAAGATGGAGAAAAGCACTGGAAGAGAGAGGTATGAGACTGAGCAGAAGTAAGACAGAGTATATGTGTTGCGCAGTGGGCGGTGGCCAGGAGACAGACCTGGAGCTGGAAGGAAATGTCATCAGGAAGGTGAGAGACTTTAGATACTTAGGTTCGACAGTGGAAGAAGATGGAGGAGGTGAGAAGGAAGTGGGATGCAGGATACAAGCAGGTTGGAGGAACTGGAGGGAGATGGCTGGAGTGTTATGTGATAAGAGGGTGCCGATCAATCTGAAAGGCAAAATTTATAGGACAGTAGTGAGGCCAGCTATGACATATGCTATAGAAACTGTAGCCCTGAGGAAAAATAACATTAGCAGGATGGAAGTAGCAGAGATGAGAATGCTTAGGTGGATGTGCGGTGTGACCAGAAAGGATCATCTGAGAAATGACTATGTCAGGGGAACAGTGAAAGTTACGAACTTAGGAGCGAAAATACAAGAGGCAAGGTTGAGATGGTTTGGTCATGTGATGAGGAGGGAGGACGAATATGTGGGAAGAAGGGTCATGCAGATGGATGTGCAAGGAAGGCGGAAGCGTGGGCGGCCAAAGAAGAGATGGAGGGAGCTGGTAGAAGAGGACTTGAAGATGAAGAACTTGGATGTGGTGACAGCCCAAGACAGGAAGGTATGGAGGAGACTCATAATAAACAGTGACCCCACTTAAGTGGGAGAAGCTGCAGAAGAAGAAGAAGACAGGAAGTTGGTTTAATGTTAAACCTGGTGTCAGACAAGGATATACATTATCCACTCTGTTATTCATTATCTATGTGGATCACATTATGAAGGAAGCAGTATTAAACCTGATATCTAAATTGGAGATGTTAATTTCGGCGTTTTACTTTATACGGATGAATGTGGATTGATACAGTAAAATTGCCTTAGAAGATTGATTTCGAGGAAAATTGTAGATAGGAAGTTAGTAATGATGTTTTTCATGTAGTATTATCATATCCTGTATACACGTTGAGGGTACATGTCAAGAATTTGATGATGATGAACATCAAATTTTGCAGACCACTTCAGGTTTCAATAAGCAATGGTCTCTTACTTGTCTGTGAATGCATGTATCATGTAAGGACTTTCACAATACATACATGCCACATAGAAAGAGCAGATTGGATTCGAAGGAGTTGGTTTGTTGGAAAACAAGGATCAGTCCGCTTAGTCAACCAGACCAGCATATTGTCCTGATAAAGATGTGCATTGCACACTCACAGAATATCAATATTATATTTTAGTATTTATTCCTGTTAAAGACTCCACAAATTGTTTCCTGGCTTTGCGTAATTCCTAAAATTACACGCTTCACGAAGAGCACGCTTTTTGATGCATAAACATGCATCACATTCACGTTAATAGCTCAGGTGCGAGGTAACAAATACGGATACCTTTGAACCCTTAGAATAGATGTACAGATAGCATAGTGGGTCAAATTCTTAGTGTTCTAGTAGTTTTAAACCACCCAGAAGGTGAGTCAGCACCCAGAAATCAGTGGCTGTGATTGGTTATTGTGTCAACCAATCCATTTGTCATTTGTCGTAAGTTATTGTTTTTGTTTTCTAAGTTTCATCTATTTTGCATGAATGAAGTGGAAACTGACGTGTTTAGGACACCAATATACACAAGTAATTTCTATAAATAATTTATAACTTTTTTGCCTATATTTACAATGGGAAACAGTGTTGATGATCTAGTGAATATCCTGTTTTCTGCCAGATCTTTTGGGATTGCATGATTTGATTATAGTCGAAGAAGGTAAGCCTCATCTTCCTCTTCCAAATTTATTATAATATTTGCACTGTTGAGTAATTGAGATATACTACAGTAATATACTTCGAGTAATATAGAAATATAGCATTCTCTTTCATTATTGTTTTCTAAAATATCTTAAACACGTTGTCCCCCACTCAATGCAGATTTGATTACAATTAATTGATCAGTTAAAGTATTCAAAGTTATCTGTAATGAATTGCATTGCTGGTTCGCTGTGCAATCATGTCAAAAATATTGATGTGAATTTTGTAGCATGGGTTGCATAAGCCACACTACAGCACACCAAACCAAAATGGGCATGCAACACTACTGATATCTATCTATATAAGAACAAAACTCTCATCTTAGCATAACAGTTTAACCTGAATATGCTAATATTCACTATTAGTAATATGTTCAGTAATGGACAACCATTGGTCTAATTATGGCAGTGCTGACAATAAGAATTTTACTAATTGTTGAATGATTGTTATTAAGAAAAAACATCATCATTCAGGTGCTTCTGTGTACCCGAAGATTACAGGATACTACTGTATTATAATGCTAGTTGATTAAGTTTACATATTACTAAGTTCTCATCAACTTAATTATACTTCAGAAGAAATTGTATTCATTTTTTTAATCCTATGTGCAAGCATAAGCATGAAGTAACTTCACATTAGTTGCTCTAAAATACCATAATGCAAAAACATTATGGAGAGGGTTATTACCAAGACCAGTTGCAACCTTTACTGAGATCTCATCAGTGGGAACCAAACCAAAGAAGGTACCAAGGTAAATCAATGCAGAAGTCATACCTTTTTCAAGTGAAGTGGAGAAGATGTATCACCTTATTATTATAAATACTCAGATTAAGAGATAGTCATGCAAAGTTTTTCTGTTGCAACCCAACTTGGGTTACAACAGTAGTATTCTGTAACCTTCAGGATTACATACAAGCACCTGAATGATGATGTTTTTTCTTAATAACAGAATCATTCAACAATTAGTAAAATTCTTATTGTCAGCACTGGCATAATTAGACCAATGGTTGTCCATTGCTGAACTATCACTAATAGTGAATATTTAACATATTCAGGTTAAACTGTTATGCATCATGAGATTCCTGACATGTACCCTCAAGGGGTGTACAGGATATGATAGTACTACATGAAAAATTTACATTATTACTAACTTCCTATCTACAATTTTCCTCCAAATCAATCTGTTACCTGTCAAGACTCCAACATTGTCAGAGCTTGTATTTCTATCTTCTAAGGCACTTTTTACCATATCCATTCACCTATATCTTGGTCTTCCTCTGGGCTGCTTTCCTGCCAACCTGGCAGAGAACACTCTTGTTCTCTGCCAGGTTGCTAATTTTGTTTTGCTAATCTTTCCTCGCCCATTCTGTTTAAGTAACCTTACCACCTGAGATTAGCTCTGCTAACACATTCCCGGATGCTAACAATGTCAAGATCTTTCTTAATTTACTTGTTTTTAATATGATGTTGCCATTTGTTCACACTCCTAATCTTTCTCTGGACTCTCATATCTGTGGTCTCCAGTCTTTGGTGAAGTGTTTTACTTCTAACCCAGTTCTCAGATCCATAAGTTAAAATTGGTTTTAACACTGTCTTGTATACAGCTAATTTAGTGTTTTGACTAATTTCTCTCTTATTCCATATAAATTTATTCAGTTGACTTCCTACCACACCAGCTTTGTTGATTCTGTTGTCTATTTCCATATTTAATTTACCATCTTCTCTAAAAATCGTGCCTAAGTAGCTGAAATGTTTTACTTGTTCTATAGGTTCTCCATTCACAATGCAGTTGATATTTTCAATGTTTCTGCCTATTTTGATCATCTTTGTCTTGTTATTGCTGAACTTCATACCATATCTATTGCAACAGTTATTCAATTTTTGAATAACTTTTGCAATAGTTATGAAAAAATGAGCAGTCTTCTTAAAGACTCCTGTACATACTAGATTATACCGGGTGGTCCATTAGTCACAAAGGATTAAACATTTAATAACTTTTTTATTTATTTTATTTTATTTTGTTATAATGAAATTATTATTATTATTATTACGTGACACCTCTAGGGAGTCCAAGAACTCATTTTGGGAGGGCACACAACTCTACTTTGCTAAATACGTCTCATCCTCTCCACTACTACTTAATTCTTCAACTATGACACAACTATCATCAAAGTGAACGCCATCTATCGCCCATCATCGAGAACAGTATTTTTTGTCTGTAAATTACGTATGTTCTGAAGGCTGATTTGTCTGTATGCGGGATGAAAAACCCGAGTTTCTGGGAGAAAAAACCCTGCTACCACTGTATGAGATCAGCTAACTCACCTTCAACTGAAAAAGCCCATATAAGGATTCTCTCTCATCACGATGAGAATTGAACCCAGGTCTTTTCCAATCGAAGGGCGTGATGTTCTGCTATTCTTCCAATTGCATAACCTGCAGATTTTTTTTAATTGTGAAAAATTACTTATTTGGAATAACTTCATGACTAATCAACCATCCAGTAGATCAGAAACCTACCAACTCTCAAAAGAAAAAAAAAGTGTATAGATTATTATAAAAAAAGTTACATCTTGTGACATAAAGAAATTACCCAAAAAACTAAAACCCTACCATGTCAAAACTACCTTGGATATATGGGGTCCCAAAAAATTCAAAAACCCAATACTCTTCATTCAATATAATAAATTTAGTTTAATCCTTTATCCAAGTGTGAGCAAACAAAGTTTGCGTCTGAAAGTATCTTCAGGACTGGGTTAAGGTGGTACAACACCAGGGCAACTTGTTGCAAAGGTGGAGCAAGCTACCAACACTCCTATCTCAGTATCTCCAATAATGCAAAACACATCTCCTTGCGGATATGTCTAATGTTATGCATTAAGGGAAGGGCCACTACCCAGACTAGTTTCGCTCTTTATTGAGGTCGAATGGGAGTTCATGCCTTTCATCACTGGCCTCTTTAGATTTAATAAAAGTTGTGCTGAGAGTCAGCCTGATAGTGAGAGAGGAGGAGAAAGATAGAGTGGATAGTAGTAGATAGTTAAAAGAGGCCTCAGTCGATCTACTTGGCCTGACTTAAATGCCCGCACCAAGCAGATCTCCGACATTATCTCCCTCCATCCGTTCTTTTCAGCTTTCCTCGGTCAGTCACCTCTTCAGATGACTGCCCGAGGAAAGCAGGGAAAAACAAATGAAAGAAGCAACACATGAAAAAGGAAACTGGTAAATAACATTAAAACGTACATATAACAATTTGTAAGACAGAACCAAAGAAATAAGAAACTAGGTGAATTTCGGAATTTCAAACTGAATAATCAGAAGAGCGGGGGAAGAGCCTGGCCTGGGTGATGCAGCCCAGGTTCTCAGGGTACCCCCTCCTGTGTGGAAAAGACCTTTTCAAAACAAAAATTCTAATTTGAAAGAGAACAAAAAAAAATGACCTTTTTTTTTTTTTTTTTTTTTTTTTTCCCCCTTCGGCAGCTGTATGCAACAAGTCGACTGATTTGTCAGCGTGTTAGGCAGGGCTTGAATCCTCCTGCTTTCTATTGTTGTGGGTACTAAGGATGTGATCATATAACTTATCTCCGTGGGAGTAGTTTAGCATTCCTAGGCCTCTATACAATGCTGCTCCCACGTCATCCTTTGCATCAATAAATTCTTCGATTTGTTCTGGAGTGATTTCGTCTATGTCTTCGACAAACATATCATTCCACTCTGCGCTTACCACTTTAGGCCCATTTTTCCCTGTGAGGATAAGTAGGATATCCCCGAATGTTTCTATTCCATTTTGTAAAACCTTCGCATCCTCGGGGAAGTCTTTTAGCAGATGCAGTATCGGTGCATTGGCTTTTGCATAAGGGTACTTTGTGGCTTCTGCTGTTACTTTTCCAGTTTCAACTACGCCCGGACTCCCTGGTTTTGGTTTTTTTACATTCCCTTCTTCAGGGCTGCCTGGCCTTTTTTGTGTGGTTTCTTCACTGTGAGTTTCCATTTCTACTGTTTCTTCAACTACCGTGCTAGAACCTTCTTGCTGGTGGTTCTGTTTATTTTCTATGGTGACGGTTTGGTCGTTGGCTGGTTCCTCCTGCTTTGAGTCTTTCCTGGCTGCTTCTACAGTTTTGGCTGTAGGTTTCTCTGTTGCTTCAATTTGCGATGTGGCAGTATTATTCTTTGTTGCTGCCCTTTCATGTGCAGTCTTCAGGGTTGGGAAGTCGTTCTGCTCCATGCCACTGATGTTGTTTTCTGGTGTTGGAGTGTTGGGCGTGATAGTGCCTCCCACTCTTTCGGCATGGTTTCTGCTTGGACAGGTGTCCACTTTGTGGTCCTTGTTGCCACATTTTAAGCAGGCCGACTGGCATTTCTCCAATGTATGGCCCGTTGTAAGGCAGTTGCGACATTTCATTTTCGGGCACTGAGCCCCGAGATGCGTGAGGGCACCGCACTTAAAGCATTGTCGCTTTACGCCAGGGTAGCTAACTATTACCCTGGCCGATCCTATTTTGACGAAATTCGGAATTTCTGCCTTCATCATGACAGAAAAAGTGACTTCTCCTGACTTCCATTGAGGGAAGTCAGCGTCCGTGCCAATTTTTATATCTCGCACGGCTCCCCATTTCGAGAAGACTTTAGTGATGATGTCAGTGTCTTCTTCGAGATATTCAATTGGGAAACAATCTATTCTTACACTTTTGGAAAGACTTCCTACCACAAAAGGATGAAAAACTTTTCCCTGGCACTCGACTCCTTTCAGTAATTTTTCTCTAGTTGCAACGTTAGTGCATACAACTAGAAACCTTCCCCCCCCCCCCCCCGTAAGGGGTAAAACCAGAAATGTTGTCTGCCCCGACATAGTTAATTATAGTCTTTGCAAACGTCCTCTTCTCAATATTAGCATCAATTTCGAACCCGAGGGTTCTTACCCTCGGTAAAACCGAAGACATTATTACCTAAAGAAAGAAAGGCAGAAGACTTTCCAAGGATAGTCTATTCCTATAAAGTAGCGGAATGCCGTGTATAGGCCTAAAAAACCCACAAAAAGAACAAGGAATCTTACCAAGGCAGGATCCTGTTGGTAGCAGGACTTCAATCGGAGCTCTCTTTTCGGTTCTCGTAAACTGTTGCTGGAATCCGCTGGAACAGGTTTGAAGAAGGACTGGAACATGGAGCTTTCTCTCAAGGCCGCTGGAAACAGGTCTCTTCAGTGGGAGCCAGGCCCAAGTGGAGATATCAGGCAGAAGCATTAGCAGGTCATCTCTACCTATAGGAATTTCCAATTGGTGTGCCACCCTTTTTTAATAATTTACTCTGGATTTAGAGAAAGATGTTGAAAGTTTATTTTTCATTTGGTTAGAGTATAATAAATTTAGTTTAATCCTTTATCCAAGTGTGAGCAAACAAAGTTTGCACCTGAAAGTATCTTCAGGACTGGGTTAAGGTGGTACAACACCAGGACAACTCGTTGCAAAGGTGGAGCAAGCTACCAACACTCCTATCTCAGTATCTCCTATAATGCAAAACACATCTCCTTGCGGATATGTCTAATGTTATGCATTAAGGGAAGAGCCACTACCCAGACTAGTTTCGACCTTTATTGAGGTCTCTTCAGTGGGAGCCAGGCCCAAGTGGAGATATCAGGAATAAACTTTCAACATCTTTCTCTAAATCCAGAGTAAATTATTAAAAAAGGGTGGCACACCAATTGGCAATTCCTATAGGTAGAGATGACCTGCTAATGCTTCTGCCTGATGCCTGATATCTCCACTTGGGCCTGGCTCCCACTGAAGAGACCTCAATAAAGGTCGAAACTAGTCTGGGTAGTGGCCCTTCCCTTAATGCATAACATTAGACATATCCGCAAGGAGATGTGTTTTGCATTATAGGAGATACTGAGATAGGAGCGTTGGTAGCTTGCTCCACCTTTGCAACGAGTTGCCCTGGTGTTGTACCTCCTTAACCCAGTCCTGAAGATACTTTCAGGCGCAAACTTTGTTTGCTCACACTTGGATAAAGGATTAAACTAAATTTATTATACTCTAACCAAGTGAAAAATAAACTTTCTTCATTCAATAGTTGAATGAAGAGTATCGAATGATGACCTAGTGTAATAATCTTGTTTCATCTTCAGTTATTTCTTAAATGTCGTAAAATTTCAACTGCCACCGTCTGTAACATTGTACTATATCTTATTTGCTCACACTCTGTAGTCCAACAAATTTAATTTTTTTTCGACTGCGCAGTTAAATTACGCATGGAGTGTGAGCTTGTAAGATTCTAAGACGAAGTCAAAGCAGATACTGTTTTTATTTTTCCACTAACTTTAATCTTTACTTTAAATCAGTCGTGGCTTAAACTTAATCACTTAATCCAAGATAGATACTCAACTTTTCATTACGCAATCACATGCGGGTTCAAATTTTTGGGCATAGTGCATTGAAAAAATCAGTGCATTGTTTTGTTCACAAACCATTTAATTAAATCAAGAATTCTTATTATACAGCCCAATCCACATTAGCTTATTTACACAGTTGAATCACAATTCGTAGTTACTTAAAATTGTTTCTAAATTAGGTTTAGTTCTCCCACATTTCTGCTCTTAAAACCTAAATACAATTTAATACATCCTATTAGTCACTCTTATAAAAACTGCATGTAAAGCACACCTTGAGGGAGCTTAACTCAACATTAATTTACTCTACTTCATACAGTATTCTTCTTACTCTTATAACATTACACATAAAGTGTCTGGATAGATTAGAGCAATTAGAAATGGGAGCAAATGTTGGGACTGTAGAAGAACTTTGGCAGGAGTTATGAAAATGAAAAAGCGAAATGAAACTTCTGGAAGAGGTTATTAAACAACTAAAGGATCGCTGATGATAACGAGAAGGAGAAAGTTAATATTATAAAGAAGAGTCAAAGAATAATCGTATATCAATGTGTGGGGACTCGATCATTAGAGGTGTCGTTATTAATAAAGTGCACAAAGAATGCCTTCCTGGTGGAACAATGAAACAAATAACTGATGCGTTGCAGAAAAGGAAATACTGGGCATCAAAATTAGCTGTAGTTGTGGGCACAAATAACTTGGTTGGGGAGAAAAAGAATGTTGATAGAAACTTGAGGAAGTTGTTGCAGCAAGTAAAGAAGAATAGTGTTGTTGGGAAAGTCATAGGCATGTTGCTCAGATATGACAGTGAATTGAGAAGGAGAGCAGAGATAATGGATAGTAAGGTGGCTGAGTTGTGTGAGGCAAAGGAGGTTCAACTTGTAAATCTGCGAATGAATTTGAAGGGAAGTTGGAATGGTATAAAGCCAATGGATTACATTTGAATGGGTTTGGTGTTGGATATTTAGAAGGGCTATTATTTTCTGAGAAGGCACAGAGTCAAGAAGTTAATGTAGCAAATGATCAGAGTCTACCTGTGAAACAGGATAGCACAAATCAACAGATTGTATGGCAGGAGGAAGATGGATATGATATTGATGATGTGGTTGCAGGATGATGGAATGCATAAAGGTGAGGATGAGACAGTTAGGAATGGAAATCAGAGTCAGGATCAGATTAATAGGAGTGGTCAAACCAAAGAGAGGGGTATAGTATAGCAGCTAGAATAGAGAATGTTGGTGTTGGTAGAATGGCCTCAAATACACAAGAATTGTTATGTTTATACACAAGAGAGCTGAGTTTGTTGCATTGTTTGAGATGGTATGCCCAAAAATAATTGGAATAAGTGAAACTTGGTTGTCTGAGGAGGATGTGATGTCAGGAATAGAATTCGAAGGATATATAATTTTCCGGAAGGATAGAGATGTGAAAAAAGGAGGTGGAGTGCTGTTAATGATTGCAGGGGAATTGTGTCTGCAAAATGAGGAAGTTGATACTGCATGCACAGATTTTGAATCTGTGTGGTGCAAAGTTGAAATAATCAGGTTAGTATATCTGATAGGATGATGTTATAGGCCAGGGAATGCAGAGAATAGTGATAGTGAAATGTTTAGGCAAATTAGTTGGGCATGTAAAAAGAAAGTGATCCTGATGGGAGACTTTAATTACAAGAATATAGAGTGGAAGGAGGAGATAGTGAATGGGAACAAGGAGAGCAAGTTTGTGGAATTTCTGAGAGAGAAATATCTTAAGCAGCACTAGAGGCTTTAATGTTTTAGATTTGATGATACTGCTGGTTGGTGAGTGATCATGAGGTACTTGATTGGGAAGTGATAAAACAAGAAAAGGTCACTGTCAAAAATGGATGAATGTGGAAATATAAAGCAGGTGATTATAGGAAGCTCTGTAGCCAGTTAGCATCAGTAATTGGGTAGATGAGCTGAGCAGAAAAGATGTTGACAATGTATGGAAAGTCACAAGGCAGTCTCTGACAAAAGCAATGTATGACTGCATGCCAAGGGTTAAGTGAGTAAATAAAATAGGAGTAAAATGGATGAACAGTGAAATCAAGCAAGCTGTGCCGAAAAAGAAAATGTTGTGGAGGAGATACAAGGTGGTGATCGGATCTGTGAAGAGTATAAAGTGCAGACTAGAAAGGTGATGAGCATGGTAAAGAAAGAAAAAGTGCAATATGAGAGGAGATTGGCTGGTCAGGCCAAGGTTAACTCAAGGGAATTTTTTCACTATATGGCAAGCAAGAGGAAGAATAATTATGGCAGATTAACATTTGGATAGTCATGGCACAGACTAACAGCTGCAAAGGATATAGTGGAATTATTGAACAAGCACTTTATACGAGGATGGTCTAAAAAGTTCTCAGCCTTGACTGCAGATGGCAAGACTATCAGCAAGATTTTTTTTCTTCTAAGTTGGTACATTTGTCATAAGCATCCATGTGAAATTGCAAAGCATTCTATCAAGTAGTTTGTTTTATATGGCTGTCTGAAGCAAAAGTGTTGTCTGTATCCCTTGAAATGGATAAAATTGAGTATCGTGCGGTTATAAAATTCTTAGTAAAAGAAGGTTTAACGCCAAAAGAAATTCATTCGAAGTTCATAAGTTTATGGGCATTCTTCTCCTTTGTTTTGACAATTAAGAAATGGGCTGCCAAATTTAAACACGGCCATACCAGCTTTGAAGATGATCCACGTTGAAGGACGTCCAAAAAGTGTAACAACACCAGAAATCATTGATCATGTGCATGATATGGTATTGGATGACTGGCGGGTCAAAGTGCATGAAACTGTTGAGATTATAGGTATTTCAAAAGAACATGTAGGATATTCAAAATTATTGAATGAAGAATTGCAAATGAAAAAGCTTTGCGTAAGATGAGTGCCACGCTTGCTCACAGCAGATAAAAAAACGCACTCTCATGAAAATCTCTGAACAGTGCTTGGAGCATTTTAACAAGAATAAAACTGATTTTGTGCGTCGATTATTTTACTATGGATGACACTTGGATTCACCATTATACACCAGGATTCCAAACAGCAGTCAAAACAGTAGACAGAAGCCAGTTGTTCAGCGCCAAAGAAGACAAAGTCGGTTCCATCAGCAAGAAAGGTCATGGCATCATTGTTTTGGGATGCTAAAGGCATTTTGTTTATTAATTATCTTGAAAAGGGTAAAACAATAACGGGGGAATATTATTCCGATCTTTTAACCAGACTAAACAAAAAAATTTGTGAGAAAAGACCTGGTTTGCAGAAAAAAAAATCATCTTTCATCAGTACAATGCACTTGCCCACAAAGGTGTTTTGGTAATGGGAAAATTAAGGGATCTGCACTATGAATTGTTGAAATATCCACCCTATTCCCCAGATTTTGGCTGCCTTTGACTTCTGTCTCTTCCCAAAACTAAAACTCTTCCTCGCTGGTCAGCGTTTTTCTTTGAATCAAGAGGTGATTGTACTTGTAGAGGGGTATTTTGCAGATCTTGCTGAGAACCACTGCAGGGATGGACTAATGGCGCTGGAGCATTGCTGGAATAAATGTATTAGTCTTAAGGGAGATTATGTTAAAAAATAAAAATTATTTTGAAATTATAAATTGGTTTTTTCATTGTTAGGCTGAGAACTTTTCAGACTACCCTTGTATTAGCGTATATCATACTGGTGTAAATGATCCGGTGCAATGTATAGAAGAGAGGCAAGTATTAGGAGAATTGGAAGTGAAAGAAACAGTGGTATATCAGATGTTGGTTGGGTTAGATGTGAATAAGACTGTGGAATGATGACCTGGTTATTTAATGAAAGTCTTGCAGTTGGTAGAGTTCCTAAGGAGTGGAAAGAAGGCAAAATACTACCACTCCACAAGCATGGTTCTAAGACAGAGGTCTCCAACTAAAGGCTAGTCTGTATAACTACGGTTGTGGTCAAGGTGTTGGAGAGATTGGTAAGGAATAGAATACAGAATTGGGTTGATGGACATAGCATTCTTTATGATGGTCAGCATGGGTTTGTAAACAGTAGGTCCTGATTTAGTAATTTACTTGCATGTTATGATAAGGTGACAAGCTTGTTAGATAGGGGAGAATCATATACAGTGATATTCTTAGACTTTGCAAAAGCATTTGATAGATTACCACATGATAAGTTGGTGTACAAGCTGCAGAGAATGGGAATAAATAGTATATTGGTTAGATGGATCAGAGATTTGGTCTCTGAACGATACCAGCAAGTTGTGTATGATGGAGCAGTGTCTCAAAAAGGAGGTAACCAGTGGAATGCCCCAGAGTTCTGTTCTTGGGCCACTGCTATTTAACTTGTTTGTAATCGATATATCATGTGGACTGACCGGGGATCTTCATTTATTTGATGATGACGCAAAGTTGGGAAGAATTATAAGTAGCACTGCTGATGTTAAATTCCTTCAAGAAGATTTGAATAGACTTTTTACTTGGACAAAAGAGTGGGTTGTAGTTTTAATATCATTAAGTGCAAGGTGTTGCATTTTGGAATGCAGAAATATAAGGCCGTGTACTATATTGATGGTGCCGTACTGCAGGAAGTGGATGAGATTAGAGATTTGGGAGTGATGGTTGACTGTAGACTAAAGTTTAGAGACCTAGTATTTGCAAAGGCTGTGCATCGTAGTGCTGCTATGATAAGAAGTACTCTAACATGTAAAGATAAGGAAGTGGTTGTGCCACTGTATAAGGCACTGGTTAGACCACACTTGGACTATTTTGCTCATATCTGGTCACCTGGTTTTCAATGTGATGAAGACATTGGAGAAGGTCCAGAGACGAGTGACTAAGACAATATCAGTAATTTGGAATGCTGGCTATGGAGAGAGGTCAAAGAAGTGTGGATTGCAGATTTTGGTGGATAGGAAGAAGAGAGGTGATATTATAGAGACATTTAAGTTAGTGAGAGGATTTTATCGGGTTAATCCAGAGGGGATTATAAAACAAGTAGGAGAGGTGAGAGCAGAAAACCAGAGATTATTGCTGGAAGTTATGTAAAAGTGGTGAAATGGGGGTGTGAGGAGTAGATTTTTTTACATGGAGAATTGTCATTGAATGGAATGTATTGTTAATGCAAGGAGTGTTAAAGATTTTAAGATTCTATATGATAAATATGTTGTAAGTTGAATGAACCTCCCATGATGAGTCTGTCGACTCCATGGAGGATGTAATAATAATAATTTTTATCATAATTATTTACATCGTCACAGTTGGCTGCAAACAGAGACACTTGATGTGAATTGTTTGGAATTATTACATCTCTAGGTACTTACAACGTGTTGCATTCTTTACAAGACTCTCATTCAGCACAGTCCATTACACGAATCTTTTGTCCTCTTCCTTTCTGCTGATTCGCTCTTGATCTCCTGCCAAACTTATTCTTTGTCTGAGTCGTTGATAATTCTTGTTTTTAGAGAAACTTGTGTCATTGTTCTATACAATATATACACAAAAACAGAATACAAAAGTATTATTTATTAAATATCAATCAGTCAACAACAACCGTGGGTTCAATGTCCTTAGGTGTCTGATGCCATCTTGATATGATTTTTCCATTGCATTCTATTTTGTGCAAGATAACGCAGTTTGTGTACAGTGTTTCTGCAAGATTTGACTATGCCATTGCCCCATTCTCTGTTTGGTCTTCCTCTTGTTCTTTCCTTCAATCATCCCAAACAGCAGCATTTTTAATTTCCTGTCATCATTCATTCTACATATATGGCCAAATAGATGTAGTTTCCTTTTGATTATTTTCTGAATCAGGTTTTCTTTTGATTGTGTATTCATTTATATATTTCCTCATCATTCGCTTTCTGGATCCAGCTTATTCTCAAGATCTTTCTGTAGCACTTCCTCTGTAATGTTAATATCCTTTTTTCAGATCAGGAGTACCCATGCCCCACATCCATAGAGCATGCTGTTAAGCTTTCCCATTTTTTGTTCATGACTTTTAAGAATAGCTGTTGTTCTGGCTATTCTAATTTTTACCTCTTTTTTTGGGTCCAAGTCACGTGATGGCATCCAAGATATGTGAAGTGTTCCACATTTTCCAGTTGAAATTCTTCTATGGTAACTTCGTTCAGTAACTCCTCTTGTCTGAATATCATTGTTTTAGTTTTTTTTCAAAATTGACATTTAGCCCATATCTTTTTCCTTCTGCATATAGTATTTGCAGTGTCCGTTCCAGCCTTGCGGTGTCTTCTTCAATCAGGATGATGTCGACTGCAAAGCAGGGGGTAGTTTATTCTCATGCCATTTATTGAAATGCCTCCACCTTCTTCTCTAATCTTGTTCTTCCCAGGTGTGTGATGAAGATGATTGGTGATATTGGGTCCCCTTGCCTTGTGCCTTGACCAATATCCAGTCACACCTGCTCTCCTGAATGTTGCTTGTGCTTGGCTGTCTATATCTTTCAATAGGCAGATCGATTTATTGTCCACACCATAGGATTCCAAGACTGCCCATGTTATATTTTGTTCAATATTATCAAAGGCTTTTTGGAGGTCCACAAAACAGCAGTATATCTTTTTTTTGTTCTTTCTTCGGGCTTTCTCTGCTGTTAGTCTTAATGTGAGTATTTATTGCACTGTACTTTGATCTTTTCGAAATCTGGCTTGTTCATGAAGAAGATGTGCCTCCATGTGACCCTTCAGGCATTCTGTAAGTATTTTCATCAGCAATTTGCCAAGATGACTCATTAGTGCAATAGTTCTTTAATTGGTGCATTCTAAAGCACTGCCTTTCTTATGGAGTGCAACCATAAGAAAGATTTTTTCCACTTTTCAGGGGCATACCCTGATCTCCACATATCATTACGTAGCTTATGCATTTCTTTTACAACCAATTCTTCCCCCTATTTTAGCATCTTGCCTATTATGTTGTCATTTCCAGGACTCTCATTGTTCTTGAGATGCCTTGCTCACCTCCTCTTCCAAAATGTCATTTTCAAAGATCTCTGCTGATGGAGAGATTGCTTTTAGTTATTGGATTACTTCTGTTGCAGTATTATTTAGTTAATTTTTATATAGTTCGCTGCCATATCTTGTCTGTCTGTGTATGATTTTGGTCTTGTCCAACAATACTTTATCAGCTTCATCTTTGACTATTACCGATCTTGTATGCCACTTCCTATTGACATTTCTTATTAAGTTTATAGACCTCTCTAATTTTGTGTTCTCCATAGTACTGTTCAATGTTTTTGCGAGTATTTGTTGCTGCTTTCTGTACTTCATTCCATTTTTGATGGTAGCCTCTGAAATATCTTTTAAGTTTCAGTTCTCTTTTTTCTTGTACCAATTTCAGGGTTTCTTGAGTTATCCATTTCTTGTCGATCTTCTCTGTTTCAGGAATACTTCCTGTACCGCTTTTTTTAGTACTGTAGTTAGTCGTTCTGCTCTTGTATTTATATTCTGTTTTTCACTTGTGATCTTAAGCTTAGTGTCCAGTATGTACTGATATGCTGTTCTTAACCTGTCTTCATTTAGTCTTGAGATGTATATAGCTTTTTGGAACTTTCATTTGTACTTCTGTTTCAATTTTAGTCCTATATTCGCAATCACTAAGCTGTGGTCTGAATCAGTATCAGCTCCTTGGAATAATCTGCACTGTTGAGCTTATGTTCTCCATTTCTGGTCTATTAATATCAGGTCGATCATATTCCTATGCCTGTCATCAAAGGAACACCATGTCCATTATTTATTAAATATACTGCCATATATTTCAGTCTGAAATTAACAGACCATCATCAGTGGCTTAAAAAAGTTGTTGCAAGTTAGAATGCAAACAATTGATTATTCGAAATAGAATGAACCTCGTGATGGTAAACTGCCAATAGCACTATGCTTTAACTGAAGAAAAGGTTAATCATAGCAGTGTAAAAATAAATTGCACATATATATATAACTTATAATATCATACTCAACAGATCATTGGATAGATATCTAGTTGGTTTCTTAAGACCTTATGTCTTTATACCATTCTTGATTCAGTAGTAATTGAGAAGGGGGGGGGAATTTAATAATGTGTTATTCTAATCAAACTTTCCCTTATTTTTGATAAAGACAGGCAGTCATTACGATTAAAGTTAGGGCAGTTAAGCATGGCTTCAGCACTCCTTAAATAACCATTCAAATTTGTACTGACGTCTATGTAGAAGGCATGTTTCAGGCCAAAGAATGTTGTGGTCTGTCTCTATTCTGCATTGAACTAATCCAGATTTATTGGATTTTTTGTGGAAAATATATGATTGATGTTCTTATATTCTTTTTTCCTATTGGGCGTCCAGTTTGTCTGAAGGAGGAAAGATGGCATTCACATGGAACTTGGTATACACCTGGAAGAGACATAGGAGAGCGTTTATCTTTAGAAGTGGGGAAACATGTTGAAAGTTTATTAATAGGAATAAAAGTCGCTTCTAAATCATATTTCTTCAGAATTCTTGAAATTGGTTCTGAAATGCCGGAGATGTATGGGATTGGAACTCAACATAATGATTCCTTGTTTGTTTGGGTTAGGTTTGTAGGAGTCAACAGGTTTTTGGTAGTCCTTTCTGAGAAGCCATTTAATTTCATATACTGTTTAATATTTGAGAGTTCTTGTGAATGATGGGGAGCTGAACAATTAGTCTTAGCTCGTCGAATTAAACACTTTATGATTCTTGTCTTTTGATTAGAATGATGTGCAGATTGTTGAAGAATGTAATGTCCAATGAAGGTGGGTTTACTATAGACTGATGTTAAATTTCCTGATGGTGAGCAGATGAGAAGAATGTCTAGATAATAATTTGTTGTCTCTTTCAATTTCCATAGTGAATTTGTTACGATGATAAAGTATTTATAGTAGCTAACAGCTAAAAACATTGGTAAGGTATCTATATTGTGAGGTCACACCATAAAAATGTCTGTATTTATAACCCAAAATGAAGATTGAAGGTATATAGATGAAAAAGGATGTCTTCTAAATGCTCTAAATAAAAGTTGGCTAAAGCAGGGGAGAGTGTGGACTTCCCATGGATTCCTTCTACTTGGTTGTAGAATTTGTTTGACAGACGAAGTATCCAGAATGCATCAAGAATTCGAACAGTTTTACTATTATATCTTGTGGGAATATTTCAGAAAGTAGTTGTAAAGTCTCTTTGAGAGGTATTCTACATCAAAATAATAAATAGGGATTGTTTTTTTGTAGAGTTATGGTATCTGCGCTTAAACTTATAACTTTGTCTAGAAGGGAGTTTAAAAGTTGCCTGTTAGTGGGGTTATGATCCATTTCCTGGTAGGTTGAACAATCTCATAGTAAATGAGAAATTTTTCTTCAGCAGACTTCTCATGGCTGTGAACCCAGGGAATGAACTGAGCTTGAAGAACCTCAGGACGTAAGACACTTCTCTTTCAATGACCGATAGTGGACCTCATGTGACAGTGGACCCAGGTAAGAGAAGGCTAAGAAACCTAAGATGCTTCTTTCGATGACTGACAGTAAGAGAAGGTGAAACCCCACTGGGCCTTTAAAAGCTGGAGCTTTTAAAGGCCCATACTTCGCATGTGCACATCTCTCAAAACTTCCATATATGGTCATGGATCAACATCCAGGACATCACACTACTCGAAATTATGGACATGGATGTACATGGATACACAGTGCCTATGCGTCACAATGGATTAACAGTGTAACATTGTGTAAATTTTTAGGGAAAAAAACTTGTAAAAACAAACATGATAACATGATAAATTATTTATCATGTGAGATTTTACAGTAGCCTCACCTACAAAGTGTCAAACCATTAGCAAACTCACTCTTCCTCTCCTCCCACAGTTTCAACTTTTCTTTTATTAAAGATTCTGACATTATGGTCAGCTTTCATATTACTTCATTATTTACTAATATACCAGTGACAGAGACTCTTGTCTCTATTATGTTGGAGGTTTTCCTACTTGGTTACACTATAAATTAAAGATGCCAAGAAATTATATTCTTGGTTTAATCCTTTATCCAAGTGTAAGCAAACAAAGTTTGCACCTGAAGTAATTTCAGGACTTGAATAACTTGTATATAGAAGCTAATGACTTCATATCACTTACCTTAGTATCCCATAATGCAAAGCACATATCCTTATGGACATGTATGACTTTTATATAGCCACTTTTAAAAATTGCTTGGCTTTCTAACATTTTTCTCTGTATTTATTCAGAGCACGTGCTGATTTATTTGCTAAGAAATTTCAATATACTTTCTTCATTTCCATGATTTAACTTCCTGAATCCACCATGGATTTCCCATCCTTGCAGATAACTTCACCACATGCCATCCTGCCTGAATTGAACTATGTTTTCTTCAGAGTTATCAGAGAGTCTCAACGGTTTGATTGTTCATAACTTATTTTAACAGCATTACAACATCAAAACACTAAATTATAAGAGGATATTTATCAACTAGCTTATATTTTGCTGGATTTCAAACCAACACCCTCAGAGCACAACATGTTACAGTTTATTTACATATGACAATAAGTAAGTGAAATAATTCAAATTGTAATGGACAAAAAATACAAAGCCCTAATTTTGCACCCTCTGATGTATAATAGAAATTATAACAGTTGCAGATAAGTTGATTATAAGATGAATGTCTCCCATATTTTTGGCAGATTAATGCAGCTATACTTGTTAAGGTTAGGAGAATGCTTCACATTAATTTCTGACTTTAAAAATATACTTATATACTCTGAGCTGTAATGACTTCTGTATTGCACATTGGTTTTCTTCCATCTAATCTTGTGTATAGGGATTTCCAAAGCATGGTCTGCCAATTCTCACTTGCCATAATAATGGTAGTGAATGTGTTTATGTTCTCTGAGGTGGATATTAACAGATCTTCCTGGATCTGATTTGCTCTGTTAAGGACAGAGTTTGTCCTTTGGAGAGTAGATCAGAGTTTATAATTTGACATGTGGTATGAAGGTTATATTTCCAGATGCACGGAATAGGAATAGTGTGCGCAAGTAGGGGAGGAATGTAGTATTTTTTTTAATTTGGTAGGAGCAATAGCCATCTCAAAAAAATAATAAGTAAGAAGAAGAAAAAAATAATAATAATAAATGAAACTAAACTAAAAGCAGTTGCCTGAACTCCAGCGACACCAACATACCATGCTCTGACTGCAATTTTATCAAGATCCATGTAGTTATAAATTTACTGTCACAGGCACTTACAGAAGAAGCTGCAAACACTTCAGGGTAATAACTTCACTATTTTACCAAAGCAAGTTCCAAAACTGGAAATTATGATGAACATAGCATATGGTCCACAGTCTGCTACATTCAGTAGTCAGTAATGTTCGCTTAAATATAGCAAGCATCTCAACCAAATCCAGACAACTTAAAAGCTATATAAGAATAAAAACACCATGATAACAGAAGCCAATAAGAGTAATGCTACTGTTATTATGAATCAAGATTATAACAAAAAAAAAAAGCAGGATCTTCTAGGTAACAATTCTACTCAACAAATCGTAGATTGAGATCATGACCACTATGTCTCAAAATAGAAAAGTTATATCTTGGCCCAAAGAAATCACTTCCCCTATATGCTAATTAACAGTCCCAATGACTGAAGTGAAAACTGGAAACGTGTCGTATAGTGGAGCATACACAGAGTAAAAATAATTCTATATATAGCTCTCAGAGAGATAACAAAATTTTTGGAATTCGAAAGTGGATATTTTTGAAGTCTCATATAGAAAGAAAAATGTTTAAAAGTTTTTGATTGTTATGTTATGACAACGATGACAGTTCAACTATTGGGGGGGGGTACGGTCTTCTAACAGTCTTTCATATAGAAAGGAGATAAAAGGCGAGAAGAGATTGAAGATGATTAACTGCTTCAGCATTTCTTTAAATAAAGAATGCTATAATGTTCATCATTATAGCATTCTTTATTTTTTTAAAGAAATTCTCTGGAAATAACTCTTCTCTAATGAATTCATTAGCAGCTACCTGTCATCAAATAACTTGACTGTGAATGAAATGTTTTAAAAAAATATATATATATATATTTTGAATGCATTTGGAATGAAGCTGAAAATTCACTCACCATTTTTTTTCTCTTGTGCCATAAGGTTTTTTTTCAGTTGAAACAAAAACACAAGAGGAAATAAGTGAAGAATATTTATTTAAATACCATATATTTCAGCCTGAAAATTACAGGCCGTCAGCAGTGGCAACGTTAGTTAGTTAATTAATGAAGAAACATTACCTACCTTTTTATCTAACATGTATAATCTACATCCACAAATTAATTTTATTATAAAAATAGACAAATTATCCTTCTTAGATATCTTGTTCCTTCGCTCATTATCAAGTGAACTAATTCCATTTATCAAAGGCCTACTTTCACTGGACACTACATCAAAGCAGCCTGTTTACCATCTCTCACAGAAGATTAGAATTATCAAAACTGTATTACAATGTGCTCACATATGTTCTATGGCACAACAGCTACAGCAAGAACTCTTAACTTAACATAAATACGAAACTCAACAGCTTCTTAGAGAAGACCACCCAATGTCTTTTTGATTCCTAGATCAAATAAGAAGAAAACGGTACATAGAAAACTATCATCATGGTTTTCATCTTCTAAAAATAAATATTTCTTTCTTGTTCTTCCTGGCATCTACCAAGTTCCTTATGATTGTCACTGTTCTTACTTCAGACAAACTTGACACTCAGTGGAAAAGAGAATACAAGCAGACCAGTCTTACAACAACAGTAAATCTGGCCTTGTACAACATGGAATAGATGCAGACCACAATATCCTATTGTGGTCTGCAATAGGATATTGTGAAATAAGCTTTCTCCATCTTTGTTGCTATAAACAAACTTTTATTTAACCACCTTACCTGCCATTATGGATCAAATACGCATTCAGATATGCTTCGTATCCATCATATATTTTAATGTGATATCAATGGTATTACAATTTTAATATGCACTTCGCATCCATGGTAACTTGGACGTATATATACATCCTGGTCAGTAGCGTGGTTGAAGAAAGCACTTAAGCCTTACTTGACCACCTGAACTTGAATTAGAATGACTGCCTCTTGCTATCTAAGATATGCTATTCTTATTCTGAACACATTATTAAAGAATTTTTTTTTAATTATTAACAATACACTTAAATAATAACTAATAATATGATGTTTCCTCAGTTATACTTGGCATTGTTTTATGTATGACATCATATGTCACTGTTATAAAGCAATAAATCCATTGTTCATGTTCTACCTTGTAATTAACTAATGTTGCCTTTGATGATGGCCTGTAATTTTCAGGCTAAAATGTATGGCCTTTAAATAAATGTTATTCACTTATTTCCTTGTGCTTTGGTGTGAATTGAAAAAAAAAATACCACAAGGTGTGACTATTAAATAACGAGACCAGTTGCAAAAAGTGTGGTTTGTTATTACAAATGTACAACTTAATTGTTATCCCCTTCAACGTACTCCCCTCCTCTATCTATATACTATTGAATACGAACTTTACATTGTTGGAAGCAGTGCTGCAAGTCATCAGGTGTTATCTGCTTCAGTAGTGCTGCCATTTTCTCCTTTACCTCATTCACTGACTGAAAATGGGTGCTCTTCAATACGGATTTCAACTTCGGAAAAGGGTAAAAGTCAACATACTCCCCTCCTCTATCTATACACCGTTGCAGTACTGCTTCCAACAATGGAAATTTCGTATGCAACGGTGTATAGATATAGGAGGAGAGTATGTTGAAGGGGATAACCATTAAGTCAATTGTAATAATAAACCACATTTTTGCAACCAGTCTCATTATTTAATAGCCACAGATTGTGTGTGTGTGTGTATACAGGGTGTCCCAAAATTCACGCAAGAAGTAATTTAGATAGAAAACACAGGTTTTTAATTAAAATTGTAATTTCTTATTGATTCATAAAGTATACAGTATAGGGTTATGCATGGAATAGCATATCGGGTAAATGGCCTCCACGGCTTTGCTGACACGTACGCACTCTTTTGTCAAAATTTTCTATGACCATTTTGCATAAATGTGGCTGAATTTCATTGATACAGCGCTCAATTTCCTCCTTCAAGGAGTGGGTGGTCGTGGGCTTGTTGGCATAAACCTTAGACTTCAAAAAACCCCAAAGAAAAAAGTCCAACGCCGTTAAGTCACATGATCTGGGCAGCCAATTCTGATCACCAAAACGGGAAATTACATGACCAGGAAATGACTTATGCAGTAATTGAATTGTTTCTCGGCCGTATGGCATGTGGCACCGTCTTGTTGAAACCACATGTCGTCCACATCCATATCTTGCAATTTAGGCACAAAAAACTGGATTATCATGTCGCGATAGCGAGCACCATTAACTGTTATTGCCTTACCAGCCGCATTTTCGAAGAAGAATGGACTGATGATGCATCCAGCCCAAAATCCGCACCAAACAGTGACACGTTGTGGATGCATTTGTTTCTCAAATCACTCGTGGATTTTCTGAACCCCAAATGTGACAATTTTGTAGATTAACGAAGCCATCAAGATGAAAATGAGCCTCATCGCTGAAGATTATTTTGTTCGAAAAATAAGCATCCACTTGTTGTTGTTCCATAATCCATTCAACGAACTCTCTTCGCTGTGTGTGGTCATTTTTAATAACCCTGAACTGTCACGCTGTCTTTTTTTTCTCGTTGGCAACACTTTACTGCACAAATGGCGCTAAATTTAAATCTTGTGTGAATTTTGGGACACCCTGTATATATATATATATATGTGATAATCGGCTTTTACTCGGTTGTTGTGATGCATTTTAAAAAATAGATTTAATGACTAAAAACCGAGATAACTTATAAAGATTTTAATAAGAATAATATGACTAGTTTCGGCTTATAACAGCCTTCCTCAGGTATTCTTAAAGGACAAGAATAGTAATAAACATTGAAGTATCAAAACAAACTGGAAATTACAGGTAAAAATTGCCACACATAATTGATACATAAAAAAACATATTTTTTTCAAGTTGTTCTAAAAGGCGTGCCATTGTTTATTGCAAGTGTGCATGCAGGCTCACGTGAACGCCAATATTGAATAACTGCAGCATGGCTATCTGGGATGTTATAACTCAAATTGTTGTTTAAGTGGACAGGGTTCAGCAGGATTTCCCTTGATTCTACAATTTTCCTCTCAAACTCATCATCACAGCAAAAGATATTTTCTGATCTATCCCAGCAAACGGAGTGGCTTTGTTGATCATCATTAGTATATATTTATAAGTTATCTCGGTTTTTAGTCATTAAATCTATTTTTTAAAATATATATATATATATACACACACACACTCATGAGCAGTTGAATTACAGATACCTGCCTAGTAGTAGGTTGCACCCCTTTCACCTTGATGATGGCGGTGATGCGGTGTGGCATGGACTCCACAAGGCACCAGAAGAGTTGGGGAGCCAAACTGATCCATGACCATGGCGTGTATATCTCTCTCGACAACATCCCAGATGTGTTCAATAGGATGGAGGTCAGGGAGCCTCGGTGGCCAGCCAAGCATCCTCATGTCCGTGGAGTGTTTATCCACCCACTCGGCCACAATTCAGTGGGTTGGTGCATTGTCTTGCTGTAGGTACAGGTCTCTTGCGGGGTGCTGTAGGCGCAGATATGGGTACACATGATCTGACAGCAGGTCCCTGTATCGTTCGCCGGTGAGGGATGATGGTAGATGTACCAGGGGACCCATTTCATCCCACGTAAACAGTCCCCATACGAGGATACCACCACCTGCCTTAACTGTGCCCTGCTGGCACGAGGGATCCATCGCTTTATGTGCTTGGTGACGCACTCGTACCCTGCCATCAGCGTGTACCAACGTGTACCTCGACTCATCAGTCCAGGTGACCTTTTTCCATGCGTCGAGGGTCCAGTGGTGGTGTTCCTGTGTCCATGTTAATTGTTGTGCCTTGTGGCATGCGGTAGCAGAGGTACCCTAGTCGGACGGTGGCTTCTGTACTGCATAGCGAGGAGATGGTTCTGGGTGGTGTATGGCTGCTCACATGTCATTGTTGTTCAGCATTGAATCGGGGAGTGATCTGCGGCACTGTGGCCTGTCTATATGCTGGTACCATCCGAGCTAGCCGACGGCATCCCCTGTCATCGACACTTTGTACGCCATGGGTAAAACCACAGCCTGGTGGCTGTGGTTTTACTCGATTCCATGTACTCACGGTACACTCTTGACACAGTGGCCCGTGAAAAGCCCAGTGCCTGCACGACTTCAGAGATGGAGTGCCCTATACGTCTGGCTCAGACTATCTGACTGAGATCTCGAGTCTTCCGCATTCTGTGCTCGACTATTACTCAGACGGTCAGTACTAGGTCTGACGACATCCCCATCACGCGCCACTATTCCATTCTCCAGGGCGACCACAGAACCATTTCGCCAACACGGCAGGTATCTCTAATTCAACTGCTCATGAGTGTATATATATTGTATTCTGCATGCATACATGGGAAGTAGGCAGAAATGCATGAAAGATTACAAGCATTCAAAAAAAGCCATTTTTAAAGTTGATTCATTTGAAACATTTGAGTGATATTCCATATCAAGGCAATGCTGATCACTTTCAATGTAAAGCATCTAGTCATCAGAATTTTCTTCCCTGTGGCCAGTCTATGCATCCATGTACAAAAATATTTTCCAATGTATTCAAGATGTTGTTAGGAGATATTGAAGATAGCTTCACAAAGAGTCTTATTTTAATCTGGTTTCTGCATCACAACTGGGCACCATGCCACATACATATGAGAGAATATTTAAAAATACCAAGTTTAGAAATACTTTTGTGGTAAATGAAAGTGGATCACAACAGTATTTGTGCAATTATGGACTACCAATTTTTATTTTTTATTTTCAAAATTTGTTATCCCCCCCCCTTTCTTTTTTAAACAAAATCTGAGATGTGGTCCAAAGTGGGGTATAGTCTGCTTACAACCTCAAACACAATTGCATCAAATGCACATACAGCATGCTACCAAAAAAAGTTCTAATTTAAACAGTACAACATATGCTCTTCTAAAGGATATTCAATATTACAGACCATCCTGTAATGAGCTATTGTTTTGATTTCCTTCAATTTGCTATAGTGAGAGTTTACTGATTACATTGATGAAGTATTATTCTGTTATACTTATCCAGTGCTTATTTTGGCAGTGTAGGATTTGTCTGTATAGATGAAAGCAGTGTTAAATATTATTCTTGTTATTATTCAGAATATAAGAAATAATTAATGCTATTCTTTGAAAATATAGATAGTATAGAGGTTTTTCTGTTCTTTTCATTTTAGGCATATCCGGAATACCTCATAAGTTATCAAATTCTCAAGCCTGATGTAGAATGTCCTGTAGGTGGAAATTCATGATGAATATTTTCCTCCACAGATGTGGATTCTAGGATATCTTCCTCATGTTGTTTACTACTGAACAGTGATACTCGTCTTATAATATAATTTAATATGACATTAGCAAACTGTTAGCAGTGAGATGTCATGAGAAAAACAAGACTGTATTTAGTGTCTGTGGCATGTGCATACATGAGTGTGAAGTACATCAGTGCTACTTTCAAGGACCATTATCTGGCCAAAGATTGATTATTTATTTTATTTTTTAGTGATTATTGGTTGTTTCTCCCTGTGATTTTCCAATACTTATTCCTTATGAACTTCAACAGTGAATCTAGCTCAAGATTACCTTCAGCGATTGTGTTCAGTGAAAGAAAATAAGACTAATAACTTCGTATGTGGTGAAGACATAAACAGAGAAACAAAAATACACTATTTATTTTGAACAGTATGTTGTATAACTACCGTGATTAGTGTTTATTTTGCTGTTTGGAAATCATACCGTATATGAAATAACTGCAAATAACCACATGTACAACATTTTTGTAAAATATATAATGTTTTAATGAATTCAGTTGAAACTCCAGAAATTGTACCTTCAGTGGTAGATTCAGAGAAGGACGGATCTGTCCCTCTTCAAGAAACAAAGAAAATAATGGGAATTTTCTTTCATTAAAATAACAGAAAAAAAGAAACCTACTATATCTTTTTTAAAATTTTATATATATAAGGTTTGTTTTTTAAATAAATGTTATTTTAAAAATAAACATTTAAAATAAATGTTATCAGATCAGTGATAAATTTATTACTATTTTATTACTATTTTATTGTAATAAAATAGTAATAAAACTAAGTCTGTTTCAGTTGCACCCTCTCAAGTCTGGATCTACTACTGCCTCAACTAGCTATGTCAGAGGACTAAGTGACCCATTTTTATATAGTAAAGCAAATGATAGAAACACAATAATTTTTAAGAAAATTTACATATTAATCATAGCATAATATGAACTATTCAAAAAAGTTTTGTTATTGTTTTTTAACTAGTTGACTACTCAAGCATTTAACACCAGGGGTGCCATGGACAACAGTAACAGCAATAGTAAACAGTCAAAAAAAAAAAAAAAAAGAATTCTACTGTTTTGTGAAACAACATAATTCAGTATATACCATAGATGAAAGAGGTTATATATATATATATATTAAAGCAATGATATAAAAATGCCCATGGCAAATTGGTGTTTCAGTTATTTTTTACTTGTAGTTTTTTTTAAAAAAATAGCAACACTGAGTTATAAGCTAATATTATTTTTTCCCCAACTTTTAACTAATATAATGACTTTATGGAAGAATTTATATTTAAAAAATGTAAACTCTTCAGATAATGCTTGAATTTTTAACTTATTGGAAATCATCATAGCATATGATAGCATCTTTGATACTATGAATTTCATTTCTGAGGGAAGGCATTTAATCATGTCTGTGTGTCCACACAAGTACATATGTATATATATATATATATAAATAAGTCATTTTCTTTTTCAAAATAATTATTTATGTACAGAAAGAAAACTAAGTAAAATGTCCACTGAAATTATTCTATTCTCTATTCAAAATATAGCCTGCTTATGGCATAGAACTAAATCATTTATTGTATTTTTACAGACACAATAATCGATGTAGTTTTAATTTTGTACATTTGCATTTCATATTGTTGTAAAGTATGCAATCTGATAGTGTACAGACTCAGAAGAAAATATATGGATAATTAAGATAAAGCAACAGTTTTTGTTATGAAATGAATTATTGTAATTAATGAATTGTTAATGTATGTTTGTATTTTTAATCCAAAATATTTTGCTGAAATAATGTATGTTTTGATCTACTCTACTGTGATATTTATATACAGTTTCCTTTCATTTCCTCTTCCTTTTTTACTGCTATTATATTTTTTCTATATGGTGCTGATCATTTAGTAGCTATGCTGATACTATTCTTTGAAATCATTGGAGATTTACAAAATGCAAAAACTGAAGAAAAAAATTTCTTTTGTTCCATTTGCTGGAGTGATAACTTATTATCATGCTACTCGAGAGACATGCATAGATTTCATAATTCGTTTCCTTCTACCTGCTAATACATTATTACACGCATTATACTTTTCTGAATAAAAGTTTTTTGTTTTGTTATTAGTTGATTATTTGAACTTAAATACATGTTAAAATATTTTTCGCACAAAAAAAATGTCACATAATACACTGCATGAAGAAATGAAATTATGCATATCAAGTATGCAAAATACTTTGGTCTTCACAAAGAAACTTCTCATCTTCCTTTGTTCATTCCTCCTGCCAATTCTTTGGAACAATATCCCCCATACTGTTTTATCTCACTGAGTACAACCTCTAAGAAACATATCAGTAATCTACTTCTTTCTACTTAATCACTTGCTCATTAATCCGTAGTGTTATAGGTCCTGTGATCTTTCATGTGTAGGGTCGTTATAAAATATATTATTGAAACATTAGATCACTGGTCAGTAGCATTTTCTTAATTGAAATTTTCTTGACTAAAATTTTCATCTCTAATTTTAAATATTAATTTTAAAAACTTGATGTTGATATCAGCATAGAAAATCAAAATGAAGATAATCTAGGACCCCCAATAATGCGAGAAGAATTTGATAAAGCACTGTCTGAAATGAGTAAGGGAAAAAGTCCAGGTGTAGACAATATTCCTATAGAACTGCTACAAAATCTAGGTGATGAGACAAAAACCTTACTCTATCAATTAATAGCCCAAATCTATTATAGAGGAGAAATACCAAAAGAGTTTATGAAATCAACCATAATACCAAAAAAGAATAATGCAAACAAATGCAGCCAATTTAGAACAATAGCTTTAATCCCACATGTTAGCAAAATTCTGCTAAAAATTATTCAAAATAGAATTTATTCAAAAATAGATTGTCTATTTGATGAAGACCAATTTGGATTCAGAAAGAATAAAGGAACAAGAGAGGCAATACTCTGTTTAAGAACAATAATAGAGAGAAGATTAGACCTTAGTCAAAATACTTACATTTGCTTCCTTGATTTAGAGAAAGCGTTTAATAAAGTAAACCAGCAAATACTCCTAAATTGTCTAACTAATGTCGGCATAGATTTGAGGGATAGGAAAATAATTTATCAAATTTACAAAAATCAAAATGGAAGGATTAAAATCAATGATAAGGAGAAAATAATAAATATAAGGAGTGGAGTAAGACAAGGATGTATACATTCACCACTTTTATTTAATTTGTATACTGAAAAGGCCATTCAGGAAACTAAAGATAAAATAAATAGTGGCATAAAGATAAATGGTGAACAAGTCGTGTACGAGATTTCCTGATGACATAGCCCTTGTAGCAGAAAACAGAAGAACGTTAAAAACAATGCTAGAATTACTAAATACTAACCTTGAAAAATATAAAATGAAAATCAACACAGATAAGACTAAAATCATTGTTACAGGCAAAATCCCTATCAATATAGAGCATAAGACATCAGTGGGAAACAAATAAAACAAGTGAAAAGATTTAAATATTTAGGAAGCCTAATAAGATCAAGAATAAACAATGCAAAAGCCTAATTCTCTAAAATGAAAACCTCAACCTACAATTGAAAAAAAAAATTAGTAAAGACATTGATATGGAGCATTGCACTGTATGGATGTGAAACCTGGATTCTAGGCAGAGAAGATGTAAGAAGATTGGAGGCTTTTGAAATGTGGTGCTGGCGCCACATGAACAGAAAAAAATCAAACGAACAAGTCCTGAAAGAGATAAACGAAACAAGAACGCTAATTAAATCGATCAAAATTAGAAGGGATAGGTGGTTTGGACATATACTTTGACATGATGGACTTGTGAAAAGAATAACAGAAGGCAAAATAGAGGGGAAAAGAAGAAGAGGCAGACCAAGGAAAAGCTTTCTTGACCAAGTCAAAGACAGCACAGCTTTGAGGAGTTACCAGGATGTTAAGAAGAAAGCCAATGACAGAGCGGAATGGAGGAAATTGCTGCTGAGCTACCAGTCCCAAGACTGATGCAACTGATGATGATGATGAAATTTAAATAACCAATAACTTATTATCCATGGATATTGAAATTGCCTTTTCATTCTAAAGAAACTGTGACTGAAGAAAGGAGAGAATAAGTATATTATAAACTGAAATTATTTCAGTTTGTAATATGTGTCCATAAATCAAAAGTGTATCTCATGTGCCTATATCAAAAACCTGCTAGTTATATTGGCTCAGTTTTATATACATATATATATATATATATACATACACACACACACACACACTGATGAGCATTTGAATTAGAGATACCTGCCTAGTAGTGAGTAGCACCCCCTTTTGCTTTGATGACGGCGGCGATTCAGCGTGGCATGGACTCCACAAGGCACTGAAAGCGTTGGGGAGCCAAACTGATCCATGACCGCTGCACAGCTTCCCACAATGCACAGAGATTGGTCAGAGCAGGGTCCAGGGCACATATATCTCTCTCGACAGCATCCCAGATGTGTTCAATAGGATTGAGGTCAGGGGCCAGCCAAGCATCCTCATGTCAGCAGAATCGGTGGGCCGGTGTATTGTCTTGCTATAGGTACGGGTCTCCTGCAGGGTGCTGTAGGTGCAGAAATGGGTGCACGTGATCTGACAGCAGGTCCCTGTATCGTTCGCCGGTGAGGGACGATAGTAGATTTACCAGGGGACCCATTTCATCCCATGTAAACAGTCCCCATACAAGGATACCACCACCACCGGCCTGAACTGTACCATGCTGGCACGAGAGATCCATCGCTTCATGTGCTTGCTCACGCACTCATACCCTGCCATCAGCATGTACCTTGACTCATCAGTCCAGGTGACCTTTTTCCATGCGTTGAGGGTCCAATGGCAGTGTTCCTGCACCCATGCTAATTGTTCTGCCTTGTGATGTCTGGTGAGCAGAGGTACCCTAGTCGGGCGGTGGCTTCTGTACTCCATAGCGAGGAGATGGTTCTGGATGGTGTGGCTGCTCACACGTTGTTGTCCAGCAGTGAATTGGCGAGTGATCTGTGGCACTGTGGCCCATCTATCCGATGGCATCCCCTGTCATCGACACGTTGTACACCACAGGCAGTTTTCCATGGCGGCTATGGTTTTACCCGATTATATACTCGCAGTACACTCTTGACACAGTGGCCTATGAAAAGCCCAGTGCCTGCACGACTTTGGAGATGGAGTGCCCATATGTCTGGCTCCTACTATCTGGCCGCGATCGAATTCGCTGAGATCTCGAGTCTTCCCCATTCTGTGCTCGACTATTACTCAGATGGTCAGTACAAGATCTGACGACATCCCCGTCACGTGCCACTATTCCATTCGCCGGGGCGGCCACAGCACCATTTCGCCAACACGGCAGGTATCTCTAATTCGACTGCTTCTGTGTATATATATATATATATTATTATTATTATTATTATGTGAGGCCTCCAGGGAGTCAAGGCCTCATCAAGGGAGACTGTAAATTACCCAACCCAGCTATCATACCTTCCCTTAAATTCATTTACACTAGATGCACTCACTACCCCTAAGGTCAAATTATTCTACTCACTCACTGCTCTCTGGGAGAAAAACCTAGCTCTTACCCCTTTCTTGACTGAGAACAACCTTAACTTCCATGGATGCCCCCGTGTTCTCTTCCTGCCTTCCATGTAACAAAAAATTTCATCATTTGAAATGCTATAACACCCATTCAAAAGTTTATAGACCTCTATCATATCACCCCTCTTTCTCCTGTTAACCAGAGTCTGCAATCCACATACTTGCAATCCGTCTTCATAATCTAAATCCCATAATCCGGATATAATCTTTTTAACACCCTTTCCACAGCTGCTTTATTCCCTTGGAACACGGAAGACCAAATCTGCACACAGTAATCCAGATGTGGTCTTATCAAAGCCTTATAAAGAGGCAAAATTACTTCCTTATCCTTACATGTCAAGGTTTGCTTCAACATAGCAATTATCCTCTGAGTTGTATTTGCAACTTTTGCTATGTGACCTTGCCTCTTCAGTTTCTTGTAGCATAACTCCGCTAATATTATATGCCGCTGGATCTCTAATCATGCCAAAGTGCATAACTTTACACTTACTAACATTAAACATATCCATTTTCGTTTGCCCAGATTTCCAGTCTATTCAAATCATTTTGTAATTGCTGAATATCAATAGCATCCTCAATTTCCCTGCCTATCTTTGCATCATCAGCAAACAATTGCACATCTGATGATAGACCCTTCTTGATGTTATGAATGTATAGATTGAACAATAATGGCCCAAGGACTGAACACCAAGGTACACCACTGGTTACCTTAAATCTGGCAGATTCAAACCCACTGTATGCAACTTTTTGATATCTGTCTGTCAACCATCCCCTGATCCGAGTGAATAGATTATATTCCAATCCCATATTCTCCAGTTTATGCAACAGCATGTCATGTGGTATCCTATTAAATGCCTTAGAAAAATGAAACATCATAGTGTATCCATTTCCTTTATCCAACTAGGCCGTAACATTGTTATAAAATATAAGCAAATTGCTAAAACACGACCTTCCTTTAGTAAACCAATGCTGTTCCCTGTGGAGTATAGAATGCTTATCTACCCATTTCTGTATGTGAGTTCTTACCAACTTCTCTAAAATCTTCACTACCACACCAGAGGTACTAATAGGTTGGTAGTTAGACATATTAGTTTTATCACCCTTGTGCAATGGAACTATCATACATTCCCTCCATTCCTGTGGTATCATTCCTGAACTGAGACTCAAGTTATACAAATGTGTGAAAGGCCTAGCCAATTCAGCTGAGCATTCCTTTAGCAGACTGGATGATATTCCCTCTGTCTCTGTTGGCAAATTCTTAAGTTATACAAGAGCTCTTCAACCTCATTTTCATGAACCTCTAACTCTTTATCCAACATAGCAGTAACACCATGCTACATACACCTGGTTGATGTATCTTAGCAAAATGAGCACTCATCAACTGAACAATCTCCTTAGCTTCCAACACTCGTTTACCATCTGCATTCAATAAAGTTATTCTTCCACATTCATTCTTTCTTTTGCTTGTGGCATAACAATAAAATTCTTTTGGATTGATTTTAGCTTGCATGGCCAATTTCTTTTCATACTCTGTTTTAGCTTTTCTCACAATACTCGTTACTTTTCTGGCCCTGAGCTTTATATATTTCATAACTCCTCTCACTCTTATTCTGACGATATTCATCCACATCGTCTCCTTCTTGTGGATCTCTTGCTTAATAAGGCTGCACATCCATTTCACTCCCAACCTATTTATTCTTCGAACACTAGGGATACATTGACATATCGCCTCATTCAAACACTTTTTCAAAGACTGCCATGGATTGCTGACATTTTTTCAATTTAGTGACAGTGACTGATACCATGGGACCAAAGATAGTATTCTTCTAACTTGATCATAATTTCCTGCTTTGTAGTTCAGCATGTAACCTGTTTTAATTGGAGCTTCAATACAAGTAGTTACTTCCCAAGAAAGTACTTCATGATCACTGTCACCAGTTGGTGGTAAAATAGCCATATTCTTGAAGGAGATCCCTTCTGATACTATGAGCAAATCCAACACTCTTTGACCTCAAGTTCCTTCTTTCACATGCTACTTGAGAAAGTTGTCTTGCAACAATTCAATAAATTCCTGTTCTTTCTTATGACATTTCTCTTCTAACCAATCAATGTTTGGAAAATTAAAGTCACCCATAATGATCATTCGCTTGGTACCCATAAGGCTAAATTGGCAATGCATTTCTTCGTCCTCTACAACTGAGGTGCCAGGTCTGTAGCAACACCCCACCATATATTTCATCTGTTAACCTCCACTTTACACCAGATAGACTCAAACTCATCGCTACATGGGACATTGTTACTATCATTGTTTTCTTGTATTTCTACCCTAACTGGACTTAAGTCATCTGATATCATTAGTAGCACTCCTCTCTTCTGTCATTCCTAAAAATAGTATATCCGTTACACTTGATCCCACTTACCATATCTGATTCTTGATAGCCAGGCTTCACTAATGCCAACAATCTTAGGCCACATCGTATTCATTAAAGCAACAAACTCAATCCCTTTGTTTTTAATGCTCCTGGCATTTGTGTATAGACAACAAATTACAACCTAGCCTATTCTTATAATTAGATATACAATCTATTTGGTCTTGTTCTAGAATTTTCACTTTTCCCTCCACAGACATACCTAAAAGGTCCGAACCCAAAGCATATTTTTCCACTCCTTCGCCACATACATAACCATGTTCAAAGGCATTCACATCTTTATCACGTTTGTATACCATAGCTGAACTTTCACACACATTTTTCCATTCCTCCCTTGATGATCTAGTTTCCCTGATTCTCTGCATTGGGTCTCTTATATTATAAAAATGTTCATATTTGATGTCCGTAGATGCCATATAGCCACTTCTATACCTCACCGGGTTTTTGGAGAGATATTAAAAGAAGTGGTAGGGTTGCAGATGCCCTTCCACACAGATTAAGACAGACAATCACAAACATCCATGCCCATGGTGGGATTTGAACATGCAGCCTTTTGGCTGGAGAGTGGATACACTAACTATTCAGCCAACCAGGCTGGCCCAGTGGTATACAGTATTATATTAACTATAAAAAAAAATAAAAAATCTGAAAACATTTATTCAAATTTAACAATTCTCACATATATATATATCATCATCACAGTTTATTCACAATGTTGTTACAATTTGAAAAGGGAAAAGAGATTTATATTAAAAATTAAATATTGCAAATTATGGTCTTCCAAGTCTCTCTATCTTGAGCCAAATGATAGATGTCAGGTGGAGTTTTACAGTTCAGCCTACTGATGGTTTCACATATGTATTGCCAAAATTGTTTGCATGGTCTTCCTCTACTGCAATTGCCATCTTCTGGTTTGTACAGGATGAGAGATTCCAAAAAGGGTGAGACTTCAGGATATCTGTGTTGTAGTTTTTTTGACTATATTGACAAGTGGTTCTTGCTTAGCCAGATTTAGCACAGCAGAGTTAGTGACACGGTCCATCCAAGGATCAGTCTGAGACATGTAGCTCCAAAGGAGTTAATTAGAATTGTAGTTTTTTTTTTTTTTTGGTGCTTATTGTCCAGGTTGGAGAACGATAAGAAAATGTATCTACTGGTTGCATAGTATAGTCTTAATTTTGTCTTTAATGATAATGATGATTTCCAGATGGGATGGAGTTTGTTATGGAAGACTAGAGCCAGCTGTTTACGTTTTCTAATATTTTCTGTATTATTGATGTACGATCCGAGGTATTGAAAGTCCTTTATTCTTTCTAAGGGTTTATTGTTGATATGAAAAATAAAGTTTTCACAACCTATTGAGAATACTTTGGACTTTTGGATGTTGATCTGCGGACCAATAAGTTTAGCCTTATTGGTTCGCAGTAGTAGACTCATAAGTAGACGCAGTAGTAGACACAAAAACATGTGCCTCTAGACAGATGTTTTTGTGCATTTGTTGGTTCTGTATCAATAAGTACATTGTCAGCAAAGCTAAGATCAGTTATTTGCATGGCATGGGTGGATGTTCTAATGTTAAAACCAAGATCTTCTGTGTTGAAGGTCTGGAAGATGTAATCCAAGCATACTAAAAACAAATAAAGTGCTAGTACATCACCTTGCAGGACTTCTGATGTCACCAGGAAGGATTCAGATGTTTCTGTTTTAAAGAAATCTGTAGCATTGTAATCTTTATAAGGCGCTGAGATTGCTTGTATGAGTTGAGGGTAGACCATAGAAGCTGAGTATTTTAAAGATTGCTTCTCTATTAATGGAGTCAGAGGCTTTTTTTGAAGTCTATAAAGGTTAAAATGAGTGATAAGTTTTTATCACGTGATTCTTCTGATGCAGTGTATCTGTTCTACTGTACGTTGTTTTTTTAGAAATTCAGCTTGTTTTTTTCTTAAAAGTGGTGTTAAGTAAGGTTCTATTCTATTGAGTATCATCCTATTGTAAATTTTAACTGTGGTTGATAGCAAAGTAATACCTCTGTAGTTATCCATTCTGTTAAGACTGCCCTTTTTTGGGTATAGGGATAATAAGGCCTTGTTTCCATTGTTGAGGTATTATTCCAGTATTTAAAGCTTGATTCATTATGGCAAGGAGATTGGAACATATATTATACCTAGCATTTTTGAAAGCTTTTGCTCTGATTCCATCAATCCCTGGGGAGTTTCCTGCTTTGGTTTGATCTATTGCTATTTTTAGTTCCTTTTCAGTGAAGGTTTCGCAATTTATTATTGGTAGAAAAGTGGTTAGATGCAGGTCTGCTAGCTGACTTGAATGTTGGGGATTATCAACATTGACTAATTCTTGAAAGTAGTTTCTCCATTCTTTCATTAAGTTTGAATTTACTGATAGCAACTGATAACATCAATTTTCAGTTGATGTTACTTTTTCTGCTAGTTCCTTCTTGAGCATTATTCCAACTCTTCCAGTACCATCATTGTTTGCTGAGTTATAAATAAATCTCCATTTTTTGTCAGCTGATGATGTTTCATTCACTTCATGATTGTCAGTTCTCCATCTATATTCTTGCATACATATGTCTATGTTGACTTTTTCTGCTCCTCTAAGCAGCTCAAAAAATTTTCCAGTTTTCTTGAGTGTCTGTATGTTATATGTTAAGAAGATGAGATTAGATTTCCATAATTTAATTCGATCACACTTTTTTGTACCTTTATTCAACCAAGAACTTCGTGGAAGGCTTTGATCCTTGGTATGCATAGTAACTGTATCAGCAGTTGAGGCACAAGTCTGTGTGGCTGATATTATCTCATTTTCTTTCGTAATCATGTAATATCCACATATCGGGTGATTGGTCCTAATATGTTTTACCAGTCACGTTAGCCTACTGGGAATTTACCCAGTGTTTCCCGAGGGGCACCACAAGGGTGTGACTTTGTATATGTGCATGTAGAGCCTTGTTTGCAACTTCTGACTAATTCTCCATCAGAAAAACTGTTACAGATTTGATTCGAGTTGATGATTAGAACTTTTTCTATATATATATATATATATATTTTTTTTTTTTTTTTTTTTTTTCAAGTTTATTTTGTCCAGAAAAATATTTTATTTTTTTTAAATAACTGAGTGTAGAATTTGCGCAGTTTCAGACAATGAATTCTAGTTAGGGTTATTACATGTGAGATGACATTTGTCTCCCATACTCAATATCGTCACCAAATTACTGATAATGATGTAACCTCCCACTGATAGCTCAGTGGGAGGTTATATCATTACTAATTTACTATTGACAGTTTTCCTTCAAATGAATATGTTATCTGTCAGGACTCCAGTTTTATCAAATCTTATATTACAGTCTTCTAAGCCACTTTTCTCCAATCTCTGATCTACCTCTGCTGAACTCTTCCTTATTTGTCAGATCTTCTTGTCCAATAGTTAGAATGCCAAAAAATCAACAAATTAAATGTTCCTCCTATCCCTCTCAAAATGCTGACTGTAGTAATGCTATTATTGTCCCTTATATCTGGGGCACCTCAGAAAAAATAGCCAAAACTTAAAAAAAAATACTATCTCTGCACTGCATTCAAACCTAATCAGAATGAAGTTGGCTGCCTGCCCTCATTAGCTCTCCCAAGGATTCTCTACCTCCTCTCTCAGTTCCAGGTGTTTACAGGGTTCATCGTTCTTGCAACATATATTATGGTCATACTAGGAGATCTGCTGCCATAAGTATAGTCAGTCAGGTCTAGCTGACCCTGCTTTAGATACCTTGCACAGAATCATATGGAAGAAAACATCTATGCTTCACCATAACAAATACAAATTTGAAAGACTTTTTAGAATCATCAGCAGATTTAAAAAACAACCTAATCTTAATAAATATGGTTTTATTAAACTTTCCAAGATCTGGGAAACTTTAATTCTTATGTCTCCCATCCAACAGCTAAGGCTAGCCAGCAGCATCCATAGAGGATACCCCTCATAGGACCTTAGGCTTTCAGTCTAATCTTTTCCATATTTGGTTTGTGCAATTTTGTGTATTTTCACACAGTTTTAATATTGTTTCCTTGATGATGATGATGATGATGAGGTGTCAGTGATTGAGGTGAAATATAAGATTGATTAAATGCATGTTTGTGTTTAATGATTTTTGTGCTTTCCTTTCCTTTTTTTTTTTTTTACCAGAGGTCAGGCCAATGTTTTAACAGTCGATCAGTAACTTTAGCATACTATATAGATTGTAGTACACCTTGTTTCTTTGTATGTATATATATATGATGACCTTAATGTGAAGGTCGAAATGGCGAGTGTTTATTTTGGTTTATATTAAACTAAAGTTTTACTCTAACGTGGTAATTGTTTCCATAATTTTCATGATGTATTTATTTGTGCTGTTTTTATTCCATTATACCTTATAGTCAGAGGTAAACTGTAGACTCAGATACACAGCTATTATTCAAGAAAAAACGAAGGAGTTTCTAAATGGGAACTAACCCTTCGAGATTCATTGACAGATGCAGAAGAAAACATTGATTCAGTAAGAGAAGCAGGTAGTGAGGTCTGCAAGGAATTGAAAAATGAGAACTTGATGGTGGACTCATGAGGCTAAAGAAGCAGTCAAGGAAAAGAAGAAACATTTTGATAAGAACACAGAAAATAAATATCAGTGCATTTTGTGTGCTGATATTGGATTAGAAAAAAAGTGGTGGCAGGGGAGGCTTCCATTAGGTACATTTGGAAGAAGGATGGGACAATGAACCTTTTGATTGGAAAAGATGTGTGGTTGGTTCTTTTCATGATGAGAGGGATATGTATATGGACTTTTTCAATTGAAAGCATGTAGGATTTTCCCTCCTGAAAGCTTTAGTTTATCATCCTGCATACGTTCAAATCTGCTAGGCATATATGGAAAAAATTAATGGACAAAAATACTTAATGAGTGGTAGAGTAATGTGTGCCATCTAGATGGAGGATTAAATAGTGTAAATGGTTGGTTTTATGGTTAGGGTGCCCTCCTGCAATGAGTCCTTGAACTCCATGGGGATGTCATCTAATAATATGATGGAAACAAGTTAGAAGTGCTTTTCCACATGTGAAGATATACTAATCATTCCATGATGAAATAACTTCACACTTGTCAATTCCTGCTAATTGATTAAGTATCTGAATCATTCATTCTATGCAGAAAATGCTACAGACTCTGACTAAAAACCTCTCTTAATGGGTTAAAAAAAAATTGTTGATACTCCAGATGTTTTCTCAGAATAAAGGAAGAATAATGTAGTCATAAACCAAGCTAGACAGCACAGTCACATAAAAAATATGCAAAACGTGTTTGTTATTCTGCTTAACAGGAAGAGCAGAATAATAAAATGTTTAGGCCAGTATTTACTCAAAGGGACAACTCGTAAATGCCAGTGAGTGTATTCCTGTAAGTGCTCTGGTCAAATTTCGTACAAAACTTTCATAGTTTCTGCATTCGGCTTTGAAATAATGCTGGATTTAATATCCACTTGATTTTTATAGTTAAGCCTAGTGTCTAAGTATATGTCATCCCTATTCTGCAGATGTTTTTATCTAAGATAAAACATGAAAGCATTCTGCATAAATAGTATTCAAAAGAGCCACTGCAAAAAAAAACAAAAAAAAAACATCAAAATGAAGTGTTTCCCTTTCTAGGGTGGTACGTTTAGCCTAGGCCAATCCAAAGAATCTTGTGATCATAAGGACTATGACATTGTGGCTTATTTAAGAAAATTAGTGACCTTTACAATAATGGTCATTTCTTTTTGTTTCATGAGATAAAGAATTTTGGAGCCACCACCCAGAAGTGCACAAAACTGCAGCATCAATAGCATTTACAAAATTATGCAAATGATTTTAGAGTGAAGCATTTTCAATAAAGTTACTGTTAAAGAAGTATCTACTGATGAAACTAGCAATAAAAAACCAATCTTGTTCAAAAATCCAAATAAATAAGAAAGTGTCCCTGATATTTGTTCTGAGATCATGAATTGGCTAATGTATACTGACAAGGAAAGATGCACATAAAAACAAGTATTATTCTTGTGTCATAGCCTTTTTAACTGGTTTTGTTGTTTCTCCAAACCTAATGAAGTAACTCTGTGATGTATTAAGTTTTTCCTCTTTTAATCAGAGAACTTTATATCCTTTACTCTTCTCCTCTGAATTATTTTTTTTAATGTGTAACCATGTGGAAATGTTTGCTTACATAGTGCAGGGCTGTCCAAAAGAAAGACATAGATTTGATTATAGGCACTTACTATAGGAACTTTTTCTAGGCCTTTTTTTTTTGGCCAATTCTCTAGTTTGTTTGTCACTGGAAGTACGATTTTTCTCCTGGAAATTTAGGTTTTATTGCTGCATCTCTCATAATTGACCACAAAACTCAACATTAGACAGTAATACTAGTGTTATAATTTAAGGGCCACATGATGGTTGCAGTTGTACTCTCTCTCTCAAAAGTCTTGGTTCATTGAAAACATGGGTTTATTATCAGTGAAAACTGACTGCCTAACTTGTTTAATAATTAGGACTAAAGCGGCTCCATCTACTCCCTTTAAGAATAAAAGGCATTAAAATTTTTTTAACTGTAAGTAGTATGTTCAGTTTTATAATTAAGGAAGTACTGTGTAAAGTCATTAAAATTTTTATCAAAAATTACATCCCCCCCCCAAAAAAAAAAAAATAATTTCAGAAAGAGTGATTCAAATTTTCATGGTGTTCATCTGTTTTTCCCTATACAAAATGTTAAATGATTCATGGTTTGTGTGTATCAGGAGGAAAAATGAAGTATATGGTATCCCCCACCACATGGAACTTTTCTATTTGGAAAACTTTGTATATGATTACTGAATAGTTTGAATGAAAGAAAGCTACCCCTAAGTTGGCTACTACCAATATAGAATGCCCTTTGGTTGTCTAGCATACTAAGATCTTTAAAAAATCTTTTCAACCGAGGGTGAATTATTCTTTTCCCTCCCCAGAAACTGTTTTTTTTTAATAAATGTAGAACAGTCACAAGTTGGGGAATATATGCAAATTACAGGCTGTAGACTATAGATAGGATTGATATCCTATAATTAGGTTTATGGAATTGAGTTACTTGACAATATATAGTTGCCAAATTTCTACTACTGGATTAAAGAACACTCAAAAATGATTTGAGTGTTCTTTAATCCATTTGCCGTTTCACCCCCCCCCTGCCTCCCATTTCAAAAAAGTAAAACTGAATGATATTTTAGTCAATAATTGAACGTTTATAATTTAAAAAATTTAATGGTAAGCCGTGGCTTTCTATGGGGAAAGATATGGATTGATATATAAAGATGAACGGTATGGGAGATATAAAAAACATGAATTGATCCAAATATTTTAATGTAAGTTTAGTACATTTGATATCAAGCTAAAATAATTGTAGTTAGGTAGGAGGTAACAGGGTTTTTTTTATCCCACATACAGAAAAATCAGCCCTTCAGAACACAATTTACAGACAAAAAATAGTGGTGGTGGTGGTGGACGGTAGATGGCGTTGATGGAGATGATTGGTAGTAGAGGTGGAAAGGTGTCCTCCCGCGATGAGTCTTCAGACTCCTTGGAGGTGTAACGATTAGTAGTTAGGCGGAAAAAAAGCAAAAAATAAATAATACTGGTTTAATATCTAGAAATCATTCACATTGAACATATTTTATACTACTTTTTTTGGTATTCTGAAGCGTGCGCACTGCCATTACGAGGGGCGCATTGAAAAATGGAGATAAATGACAAATTTGCGTCCTTTCTTGTTTCAACAGAGGACAAGACAACTTGGTGAAAATAAAGGATTGTCCTTTGAAATAAACGGCTTCTGTCAACCCTATTTGACACGGACGAGTTCTTAAGCCTAATATACATTAATCGGCGATGACGGCTGCACCTAGTGGTCACATTCCATTTTTATCCCCTGAGAGTAGTATGGCATGTAATTAGCTATAATAAATTTAGTTTAATCCGTTATCCAAGTGTGTGCAAACAAAGTTTGCGCCTGAAAGTATCTTCAGGACTGGGGTAAAGTGGTACAACACCGGGTGACTCCTTGCAAAGGTGGAGCAAGATACCAACACTCCTATCTCAGTATCTCCCGTAATGCAAAACACATCTTGCGGATATGTATAATGTTATGCATTAAGGGAAGGGCCACTACCCAGACTAGTTTCGACCTTTATTGAGGTCTCTTCAGTGGGAGCCAGGCCCAAGTGGAGATACCAAGGCAGAAGCATTAGCAAGGTCATCTCCTCCTATAGGAGCTGCCAATCGGTGTGCCACCTTTTTATTAAATTACTCTGGATTTAGAGAAAGATGTTGAAAGTTTATTTTTCACTTGATCAGACTATAATAAATTTAGTTTAATCCTTTATCCAAGTGTGTGCAAACAAAGTTTGCACCTGAAAGTATCTTCAGGACTGGGGTAAAGTGGTACAACACCGGGCGACTCCTTGTGGATATGTATAATATTATGCATTAAGGGAAGGGCCACTACCCAGACTAGTTTTGACCTTTATTGAGGTCTCTTCAGTGGGAGCCTGGCCCAAGTGGAGATACCAAGGCAGAAGCATTAGCAAGGTCATCTCCTCCTATAGGAGCTGCCAAACGGTGTGCCACCTTTTTATTAAATTACTCTGGATTTAGAGAAAGATGTTAAAAGTTTATAATAAATTTAGTTTAATCCTTTATCCAAGTGTGTGCAAACAAAGTTTGTGCCTGAAAGTATCTTCAGGACTGGGGTAAAGTGGTACAACACTGGGCAACTCCTTGCAAAGGTGGAGCAAGCTACCAACACTTCTATCTCAGTATCTCCTATAATGCAAAACACATCTCCTTGCGGATATGTATAATGTTATGCATTATACATTTGGCAGCTCCTATAGGAGAAGATGACCTTGCTAATGCTTCTGCCTTGGTATCCCCACTTGGGCCTGGCTCCCACTGAAGAGACCTCAGTAAAGGGTGAAACTAGTCTGGGTAGTGGCCCTTCCCTTAATGCATAACATTATACATATCTGCAAGGAGATGTGTTTTGCATTATGGGAGATACTGAGATAGGAGTGTTGGTAGCTTGCTCCACCTTTGCAAGGAGTTGCCTGGTGTTGTACCACTTTACCCCAGTCCTGAAGATACTTTCAGGCACAAACTTTGTTTGCACACACACTTGGATAAAGGATTAAACTAAATTTATTATAGTCTGACCAAGTGAAAAATAAACTTTCAACATGTAATTAGCTACTGTCACTCAATAAATAGTTTTCATATTCATTGTAGTCTGATAATCGATTTTGCTGCTATGATAAAAGCACGAAATAATAGAAACAGACGCAGCGAAATTTAAATAATTGTATTCACAGAAATGTTCTAATAATCATGTAAAATGAGATGAAAATTTACTGCAATCTTCCTCTACTTTGCGTTGTGAAGTAGAGAAGACTGGACATGAAGATAAGAGTGATAATCGTAGACGATGCTTTTTTATCGACGATATTTAAGAAGTATGTTGGGAATGAGATGGTGTGACTTCGTGAATAATGATGAGAAATTCGAAAGCAGTTGTGTGGCTTACGCAACCTGTGCTACAAAATTCACGTCCATTTGATGGTATGATTGCATTTTTTTGATGTATCAAGGTTTTAAGAGTCCACAGTTCATCATTAGCGCTCATCTTAATTGTCCAATGCAATTAATTGTAGGATAACATTGAAACTTTAATTTATCAATATATTTTTAAATATGAAAAGCATAAAGGTCAAATGAACAATAGGTGTGATTCACTTGCGCCGTTTATGTGAGGAATGCAATGGGTTCATGCATCGTTGTGAGATTAGGTTATCGTTGGCAAATACTAGAGTGAGACATGGATAATTTGAATTTTGATATGGTTTTCAAATACAGCCATATAATACGCATAGAAATTGGAAAAAGTAATCATCGAGAATTTTTTTTGTTTTCCGGATTGAACCAAATAAAGCCTGAACGCAGAACGTTACTGTTACCATAAGAGTGAAGCATAATGCTTTCATAATCCCTGCTATCTGAGAAGCTTACTGTGTAGGGAACAATTTATGAGCTACGTGCTCTGCCCGAGTTGGGCAAGTTATGGATCCTTAAAGGGAACTAGGATGGCCTTAGGTTTATAATTGAATAATTCCTATTCATCATAATTTGCTGCTTGTTGAACTCATTCATTTGGATGTGAGGACGATTTTGAGAAGTACTTTACTGGTAGAGATTGCAGCAAAGAGTAGATATAAGGGATATTTGTATCTCGATGAAGTTGAACATTTCTAATGTACCATAGTGTATTTAAAATCAAGCGTAAGCAATTGTGGCTCCAGGTGGGGGGATGCATAAGTGATAATGGGAAGAATCATCAACTGGTAGAGGAGCAATTTGATTTTAATATCTAGTTTGCTGTTCCTATTGATAAGATGATAGAGCTGAGCGATGCCTTTGCGCATGAGGATTTTGTATGCAGGCTGAAGGTCAGTTTTCTATCCAGCACTACACCAAGATATTTGGTTTCATTTTCCAGGGAATTTTGATGTTAAATAGGAAGATGTCTTCTTTAGGAGATATTGAACTTTTAGTAAACAGCAGAGCACTGCTTTTTTGAGGGTTTACTTGCAATCTCCAAATGGAGAACCAGTGCTCCAATTTCAGTAGGTTATCTTGTAGTTTCATGGTAACACGATGGGGTTTAAGAGATCTGGCCAGTATTGCTGTATCGTCAGCATAGAGCACAATGATAGATGACATCGGATTATGTGGGACGTTCGCCATGTAAATCAAGAAAACTATCGGAATTAGGAGGAATTCTTCAGGCACTCCAGCCAAGATCCGTCGCTGGGTAGATACTGTCCCATTTAGTTTAACTTGCATGTGTCTTCCAGAAAGAAAGGACTTTATGAGGTGGACCAGATCCAATGTGATGCTGGCTAAAATCAGCTTTTATAGGAGTCCAAAGTGCCATAGTTTGTTGAAGGCCTTTTCTAAGTCAAGAAAAACTGCTCTGGTGTATTGGTGCCAGTTGAAGCTGGTGGTAATGTATTCAATTAGTCTATGGATTTGTTGAGTAGTGCTGTGGGGTTTAGAAACCAAACTGCTCTGTAAGAAGGATATTTAACTTGTTTACAGAAACTTGAATTTTTGAAAGAATGACTTTTTCAGCAATTTTGCCCAAATTGGAAATCAGACTGATAGGACGATAACTTTGTGGGTCCTTACCAGGCTTATAAATAGGAATCACATCTGCCAACTTCCAATCATAGGGTAAGTATTTGAATCTAAGCATGGCATTTATTATTCTTGTAAGATGTACGATTGCCTTTCGGGGCAGCAGTTTAATAACTTTATTAGGAATGCCGTTAGTTCCAGGAGCTTTTTTATTCTTTAAATTCTCTATGATGTCATAGATTTCGGCTGGAAAAGTAGGTGTGAGTTGACTGGTACAGGTATTACAACGTATCTGACGTGGAGGTGGATTTTATAAATATGATTGAAGTTCAGGTTATCATATGAATGGCTGCACTGCTTTTCTAAATTTTTAACTATAGTTTCGGCTTTTTCAGTATCTGAGTGAACAATGCCTAAATCCGATTTGAGAGGGGGGAAGAGTTTTATTTTTGTTTTTGATATTTCTTAACAGTTTCCAAAAATGTTTGATCACTGGGTGAAATGGAAGCTAACTTATCTTTCCATAGTTTGCTTCTGTTCGCTTTTAGTTAGTCTCTCACTGCACTATTCAATTTGTTGAGTAACGTTTTATCTTGGGGAGCCCTTGTACTAAGGTATCGCTTTCTTGCCTTATTTTTTTCCCTGATTAAGTTCACAATATCTTCTGGTAGTCGGCTTAGAAGCAAGTGTATTTGAGGTGATAGAAGATAAGGCTGCATTGATTTTGTTGAGTAAATTTATTGACTGCAGATTAGATTTCTGGAGTTAATATGAGGAACAGGGACAAAGTAGTCTGGGAGCAAATTGGATAATTTTCCCCAAGGTATGAAGGTGTGAGGAGGGGGGACATTCCCTTCTGATTGCCTAATTGGAGTAGAATAGGGTTGTGGTCAGAGGTTAATTCATCTAGTGAATCCAGGATGTACTGCAATTTGACATTTTGGAGGACAACTATATCTAGGACATTGGAGGAGCCAACTGGACTGAGATGAGTTGGTACTGAAGGACCAGTCATAGCTATACAGTTGGAACCTGAATAGTTAAACAGTATGCGGCCATAATTGTTGGTAGATTTACTGCTCCAGGCAACATATTTTGCATTGAAGTCTCCAGCGATGATGACTGTTCTTTTTACTCTGAGGTTGGCGTCCAGATCTGAGGTCAACAATGTTTTTGATGGAGGGTAGTAAGCAGCAAAAAGTTTTTGGTTTCCAACTGAGTTTGTGACGACATTAATGCCTGTGATTTCGAGGTTGGTGGTCGCAGGGTTGGCTACTAAATGATGGTTTATATAGTTTTTGATAAGGATGGCTGTACCTCCACATCTATTCTCAAGTCTGTTATTTCTGTAAAACAGATACCCTCTGATTTTGGGGTTGTCAGCAGGCCTCAGGTGAGTTTCGTTGATTAGTAATATATCGGGGTTATATCTATTATTGAACTCCTGAATTTCCAACACTTTGTTTTTGAGACCGTTAGCGTTCCAAGCGATAATCCTAAGCGAATCTGGAGTGAGTTTTTTTCCTTTGCATCGTAGAGTGCAGATAATATGGATTGAGTTTGCTGTAAAAATATTTTCGTAATACTTAGTGATGGATTTGAGTTACTTAAATCCTGCCGGGTATTTGCAAGAGAAGAGGTGATAATAACTGATAAATTTGAATCTGGATTAGCCAGGTACTGGTTTTGAACTGTCTGGAGTAGGACACATCGACATATGTTCTCGTTTGATGTTGAAAATTCATTCTGATGAGGGGTTCAGTTAATGGTGGGTGAGCACCTGTTGCCATGTTCTCACTCTTGGGGGCTGAAGAGTTTGAATTTCAGGAGCTCTCATTAGATGACGAGATAGGTTGACTGTTTGTGTTGTTCCATCTGTTTTGGGGGTGATGAATACACCTTCTATAGTTAGCGGGGTGAGGACCGCAACAATTAGCTCAGTTAGCTGGAGTGGTTTTTGCTTTGGTGCAAGTGTTTGTGGAGTGATTCTTGCCACATTTTAAGCATCTGTACTGGGCTTTGCACGACTTCTGAGCATGGCCAATTTTTTGGCACCTGTGGCACTACCCAGAAGATGTTCTTTTTCTCAGTGGTTTTGAGGTTATTTTAAGTCTACAGATTGACTTTAGATTACTATTACTATTATTACTATTATTACGGGCAACTCCAGGGAGTCATTAGACTCATCGAGGGAGGCCCCAAATCATATTCATCACAACTATTTGACATTCATACAGTATCTATCATACCTCGCCTTAAACTCATTCACTGTCACAGCATCCACCACAGACTCAGGGAGCGCATTCCACTCATTCACTACTCTAAAAGTAAAGAACCCAGCTCTAACACCTTTACTAACCACACTTTTGCCCAGTTTCCATGGATGTCCCCTAGTCCTCCCACAACCAGCCCTGTTCTCAAAAATATCTTCTGAATTAATTTTATAGAAACCCTTCAGTAATTTGAATGTCTCAATCATATCTCCCCTCCTCTGCCTATCAACCAATTTTTGCAACCCACAAATCCTCAACCTGTTCTCATACGGTTCATTCCACAGACCTGCTATCATCTTGGTCACTCGCCTCTGGATCCTCTCCACCTCCTCCCTATCAAGAAGAAACCTAGGTGACCAAATCTGAGCACAGATTGTATATGTTTTTGTAAATATTATGGATCCTACAAGAACTAGAGGCATAGGGGTCTTATTTGATCTAAACATTCCACTGACCTTTATGGGAGGTAGATCCTGCAAGTTGAGGTCAGTGACTATTTCATCCAGGTCAATATCCTCGGAAACTCTTCGGAGCACCAGTTTCAGATTTTTTTCGGAGGTAAGTGAGAATGCATGATATTGTATTCCTCTTGCGTCCATTTCCATTGTAAGATTTCTATAATCAGTCACCGTGGTGGGCTAAATTTTTATGCCCTCATCCACATTTTTGGCCAATTTATAATTTATTTGCAGGTTAGCCATTGTGGTTCTTAGGGTTGTCCATCTCTGCTCTTCCCTTAGGATGATCGGTGGCACCTTCTCATAGCGGGGAGGCAGAGGAGTCTGAATTGAGAGCATCTTCGTCTATACCAACATCATTTATTGGTTCAGAAGCAAGAGTTTTGCCCTTCTTATGAGATTGGGTCTCTCCTTGATCAGAGAAATTAGAAGCAGAGACCACTAGATTGAGATTTTCCTCCATTTGAGGAGAGTCTTCATTCTCCTCATCATCAACTTCATGTAAAGAATATAAGTTTATATTCTTTAGGTAGCCAGGCCATTCTTGTTCAAATTTTTCAAGAAGCTTTTTAACGAAAGTGAGTGCTAGCCCGTTTTTGAGCGAGTCAATGATGATGTCAGGATCGATCATAATTGCAGGCCATTTAAGCTTGAACTTTTTTGAAGTTTTTTTATGATCATAAGAGCCAGCCCTTCATCGAGGAAGTCAGTGACGGCGTCTAGGTCAGGCACGCTCATATCGATTTAATTGCATATGAACGCAAATAGAAATCCCACAGGTCTAGAGACCTGACAACAGAAAACTCTGTACAGAATCCCGCAGCCGCAGAGGACTGCCAGCAATACCGACCGTTGGCTAAACACAAGCACTATCAATTATTCGGGGGCTGTGAGATTCAGGACCTGCTTGTCCCTTCTTTCCACCTAGTGAAGACCGCCAGTCGAAATCTCCTACAAGAGGTGGAAGACTACTGATGGGCACATGGTAGGGAACAGGAGAGGGCCTGGTAAAATTGCATCAAAAGCCAAAGTCTTACCTTGTACTCAGTGCCGGATTTACGTATAAGCTAAAAAAGCTACAGCTTAGGGCCTCGCAATCTGCCGGGACCTCAAATAAAAAAACAAAAATATATAAAAATTGATAAAAAAATATCCGTAGAAATATCACTCAAATGAAGTCAGGCATATCACGGTGATAATTTCTAAATAATTTTAAGTATACAAAATATAACATTAAAATAATTTTGGCGCATTGTAAAAGTGATTGAGATATTTTGTCTTCTTTTTTTTGAGCCTTATTTGTTGTTTTTAAAACCCTTTAATTATATAATTATTTCTGTGATTTTGTGAACGCATACTTTATTATTTTTTTAATAAAAATTAAAAGACAATATATTTTCATATATTAAAAAGGCGTATATATTTTCAATTTTTCTGAGACCAGCTGATGTTATTTAAAACAGTAGGGGGGGAGGGGGCTCTGGGTTTTGTATAGCTTAGGTTCTCAGCGAGTCTAAATCTGGCCCTGCTTGTACTCCACTATCAATGAACATTCACAAAATCTAATACTCGCTAATCACCACTGACCATGATCGCGTACCTTCGAAAATTCCATTCCTTCGGATCAGAAAGCCTGAAATAACTCGTTTTACGTATTTATACAAAGGTTCCAATCTCCGACTATAATCGCGAAAGCTCTGGCAGAAAACGAGACAATCAGTATCGTCAACACTGTTGTAAATATGGGCAAAAAAAAGTTATAAATTGTTTATAGAAAATTACTTGGCTATATTGGTGTCCTAAACACGTCAGTTTACACAAAAATAGCAAATCATGACAAATGACAACGTTCAATTGGATTAGACGTTGCATTCATCTGCTGCACCCCTAGAGGGATGCAGCAGATGAATGCAAGCTGGCTGCTTTAAATTGCCTAAAGCCAGTGTACTCAACCCGTCTCAGACGGCTGGGAACACACAAAATAAAGGGATGCACATCACAAATTGACTGTATTCATCTTCAAACAGCCTGTGTATGTGTGTGCATGTGTTCCCTAAAGTGCAATACACAGTTTATATTTATGTCTGCAGTTAGAATCTAAGGAATTACAGGACACTAATTTGATGTAAATTGAGTGTAGAGATAAGGAAGGGTATGTGCTATCTTCACTCTTATTAATCATCTACATGGAAAATATTATGAAAGAAAGTGGAATTAACCTGATTTTACAATCGGAAATATTAAAGTTAGCTCTTTGCTTTATCAGATGCTGTTGTACTCCTAAACAGAATTTAGTACAAGTCTCAGATTCTTTGACTGAATTGAATAACAGCTATAACAAGTTTGGTATAAAAGTAGCAATGAAAATAGGTAGAAACAGATAAAAGTTTTGCTGAATTCTCAATGGAGAAGCTAAAGAACAAGTTAAACACAGTATTTTATATCTTTATCTTTAGGCACGGCTTGTAGTGAAGATGACAAATTAAATACGAAAATAAGTAACTCAATAATAAATAATAATAAAAAAAGCTCTTATGGCGGAGAGTCAGCTGAATAAATGTATATCAAATAAAAGCGAAAATCCCCAAAACACTAAACCAAAAGTATCCAGTAGTGTTCAAGCCAAACTTAGCCCATCTGAGAAACTGGGGGCATAAAAATCAGCAAACGCCTTTTATTTTCCTGTAGGGTGAAGGCGAGGCCTTTTTTGCTCTATCTAACTTTTGAAGACAGAGGAGGCAAATCAGTCATCACCGATAGCCAATCAGAAATAGCTTGCCCAAGATCGATTGGTAGAGTCTCTGCTACTAATGGCTCATTTAAGTCAGTTTGAGCGCGGTTAGTAGTTGGAAGGGAACCAATCGTTCGATGCTGTTGGCACACTCTCCCTCGATGAGTCTTTGGACTCCCTGGAGGTGTCTAATAATAATAATAATAATAATAATAATAATAAACACTGGTGAATAGTGTCGGCTGATAAGTGCCGCCATATCGTGGTCCTTGTTCGTAACACTATTTTTATTGTCTGAAATCGTAAAGCTTTTACGACTATGGGACGATAAACCCGAGTTTCAAAAAAAAAAAAAAAAAAAAAAAAAAAAAAAAAAAAAAAAAAAAAACGCTTGCCCGTACCAGAAATCGACTAACTCTTGCACCGGTCGGGAAAAAAAAAAAAAAAAAACACAAAAAATTCATCTAGTCGACGCCTATTAGGTTGCTCTTTACTCGGGCGATTTAGCGTTGTGAATGTAGACCCTACTACTACTGAGCTATGCAGCAATCAGTTAGAAATAAACTAGTTGATCTCAGACTAGAAACCGTTGATATGAGAGTTGTGAAAAACTTGAAGGTAGAATAGATAGCATTAATGGCATAATCATATTATATTTGAAAGTATTAGAAAGGGAGCACCTTGACAATGCTAGCATCGAAGTACCTGTGAACAGAGCTTATGTAAGGTGGTATGGTCAGGTAAGCAGGATAGGAGATGGAAGATTAGCAAAACAGTAATTTGATGGCAGGAAGCCAGGATCTGGGAAGATCGATTTAATCAGAAGTACCCTAGGTCCTAGGAGATGGAAATATTAGAATAACGATACTGGTATTTCTATAATAGACAAATAGACGACTTTCGAGGAAAATTATTGATAGGAAGCGAGTAAAAATGAAAACGTGATCATTTAGTAATGTCATATTTGCCTGGGCACCTTTTGCATATTCCTATTAGAAAACTGAAAGTTGGTCGATTGGTAAAGCTTCTGCTACTAATGGCTCATGCAAAAAGTTAAGCAAGTTTGAGCTCGGTTAGTAGTTGGAAGGGTTAAAATCGTTCGAAGAAATGAATCGTTTTCCAATCGCAATTGGAAAAGGCGTAAGTTAGATTCCTGTCGTGACGGGAGGAATCTTTATATGGACATTTTCAATTGAACGTGAGTTAGCCGATCTCATACGGAAGTAGCAGGATGTTTTCTCCCGGAAACTCGGGTTTTTCATCCCACCTACAGGCAAATCAGCCTTTCAGAACACACTCAATTTACAGACAAAAAATACTCGTTGTGGTGGGCGGTAGATGGCGATGATAAAGTTGACTGGTAGTAGAGGATCGGTGTAGTGGCAAAGATGGAAAGCTGTAAAGCAGGTGTCCTCCCGCGATGAGTCTTCAAACTCCTTGGTGGTGTCACTAATAATAATAATAATGAGTATTAAACAGTAGGAAAATACTCTCGCCTTCGTATATATATATATGTATATATACTGGGGGGAATCTTCCCCCCCGGCGCCTACGGCGCCCAACCCCCCAAGTTCCAGGCTGGTAAGCCGGTAAGCTGGTAAGACAAGAAACGTTTCAAATTTCGGTTTATCTTTTTATATATATATATATATATATATATATACATATACATACATACATACAGGGTGGTCATAAATTAATTTTCCCTCTTTGAAGGTATCAGCTAAACCTAATACACAGAATGAGACCACATTTTATATTGAGACTTTCGAAGGCATGGGGAGATGAATTTCTCGCAAAAAAGATTTTGTACCAAAAGTCACCGATAGGGGAAATTTTGGCGCTGGAGGTGCCGAAAGCAGTCAAATATTTGCAGTAAACGCAAGTAAAAAGGATTATTATTATTATTATTATTATTACCACGGGCTACTCCAGGAGTCCTTAGACTCATCGAGGGAGGCCCTAAACATCATGTTCACACAGCTGTTCAACATTCTCACAGTATCTATCATACCTTGCCTTGAACTCGCTCACTGTCATAGCACCCACAACAGACTCTGGCAGCTTATTCCACTCATTTACCACTCTAAAAGTAAAGAATCCAGCTCTAACACCCCTGCTAACCACGCTCTTGCCCAGCTTCCATGGGTGTCCCCTAGTTCTCACACCACCAGTCCTGATCTCAAAAATATCATCTGAATTAATCCTATAGAATCCTTTTAGCAATTTGAATGTCTCAATCATATCTCCCCTTTTTCGCCTATCAACTAGTTTCTGCAACCCACAAATCTTCAACCTGTTCTCATATGGTGCATTCCATAGACCTGCTATCATCTTAGTCACTCGCCTCTGGATCCTCTCAACCTCCTCCCCATCAAGAAGGAACCGAGGTGACCAAATCTGGGCACAGTAGTCGAGATGAGGTCTTATCAGGGCTCGGTACAGAGGTACAATAACTTGTTTTTCTCTGCTCGTCAAGGTATTTTTCAACAACCAAGTGAGTTGATGAGCTGATTTAGCTACTTTCGCAATGTACCCCTAAACTTCATCTCCCTATCCACCAACACTCCCAAGTCCCTGGCCTCATCAATCTCTTGGAGTACAGTTCCACCAATGTGGTATACTGCTGCTAATCTTTTCACTCCAAAATGCATAACCTTACATTTTGTCACATTAAATTGACATCCATTCTCCATTATGCAAATTTACTGTGCATACGTGCCAGCAGCGCCACCAATTTCACTTAAAAAGGGGTTGGGAACGATCAGGCAGTTATTCGAATGACTAACGAATTGTGCTCAATATGCGTCCTACCTTGCCTCAGAGTGCTTTACTTAAAAAGTAAAGCATGCTGAGGTGCAATCCTGTAGCGGCATGTTATTGGATGGGACTGGATGGATGGATGTTATGAACATCCAATCCGACTCCTTACACTCAGATGTAGAGCTTGTCACACACCAGATGCAATATGTTGTACACAAGAAAGGTCAGCACATTGAAAATCGTGAATGTGGTCCAGGGGACCCTGATTCTGATGAATAAATCATTATTTCCTGTGAGTTCAATCACTACATTCATTTCTATGTCTCTCGCAAGTTGTTGTTTTAGTTTAATTATTATTATTATTATTATCATTGTAGCATGCCACATATCCAGCTGGAAGAGTGACACGACTATCGCTTACACCGTCGAAATGTTATTATTCCATTTTATCTGACTTTAATGTAATTATCTGCTTGTTTTCGGCTCCGCCGGCGCCAAAATTTCCCCTATCGGCGACTTTTGGTACTAAAACTTTTTTGCGGAAATCATCTCCCCATGCCTTCAAAAGTCTCAATATAAAATTTGGTCTCATTCTGTTTATTGGTTTTAGCTACAGATGCCTCCAAAGAGAGAAAGTTATTTTATGGCCACCCTGCATATATGATTAACTGATCAATATCATTTTAATTTTTTTTTTTTTTTTTGCAGGCTAATGCCATTTTTTACAGAGACGAAAACAATTCGGGGGTTTCTGGCAAGTAGAGGATTTTCGTGTCGTATTAACTCCTGAGAAGGTGTTAACACAATTTGGAACTGAAGCAAATTACCCAGATTAAACTCGAAACACGATATACACTTTAAGAAGGCATCTTCAACAAAAACAAGGATATTGTATAGTATATTTGTATAATATACTGCAATATATTGTACATTCATGCAATTTCTCGTAGTCTTTGGCTATGTTTGAAATGTCTTCTTGAAATACAATTTTGCAATCGACACTAAATTAATCAAAAATAATTATCTCCAAATCAAATAACTTTTGTGGCAAAATTTTATTATTTTTGTTTTAAATTTTGTTTATATCAATCCTATTCATGAAATAATAGCAAATTAAAACAATTTTATTGCCATTATTCCTGGATAACCTCAACGCTAAGGGTGAGGTTATCCAGAAATCTCGCTCTACACACAAAATATGTACTTGAAGATAGTGTCAATTTTAAAGATTTTCGGAAAAATTTAAGACACATTGTGTTACATTTTTAATGTAAAAACGATACAAAATCATATATATCATAAATAAAAAGAAATAATTACTAAAGAAAGATTCATAAGGCTTCATTTCGGCGATACAAAATTATATAAGCAAAGTGGATACTAGATCCAACATTATTTCAAAGCCGAATGCTTGTAGAAACTATGAAAGTTTCGTAAGTTGACCTGAGAGCTTACGAGAATACAATCCTCTGCATCCCCCAGTTACCTTAGCTTGCACTACTTAAAAGACATGGGCGCTGCTAAAGCATCTATATATTCGCCCATTATTAATGCATTCGATAAAGGTTTCGCTGGCCTGATATCTGTTTCAAACAGGTTGGTTCTCTTCAGACACAAGGCAGAAACCTTGAGAGATCAAAAACTCTCATTGAGTACTAAGGAAACCGAAACGTTTTCAAAAGTGAACTATCTGTCGATGTAAGGGTAATTACTAAAGAAAGAGCCATAAGGCGTCATTCCGGCGATGTAAAATTACATAGGCAAAGTGGGTACTAGATCCAACATTATTTCAAAGCTGAATGTTTGTAGAAAATACGAAAGTTTCTTAAGTTGACCTGAGAGCTTACGAGAATACGATCCTGGCATCACCAAGTTGCCTTAGCTTGCACTACTTAAAAGACACGGGCGCTACCAAAGCGTCCCTATATTCGTCTTTTTTGCAAGAATTTTTCTCTTGGCAGCGTCCATATCTTTTAATTATTGCAAACTTAGGCAAATCAGGGATTCCAGGATTGTATTATCGAAAGCTCTCAAGTCAACTTAAAAAACTTTCAAAGTTTCTATAAACATTCGACTTTGAAATAATATTGGATCTAGTATCCAGTTTGCCGATGTAAAAATTTGATATAAAATTATATCCGCTAGACTACTACGTTATGGAGTCATTTCAACTATTTATAATAAGTTCACCATTTTCCAATGTGTATGGTTCCCTAGGTGTCGTGGTCAAAGACTTCCTATAATTTCCTTACTAATGCCGATTACCTCTGGACGTTGTTCATATATATATATATATATATATATATATATATATATATATATATATATACAAAAAAGATGAATAAAAGCAGGTTCGGTGTGTTTGCGGTCACACAGTAAAGGTGTCCTGAGTAGCAGCAGCTATTGTATTAACAAGTGCAACGGAAAGTGGAGAAATGATGGTTGCCACTTCACTAGACTAGAGTATTCATCAGAAAATTACCTGTAGAACAGGCAAAGGGCTGAAACACTGCGCCTGCGGGTTAGAGATTGAAGTAATTCTGCAAGAGACCGATCATCTATGAGCCTAATTGCACACTTCTATATGGAGTCAAAGATTTAAAGGGAAGTTTCATCACCCAAACATGCGAATAGTATTCAAAACATGGACTGTTTTGGGATTTGTATATAGTGAATAGGTGCTTGGGTGCAAAAGAGTCTCTTGTACGAAAGATAATGCCAAGTTTCTTGATTGCTGATGAGGTTATGTGATGCGATTATGCCAGTAAATATTGGAAGTCAATGATAGTCCCAGCAAAGAGATCTGATCTTGTCTGGTGATTTGTGTATTACTGAAGGTAAGATCAAGTGAGCTGGAAATTCTTTTGCATCAGAAAACGCAAGACTATTTCTTGGTGGCATTGAACAGTCCTTACCCCATTAGAGCATAATATAAAGATCAATGTCTAAGGCACTGGTGGAGATGAACTTGTAGGCTGGAATGTCAAAGTACTGCATGGATTGTCAAATGAGTAGGATGAGTGAAGAGTACTATTGTTTGCAAAACTGTTGATGGGATTAGTGGTTTTTTGAGTAGGTCATTTATGTACAGGAGAAAGAGAGTGGGTGATAGTACAGAGCCTAGAAGCATTCGAGCATTGGTGATGAAGCTGAAGGAGATTGAGCCTTCTGCTATGACTCGCAAAGAACCACCAGAGAGAAAACTGGCTGCCCAGCTGGGAGATTGAGGTCTATCCAGTAGATCGAGATCTACCCAGTTGGGAGGTAGGCAGGGAGATTGAAAGATGGTAATTTGTTTAGCAGGCCTCGATGCCACACACGGTCGAAAGTTTTGGAAATATCAAGGACGATAGTTACAGTTTCTGCGTAAATTTCCATGGTATGTGTCCAGTGGAGGGTGGTAATGTAATCTACTTAGTCAGCTGTGGATTTTGAATGGCAGAATTCGTACTGTTGGGCCTCTAAGTAGTGGCGTATTTGGCTATTGATGACTTTTTCCTTTATTTTGGAGAAGACAGAGCGGATTCTAATCGGTCGGTAGTCTTCTACCACCCTTTTTTGGAATATGGTGGATAAAAGATTGCTTCGATGTATTGGGGATAAGTACTAAATATCTATAATAAATTACAAGGACGATGCAGGACGAGTGTTAGCTCTGGAGCACAGTGTTTGAAAACAATTGGGGGCTACCATCAGGACCAAAATACGTTTTGTATACACGTTATTTAGTAGTTTTCTGATGACTTTATATCGCAAAACTATATGGATTCCGTTATACTAGGCAGTGATTTCTCTTGATCATCTATGCAGGAGTTTGAGGAAGAGTGGTTCCAGGAGGTCTGCTTTATCTTTGGGTGAAGTAACAGTGGTGCCATCTTTCTCCGGATGAGACAGAGTTGGACGTGCAGAAGAGCCGAAGTTGCGTCGAAAGGTCTTAGGAATCAGCTGGAAGGCGCGGTTTCCATTTGAGCAGGAGGCAAGTTTTCTATTAGTGGCCTTTATGCATTCAGATTTGAATCTTCTGGTTACTGATTTGCATGTAGTGCGTGCTATAGTATAAGCAGAATACGAAGCTGGTATTCTTGATTCAAGATACAGAAGCAAGCTGCATTTTTCTTTGACTGCTTTGACACATTTTCAGTTGGTAGAAGGCTTGGAAAATAGATGTTGATTATGGGTTGAATAGAGGATGAATGTTTTATACCAGTGACATTATTTCTATGAATCTTTCAGAGCAGGTGTTAAGGTCAGTTGAGTGGAAACAAGAGTCAGATCAAGGAAAGGAAAAGAATTTCCGGAGGTCATCGCAGTAGGCTCCCCTGCAGATATGTAAGGCATGGAATGATTGAGGAAACTGTTGAGGACGCTGAGGGAGTAATTTCAACTTTTTGCAATAAGTTCACCATTTTCCAATCTGTCAAATGCCCTAGTTGTCATGGTCAAATGAATCAGCTTCAAAGAAGAATCAGGGCAAAGGTTTCTTCTAATTTCCTGACTAGTGCCGAGTACCTCTGGACCCTATTCCTTTGCTTGTGCTGGTCTGCTTATACATGATTTCTTTTTATCACTAACAAGAAATCCTACTTAAATTTGTTAATGATAATACACTCAGTTACCGTTTTAATATTTTCATTTGATAAACGTTGCAACTCATAAACATGCTAAGCTTTAAGATAGTCTATAACTGTTATTTTAAACTTTTATTACCTTGACATTTTCCCATTACTTAGTGCAGGGCTATCCAAAACACTGCCCGCGGGTCGCATGCGGCCCGATGGTGGATTTTAATTTTCACGAGCCAAAAAAATAAAATTACAGTTTGAATCGAATGTGTGTTACATATTTTAATTCTGTCACTAATCGATAATAGCAATGTTGGTAATTTTATTTGGTGTTTTTGCATCACTATATATACTCACGTGTTTTTCAAACATTATATGTGTCAAAGTAGCGTTCTTCTGCTGTTTTGTTCCAACGCGCATGCTCTACCCACTCATGGGGAGCGTGAGCGCGCAATTAGTGTTGTTCGTTTGTTCAGCTGCTGCTCATCAAATTACCAGATGCGCATTATGATACGGCCCTCGGATTACCAAAGGTTGGATAGCCCTGACTTAGTGTATTGAGGATACCCGTGAACTCCGATATTAACAACAAGCCTATCTTGTTTGTTGCAATTTTACTTTAGATTGCATGTTAGCATCATATGGATCTTGCACTGATGTGCAACTGTAGCTTGTTCTTAGCAAACACATGAAGTCTGTAAACTCTCCAACCTCCAAAAAACTTGGTGTCCTTTTTTACTCGAGATACTCCACGTCTATTCTACTTCTTTCTTTACAACATATCTCCTTGCCATTCATCATTGTGCAAAGAACAAAGACGTTTGATGAAATTTTTGGGCCATGATGACATTTCCAAGGCCTGCTCAAGAGTCCTACACCTCTTCATTTTACTTTCGATGGTTAGTTTTTCAGTTTCTTCTCTCGTCTTATATTTAGTCTCATAATGGACCGTTTCCTCTCTAATTTCCTAATTATGAATAACTTTAACAACAAGAATTTTGTAGAATGAAGCATCTTGTGTCACTATCATCTATTTCAGATAATATTCATATCTGTTAGGAAATATATCATTTTCCTTCTTTTATGAACCGTCACTCATTTTCAGAGTGACCAAGATGGTGAGTGGTCTGTGGAATGTTCCGTATGAAGATAGATTGATTGTGTCAGGATTGCAGAAGTGGTTGTTAGGAGAAAAAGAAGGAATATGATAGAAAAATGAAAAATAGAAAAAAAGGATTTTATAGGCTTGATGCAACGAAAATGTTTCAACCCTTGGATTCTTCTGTCATTAAACATCCATAGATGCTGCATGGTCACTCCGATGCTTGGATCCACACCTCTTCTCGCCATGCAGACCCGTTGTATGCGTTTCTAGAGGTTTCAACTTTCTGAAGATCAGTCACTCCACATACACCAACCATCCATCGATGGTCTAACCCTTCCTCTTTTTCCAGGAAGTTTACCTTCTATACTGTTCTGAGAAGTCGTCCTTCCATCCTTTCAATGTGTCCAAAAGAAACATCTCATGTTTTGGTGCCTCCAGTACTTGGCTAGAAGGGCCAAAATAAGAAGCCATCCCTGGAATTTGAATAAAGATGTGGTTGGTGGGGTGTTGTGACTAGATTTTTTGCTTGGACAGTTGTAGATGAGTGGAATAGTTTGTTAGATTAGTTATGGGTGCTTTGTTCGTTAATGTGAACAGGGATAGGTATTAGTAGAATGTATAGATAATTTTGATCTCCCACAATGAGTATTTGCACTTTATGGAGGTACACAGATAATAATAATAATAATAATTATTATTATTATAATATTTTCTTGTAGAAACATTATGCCCTCAGCCTCTTCCACCTCCTGAATGTTTAGTCAATTTGCATTCATTACCCTGCTTGTTGTAGGCTAATACGATGAATTCCATGTCAACTCCACATCGCATACAATTCTCATATTCGGGGTTGTCAGGAAAAATTCCTTCCGAAAACGATTGATGGCCCTAGAAGTAGTTAATGAAAGAAACTGAATGCCTCACTCTTTTCCGCCCTCTCTCTCTCTCTGTCTCTTAAATAATTCTATTTTTTTTTCTTATTCTTATTATTCTTTCACTGTTAATCCTAGTTGCTTGAAATCCTGCTGTTTTCAAGACCAGCATGCATTACTTCTGATTTACGGCCCTTTTATATTTTCATGGCAGTTTCCCAGTATTGGCTGATGTCATTGTTGTAGTTTTCTTTTACCCTTTTCGAAAATGCTAGTAACTGCTTGACTATTCCATCTTTCATAGTTGTTCAATAAAAAGACGGAAACAGTGTGCAATACAAATTTTCATCTAAAACTCCTTGTAGTTTTCTGTGCGTATAATGCACATTGAGATTTTAGCTAAACGGGAATAGCGTTTCGCTCTGCAGCACTAGATCCCCTCAAAGAACGGTCTAGGTTGGATTCTGATCGCCATCTAGAAGGATTTCCTCTCTTTGACGGGTTTCCGAGTATTCAATCTGTTGCCTGATCAAGCGCGGTTTTTTCTCCTTAAACTAAACGACCATATAACAAAACCATTTTAAACAATAAATACAGTGTTAGGATTTGCGATCACGAGATGTCGGCCCCTGGCAGCCATCCCTTCAGTAGTTTCCGTTTATAATTAGTGATAGTCTTGGGCCAGCTTTCTCTAATTTGCTCCCGTGAACACTGAACTGCTTCTCCCGTCTCCTAAAGTTAATATTTCTAAAACGGCCTCTCCTATACCCTATATGGAACTAAAATGCGTCAGCATTTTTATTTTTTTTTCTATATGGACTGCATTGTATAGAGTCTCTGAATTCTTTATATAAACCACCCAAAATAGTGTCTGCTATAATTACTAATTACATAAGAAAATGAAAGTAGTACACTGTGTTTTCGTTCCTGTGTTGTCTAGCGCTGCATTTATACTGAATTGTGACGATGGCTTCTGAAACGTGACGGTGAGACAACATCGGTTGATACCGATTAAGGTAACCTGCTGATTGCAAAAGCAAAAAAGTTGGGATTTCAGGAGTGCAGCCGACTCCCTTGAGAAAAAAAAAAGTTGGAGGAGAATGAAGCAAGTATTTACATTGTCTATAGCTTACTGCCAAGGAAAACTTAGCTTACCTCAGACCCGTTAGCTTATTCTCATGTCTACAGTAATTTCAGAAGAAATTTCGTCACTACAGTAGACCTCTATCGTAGTGAAGTCTGTTAAAAACCTCTAGTAACTTAATACAATTCTACAGGACATCTTACCTGTTCCACTAGTATACAATAAGAGGCACGATGCATAGCTGCTCTCAAACTAGTTAATACCATATTTTAGTAGTTATTGCAAGGCTAAATGTGTTCCTCTAGATATAAATAGATTTCTAATGCCATATCCACTAACAAAAATGAAGTAACATCTAACTGTAAAACAAAATTTAACCCTAATTTTACAGAATTGGTACCTATATAAAATGATCATTAGGATTAATTATATATAATATAATATATTCTGTAGCATCCTTCTGGAAATGATGTTTGTTCCTATAGCAACAGGCAGAACATTATAAGTCCGATTCTAGTCTAGAGAAAATGTTTATAAGTTTTTTTATTCAGAGTATCTTAGCATAGGCCCATGGGTTTTCTTGCAGAACACTTTGGTTTTTAACACTAAAACGCATCAAAATCGACCGGAGAACTCACACTATTTTCTACAATAATATATAGTGCTAGGATTAGGGACCACATAATGTAAACAGTAGTATCTCATACTCTCTATTCCCTGAATGCCAAAGAAAATCATTTGTAACTTGCTAACGGTCAAGGTTAAGGTTTGGGTTGGCTGCATAGAATGATTTGGATATTAGTCAGGGGTTACACGACCTGTCCTACTTCCTGTGCGAAATAAATGGAAAATTGGCAATGACAGCCATTACAAAACTAACGCTCTCGAATTTCAAGATTAGCAAAGGATGGAATTATGTACTTGAAGTTATATTGTAACATACAATTTCAGTAGACTTTTTTAACAATCGTATTGCACGCCATTTATCTGCAATTTCACACTGAAGCAATCCTCGTCTAACTATTTTCATGTTAATTCCGCACATAAAGGTTCATTCTGTATATCACTTTAACGAAATTTGATGGTTGGAGTATGAAATTGTTAATAAAACTCCATTCGAAAGACTGTTCCAGAGTAGAACTAGGTGGAATGAAAGAGAAAGAGGGAAAGAACTTGCAGTAGTTTGGCACGCACGCACACGCACGCACACACACACACATAGTCTGTTTTTCTCTCTCTCTCTCTCATTCTAATACTGAACCAATCCACACTTGGTGGTCTTCCTCTGGATTTGTTTCCTGCCATCAAACACTTATTTTGCTAACCTTTCTTCACCTATTCTATTTAAGTGGCCATACCTCTTTAGATTATCTCTGACGACACATTCTTGAATACAATAGCGTCAAGTTCCCTTTTAATGTCTTCATGTTTAATATGATTCTGCCACTGATGTCATCTGTTCCCTCCCCTAATTTTTCTCACAACCCTCATATCTGTGGTCTCTAGTCTTTGATTAAGTGCTTCATTTCTGACCCAATTCTAAGACCATAACATGGGCTATGGATAAAATAAATCCTGTAACAAATCTTGTTCCCAAGGGAGTAGAGGATAACTCTTTTAGCAGTAACTAATTTTTGAAAAGAAATGGGCAACCAACTTAATCTTCAGTGATTGCTGAGTTGCTTTAGGCTATCAACGAATGAAGATTTTCTGAGGAAACGCTTTCGATGGGAAACTAGTCCTGAAATAAGGTATATATTAAATAGATGAAGGGTTTTAAAGTTATATCAGTGTATAAACATTTTTAACATTGGTGATATTTATGAGATGATTATGTTATTACCTTGATGAAACTGTGTTTCACTCAGAATTTCTCCATGAGTGCAGGTCACAAAGATTCCTCCAACGATCTCGATCTTGAGCCCCTCTCTCCCCATGTTATACCCATAGATTTCACTAATGGATCTTCCCATCTTGTAGTTGGTCTTCCTGGTTTTCTCTTTATTCTTGGTTGCCAGTTGAGTATTCTATATGTCCATCTGTTATCCGTGAGTCTGGCTATGTGACCAGCCCATCTCATCTTGCTTTCATATACTGCAGTTACGACATCTCTTATGCCTCATCTCTTTCTTAGTTCCGTGTTTCTATCATGTTCCATTTTGCTGATGTTACAAATCCTACGTTCTATTGTTGCACGCTGAGTTATTCTGAGAGTGTCTTCTTCGTTTCCTGACATGTTCCATGTTTCTGATCCATATGTGAGTGATGGAAGAATGTCACTATAAAATAGTTTTGCCTTCACAGAGATGTCAAGATTTTGATCAGTAAGTGTTTCTTTAAGTCTGTTCATTGAGAGACATGCAGCTTTCTTTCTTTTTGCTAGTTCTTCAGTTAATCGTTCATCATTTTTATTGTTTGTCCTAAGTAATTGTAAGAGTCAACTTGTTCTATAGCGATGTTATTAATACATAGGTGACTGTCACTTGTGTAGATGTTTTTGATCCATTTTTTTTTTCTAGATTCATTTCTAAGCCTGTCTTACTGCTGTTTCTGTATATTTTTTCACCCATTTCTTCTAGGTCTTTTGGGTTCTGGGATGTCAGTACTAGATCATCGGCAAACATAAGGATTTGTAGTTTTCTACCATCTGTGCTTATTCTTCCATTTAGGTCTATTTTTTTCAGAATGTATTCTAAAGTGCTGGTAAATAGATTAGGGGAGATCACATCGCCTTGGCGGACCCATCTCTTGATATCTATATTTATAGGTCGATCAAATAGGGTTATTTGTGTGGTCTGATTTTTGTTAATTTATTTTACAATGTGGATGTAAGTAGGGTCCAAATTTATTTCCAGTAAGGCACTGATGACTGCATTGTGTTCTATGGTATCAAATGCTTTTTTAAAATCGATAAAGAGGAAACATATAGGGATTCGGTATTGTCTGCATTTTTCTATTAGATGTGAAATGACCTGGATATGATCTATTGTGGAGAAGCCTCTTTTGAATCCTGCCTGCTCTTTACTGGAGTTGTCGTCAACTGTGTTTTGGATTCTGTTCAGTATTACTCTGTTCATGATTTTATATATATATATGAGAGAGGAGACAGAGCGGACGATAGTTTTTTATATCTTCCTTGTTCCCTTTTTTGAATAGAGGTATGGTTTTTGAGGTCTTCCATTCTTCTTGAATTTTTCTTTTTATACTATGGTTTCTCCAAGAGGTGTGTTGACGAATTGACAATGATCAGAATGCCCTTCTTCCTGTTACATATAAGATGCTGGATGTGGAGACTTTTTTGAGTTCTAAAGAGTTAGAGCTCATACACCAATTTTAGCCAGATGAACATATTGAGCCATCCACCCAGTGTATATAAGCAGGATGAATCAGTAAGTAAAAGTTATTTCGAGTTATGTTAAAACAAAGACAAGATGAATATTCTTTTGATTGTTTATTACTATTCTGTACCACACATAAAGTCTCCACACCCAGAACTGTTTATAACACACTGTAAAAAAAATCGTATTTTTCATCGAATCAAAACATTAGATTACAAGTTTACATAACTACTTATGATGCATCGTTCTTAAAGCAAGTTGCAAAGAAAGTTTAAAAAGTCAAGTGAGACTCTTATGTTTTCTAGAATTTTTGAAGCTTATTGATTACCAAAGTGAGAAATTGTTTTCATGGAGTGGAGCACATTATCTCTATTAGAGATCTGTCGTTAATACTTAAATAATATTAAGTATTAAAGTCCAATTTTTGAATCGGACGAAACCTTTGTAGCAGTTAATCTGGCACTTCCTCTATTTCTTTTCCCCTTCATTTTCTAATTTTTTTCTCTTATTTTGTTCAGGGATAAAACCATGCCCAATGAATTAAGATGATCAAGCAAGGAGCTAGGAGAGATTTCATGGTGCTATAGTTAATTAATTTAATTATAATTCTTTTTTGTGGTACCACTTTGATAGGCTTTATTTTTTTTTAACAAAATTACTTCTCCAACGAGTTTGAATAATAGTTTTAAAATTAGAATTGTATTTTATTTGCATAAAGAATATTACGTTGTTTTAAATTGCATAGGCAGATTAAATTTTCCTGAGCGCTTATGAGAATATTACCTTCGGCATGAGAGCTACCGTTTTATAACTCTTTGTCTCTGAATACCTTGAGTTTAGGTTAAGATTTGAATATAAGACTGAAAAAAATATAAATACACAGAATTGTACAACTTTTAGGCAGATTAAAACTGTTTTTTCATCCAAGTATTATACCAAAAATGTACTAAAACTAATTCATTAATTAGAATTCAGAAAATGCATAATACTTCAATTATAAATTAATCAATACATTGTCCTTGTAAGCATGTGCATTTTATGATCATTTAAAAATATGCATGGCAAAATGAGGTTTTTGTAATATAATATTGTAATACAAAATGTCGCAATTGTAAATGTGTCCGAGAGGAGTCTACATTTTAATCTTTCTGCGCACAGCTATAGCCACGTTACTGGCTTCCGGTAGTAGTGTCGACCAATTTTTTTTTTTTGTTTAAGTGTGTTGTAGTCATAAAGAAGATGCAAGCGCGTGTTGCTCATTGGATGAATGTAATGATTTTAATTTGATTCTGCTATATTTTGATATCTAAATGAATAAATTTTGATACATGTAATAAGTAGGTTTAATTTAGTTTATGTAGATTTTATTCCTTTCGTACAAAGTGCTTCTGTTAGTGTTAGAAAATTTGCAGTAGGATTATTTTGAAGGGTATACGTGGGTTTAAATACGTCATTGCATGAAAGCAGATTATTTTATATTTTATTATTTATATATATTACCAACTGATCTCACCAACTGCTTTTAACGTATATGAGCTTGATTTTCATAAATACGTAATATTTCCATTTAATATCAATACGGAAAGTCGATGCAGCCATTAAATTGTGGCGGGAGACAAACTTCCCATAATACTGCGCGATGCGCACGCGTTTTTCGCTGCTTTAATGTATAGACGCCATAATGTTCAATCAGGTAGTGAACTTTTTATGGATTTTTGAGTTTTTATTTGTAATTTGGCATGTTTTTGATTAATGTTTATTTTTTACAGGATATCGGTAACGAGAGTCAGCCACGTACATTGTAAGTAAGAGAAATATATTGAGAAATTTTTATCTCTTTACCGGTTTGCTCTTATTATGACTGAAATAACCATGTGATATTCAACGTGTCGTTTGTCTTTGCATCGTTTCTTTAGGTACGTTGGCAATTTAGACCCATCTGTTACTGAAGAGTTGATTTTAGCCCTGTTCGGACAGATAGGACCAGTTAAAGGCTGTAAGATAATCCAAGAGGTAGGCGTTTACTCATAATCTTTGAATTATTATCATGATCAGCCCGCAGCTGTCCTGTTTATCAAAAATGACAGCTTTGTAATTATTGTGATATTTTCCTCTTATATAATAAAATTAGTTGTTTCTCCTTTATTGATGGTTAACTTTTAGGGTTAGTGATAACATATTTAGTGATATAATTTGCATGATTGCAAACATCCGGTTTTTGTTCGTTCAACTGTTTGATCATTTAACATTGATCGGAATTAGTGACTTAGATGTTTGTCATTAGCTTAAATTATCATTAGAGGTCTGCTTGCGGGAAGAAGTATTATTATAGAATGCTGAAGAAAAGCTTTATTATTTATTTAGAAAAATTAAGGTAATTTTAGATATTAATGAGAAATGCTTCCTTCAGAAAACCTGTGTGAATTTCATGTTAGATTGATCTCTTTGATGACTTAGCTATTAGTGTTGTGTACTACATACCCATTATCTGATATACTACATTTTTAAGTATCCAATATTTTAATTTGCATAAATGACAGAACTAAATATTAATTTTAAAGCATAAAAGTTTATTCTTTTTTATATTTTAGTTTTGTTTAGGTCAGCTGTATCAAAATTGGAATAACAAATTACTAATAACATGAATAACTTCGTCTCCCGCAAAAAAAAAAAAAAAAAAAACTATTCAAACAATAGTAAATCCATTTTATTCCTGCATTTGCCCTTCCAATAAAGAAAACGAAGTAATCAAGACATCGGAGACAAATATTTCAAACAGAAAAATCTATTTCGATTTGTCATACAGACAAATCGGCCCTTCAGAACACATGCAATTTAATGACAAAAATTACTAGCTGTGATGGTGGGCAGTAGATGGCGCTGATGTAGATGATTGGTAGTAGAGGTTCGGTGTAGTGGTGGAGACGGAGACTTGTACAATGGGTGTACTCCCGCGATGAATCTTCGGACTCCTTGGAGGTGTCACAGATAATAATAATTTTAATTTTCGATGTTTCTTGGTCATATCCATTGCAGACTTAAACTAATGAAAATCAAGTACAGGTATCCCTTGTTTAACGCAGAATTTGATTAACGCGCCGAAATTATTTGTGACAATCTTTTGATATGCACGGCAAGAGTTTTGATTAATACACCTTCAAATTTACCATACAAAAACATGCAAGCCTCGTGCCGTGAACATGATGATGTCATTCCTCTCACACGGCCGTGCTCCCAGAGCCTGAGTGCCTGCCAATTACTTCACTGCCAGCATTAAGAGTGGGTGTATTACAAGCTCCAGTTGTTCTGCTGTATGTATTTGCAAATTACATTCTTTGTAAATTTTACAGCCCATTAATCATGTCAAAGAATAAGAACAATCCCACAGCCGGGTCATTAAGTGATTAAAAAAAAAAAAAAGAGGAAAGTAATTACCTTAGATACAAGATTTAAATGTGGTGAAAGTAAAAGTAAGATCGGAAGCAAATTTGGTTTTAACAAGCCTACAATACGGACTATTTTATCCAAAGCTGATGAGTATTGCAAGCAAGGTAAAGTTACATCTGCAAGCATGCAATGCACAACCATTATAGAATGCTATAATGGTTGAAATGGAATATCTGTTGATTATTTGGCTGGAAGACTGCAATCAAAAGAGAATTCCAATTACAAAGCTCTAAGCCTGTTTTCAAGACTAGACTAAATATAAAGAAGACAATTCAAAATTCTCAGCTAGCAAAGGTTGGCTTGAAAATTTTAAATTTAGGGCTGGACTAAAGAATGTGAAATAACAGGTGAAGCTGCGAGTGCCAATGAAGATGCTGCATCAACATTTCCTGCTGAGCTGCAGAAAATGATTAAGATTACCACAAATTTTCAGTATAGATGAAACTGGAAAAAAGATGCCATCTAGAACTTTTATATCAAATAAAGAAGCAGCCTGGCTATAAAGTATCAAAAGACTGCTTAACTGTTATGCTTGGAGGGAATGCTAATGGAGATTTTAAATTGAAGCCACTGCTTATCTATCGAACTCAGAACCCAAGGGCTTTAAAAGGATGTAACAAGAACTCTTTACCTGTAATTTGACAGGCGAATCAGAAGGCTTGGGTTATCCAAAGTCTATTCGAAGATTGGTTTAAGTCTTATTTTTGTCTGGCAGTTGAAGCTTATTGCAAGAGAAATAACTTAGCTTTCAAATCTCTTTTGTTTTTAGATAATGCACCTGGTCATCCAAATTGTCTTAATGATCTGTGTGAGAATGTGAAAGTTATATTTTCCCCACCAAATATGACATCATTGCTACAACTTATGGACATGGCCATCATTACAACTGTCAAAGCCTATTTTCTTAAAAAGACATTCTCAAAGATAGAAACAACAATGGGAGAAAATGCGATTATGCTCCACGAATTTTGGAAAAAAATTTATCATTAAACACGCAGTTGAGAACATTCATGACTCGTGGGAGCAAGTGTCTTCTAGCTACATGAAAGCTGTTTGGAAAAACCTTTTGCCAGAATGCGCTAATGACTTAGGTTGTTTTCAAAATCCTGTGAACAACGTGGTCAAAGAAATCGTTGCAATTGGTGAAGCCCTTGGTTTTGATGGTGTTGATGCAGAAGATGTTAAAGAATTATTGGATTCAAATTCAAAAGATTTCAGTGACAATGATCTTCTTGAAATTGAACAACTCATATGATGACAACGAATTAATGGAATTTGAAGATGAGATTCCAAAAGGAGATAACAAAAGAACTGGATGGAATATTTCGTAGTTTAGAATCGCTTAAGCAGCAAGTAATGGATATAGCTCCAGATGTTAATCGAAGAATGCTTGTTTACCGAGGTCTGGAGAGTCATTTTGCTTGTTATCGTAGAATTTATGCCAATAAGAAAAAAACTAAAACTGTTCATATGACTCTTGATAACTTCTTTTGATAAAATTGCAGTAACTAATGTAGGTACAAGTATTTATTAAACATTTACTTTGCATTCATTTTTCTATCTTTCCTAGAAGAGTACCATACTAAACGAACTATTGGTATAGTAATCGATTATGGACGAATTGTACTTTTTACCATTGATTATATTTGATTAACACGATTTTGATATACGTGGTAACATCGAGGATTAATTAACCCTGTTAATCGAGGGATACCTGTAAATAGAATATAACCATGTTGAGAAACAATATGGATGTAACTGTTTCCATATTTATTCAGAGAAATCTGCTCGTGAATATATGCATGAAAGACATTTAATCTGATGGGTGTTTAATAAAATCTGATAAATCAAAGTTTTGTTTCTGTATACGTTTCTCCCTCTCCCTTTTTGTTCACATGGCAAATTCGAATATTCTTGCCTCTCCAACCAATAGGCCATTTATTTGAATCTTATCATGACATATACATTCTGTGAATGTTAATGATAGGTAGCCTCATGAGATGATGGAAATCATCAGATGGCCTGTAGAAGACTTGCAGCTTCGTGTTTGTTCCTTGTGGGTTTCCTGGATTATTATGTCCATTAGTGCTGTGAAATTTCAGTACCAACCTTTGTAGTCAGGATGCACACAAATCTATATAAATTCTTTCTAATAGAAATTAGCCTTTGTTCTGTTTTATTTCTTGCAGTACTTCCTGAATTCCTTCAGGAGAGAGAGAACTCACTTCTCCTTAATTTTGATAACCTAGATTTCCAAACATAGCCAGCATGTTATAACCTTTCTCTTTGATTCTTGGGCTAACTTGCTCCTCTAGCCATTGCTGGCACAAACACACATTGCCTTTTCAACCTCCAAAACTAAGTCCTGTACTATTCAGTCATCTATTCATGACTATTTCTCAAGCACAATTTCTGACACTGTATCCCCCAATCCACTCATTCTAAGAAGGCTTGATGCTATCCAGAAAAGAGTGATAAATAGATGTTCTTAATTTTCTTTCAAGGTTCACTCTGTTTTCTGTCATAGAGGTTTAATTTCATTATGCCTCTTCTGAAGGTAATTTCTTCTGAACTGTTTGTTATTATTCCTCCCCTTTCTTCTAATTCATAAAAACGTGATCATAGATAATAGAAGCTGGTATTTTCAGTATCGGGAGTATTGTGTAATTTGTAGAGTTAAATTGCATCCGATGCTAACTGGCACTATGCACATGCTTTATAATCATTATTCAGATAATTGAAACCAGTAGTGTAGTCAATGGTATAGAGAAAATACTGACTGGGCATCTTGACTATTGTGGTCTACATAGACTTTTAAATCAGTTAATAGGTAATGGGAGCTGGTACAGCACTTTCTGGGACTAGGAGATATATACCTTTTGGAGCTACACACCATTAACATTGCTGTGTGCAAGATTCTGTATTAACACATAGGTACAAGAAGATCATATTGCAATCTTACATCTGAAAACCTGATTACATAGTATTAGAGTAGGAAGTGATATCAATGTTAATTTTTTTCCTTGCCATTTTTGATGTTCTGTCACATGGTTTTGTTGACAACAATCCCATCAGAGTAGTGGTAACTCATCTGTTTAATTGCTGGGCAATTAAATGCTTATTTGAGTATTGTAAAAAAAATAAAAAATAAAATTTCTTATCATGTTATTCAGTTTCCATGTGAGATGCCAGTACTTCATGTATCACAGAAAATTAGATGCCTCCTTAGTGATCATGCAATCTTTTTCCTTTTAAGGATTGAAAAGTACATTCTTCATTGCTAAAGTATGAATATACAAAAATGCATAATTTACCTATACTAAAGTTTCTAACCTAGTTCAAATAAAGACCATTTTAATAAAATGTGCATTTTATGTAGATTAAAAATTACATTGTCAAGATCCCTCTCCCACCCCAAATATATTCAGATACTTTGGGTAGGCTAATCATTACGTAATTCAGGAATTCTGTTCTAGCAACTAAGCTTGAAACTTGAAGCCATTTTCTGTCCTTCAATAAGCAGAGTGGTGGTTTTATGAGTGTTTGTCATCTGAAGCCTTTAACTAATATTTGTATCCATGAGATAAGAACTTTCATTCTTAGTTGAAGAGCAAGTCCTGCGCACTTAATTTATCATTATGCCTAGCTTAGTTGTCTTTTTAATGTGACTGTCACAAGATGGTCAGGCTTCAGTATTTGGACACCACTTCAAGGCATTGATAAACTGGCAACATAATGTTGACTAATTTTGATAGTAATATATCAGAACACAGAAAGATAAGTACATAACTATTTATTGACTTATTGTTGATATTTCACTGGTGTTATAACCAGCATCTTCAGAGTACAAATCACAGTATGCAAGACTACAACAACATGATGTAATAATGGGACTAGTTTGAAAAATTGTAGCAACAACACAGACTAAAGTCCTAATTAGGCACCCTCTATGTTTAACAAAAAACAGAGAAAGCAGGTACTAGTTATGTCTTAAGATGACTGTTTCCCAAATCTTAGGCAAATTTATACAGCCATATTTGTTAAGATTCAGAGTATGTTTCAAGGCTTCTGTTGCTTCTAAGAACAGTCTCTCTGACTTGTAAAAGCTTCTGTGCAGTACTTTTTTCTTCCAGTTGATCCTGTTGCAGGGGTAACCAAAGCATGGTCAGCCAGGCCCGACTGATAGATATGGTGATAGATTTAGTGTAATCTCTGTTAAGAAGTGTGTGTGTGTGTGGGGGGGGGGGGGTTGTGGTTAACTAGTATTAATATTTTCTGGATTTTTTGGGGGGTTGTATCCATTGGCTACAACCCCCCAAAAAATCCAGAAAATATTAAAACCAGTTAACCACAACCTTCCCCCCCCCCCCCCTTCTTGACAGAGATTACACTAAATCCATTACCATTCTGTATATCCGGGGCATGTTTGAAAAGCTCACAAAAATCCTAAAAAAGTATGACCTGACTACCTGTTACAAACCACATAAAAAAAAAATTGGCATCCCTTATCCACTCAACCAAAGACCAGCCACTTCCCCTAGACCTCCCTGGAGTAGACCAGGTCCCTTGCAGCTGTAGGACCAACGGCAGTTGCCTTCTTCAGTCTCATCTGCTCGTTGTTAGTGCCTGCATGCACATAACATACTTTTATGTTCCCAGAAGATGGCAGTGTAACATAGCTGAAATATTGGAAGGTATTGATTTTAAAGTTTTTTGATTAATATTTTAGTATACGTCGTCATTTCCCGAAAAATTTAAAGTCATAACCAACGTACAAGCTTATCTACAAGAATCTAATTGGTTGTGGACTATAATGATGGAACCTTGTAATATATTTGTATTTTAGTTTTATTTGAGTTAACTGTCAATCCAAATATTTATGCAGCTTGGGCATAGCTTGTCAGTGTTGTTGCCCCTTGGATAAAGATGACTCGGTGACCAAAAATTAAAATATATTAATTAAATGTTATGTGACTGAACATAGTAATCTATTTTTGTAATGTAACAGGCTCGTGTATAAAAATAAAAATAAATTCCTTCAGGAAAACCCTGATTTAGTACTCTGGTGTATAGTGTACTTTCCTGTATCTTAATTGGGTGCATTTACTCATTTTAAACACTTAAGTATAAGATTCTCTGAATATCATTGCTGTCAGGTCTTTGGAAATGCCCGAGTTCAAATCTTTTCTTGAGACATAGAGAACTTAACAGTTTGTCAAGTGAATATGTTAGTCAGTTGCATATATTTATGGTAGTAGGGTTCCTCCCCTTCAGGATGCTTGGGTTTTTTTTTTCATTTGGCAAAATAAACTTAGTATAGAACACATCATGATATACATACCATTCTATCCAGCCAGAATTGATTGCCCTATCACAGGATTAGTTAGGTTTATGTGAAACCTTATTAGGTGAAATTTGTATATTACTTATCCATGACAGGTCCTTGAGCTCAACACATATTCAGGGAATATGGGAAAATGTTTTTTTATAATTTTTGTTTCAAATGTACACTAATGGCATTGGAGCAATTTGAATGTTTCGAATTTAAATTTATATTTTGTCATTGAATTTCCAAAATGGCACCAGTGACTGTATAGCAAAACATATTAGTCTTTTTGATTTGCTGAATTCAAGTGTCTTGTCATGATCTACCTGTTTGACAAATCATTGTGGCATAGCATAACCAGGTGTTGGAAACACTTCTGTGTTCAGAAAGTAAGCAGTAATCAGGCACTGGATTGAGGTTGGTTTTAAGTAACATGGGAAGCCTTTCAGTTTCATTTGTGAATGGTATATTTCATGGTCTACAATACTTTGTTGGCACAAAAGCCTATGGTTCTTAATGTTTGCTTATTGACTTCTGTATAAAATGAATATGATAAATTAAGTTTGCTAGACATTTTATTATGGATAAATTATCAAATTGTATTTCCGTCATTTTGCATTTTCTGATGTGGGCCTATCAGAGATGAGAAGGAAAGAAGAAACTAATGCAATTAAAAGATGGACATCTACTCGATCACTGAATCTCAATTGGTGGTGTAAGATTCCTAATAAATAAAACGATCAAGAACAATGTCTTGTTTGTTAATAACATAACATCAAGAATAGCTGAACTAAGTCTCTTAATAAATAAAAGATACCAACTGAAAATTATACAGATATACACCCCAACTACGGACCATCCAGATGTAGAGATAGAAGATTTCTATGAAACATTAGAATCCACATTAAATAATTCTAAAGAATTCTACATAATTATAATGGGTGACTTTAAAGCAGAGATGACCATCTGAACTCCATCGGTAAATTTGGATTTGGACAGAGGAACGAAAGAGGAGAAAGACAAGACTTATTGAATTCGCAGAAGAAAATAACCTCTTTATTATGAGCAGCTTTTTCAAGAAGAAAATCAACTGAAAACGGACTTGTAGAAGTCCAAATGGACAAACTTACAATGAAATAGACTTCATCCTCTCCATCAGAAGATATATATAATAAATAATACCGAAGTGCTTAATAGATTCAATACAGTAAGGGCAAAAGTAAGGATCAACAAAAAATGGGAACGGCATAAGCTCATAAGAAAAAAAGTCCAATTTAGTGAATCTACAAAATCTCTACCACAATAGAGAATCGCTCAAAAATGAACAAAAAAAGTTAAGCACAGCTACTACCATCGATAATGCTAATGAAATCTTAAAATCTATCTTGAATTGTGCACTAGAAATAGGAGGTATAAAAAGGCACCAAAGAGAAGGAAAACTAAGACCGGAAACCTTAGATCTGATGAAGAAAAGGAGAGATTTGAATGACACCAATAAAATGAATATGCGGAAATTTGTAAAACTATACATAAAAGGATGAAACATGAAATTAGATCGTATAATACTAGGAAAATTAAAGAAACAATAGTAATATGAAGGTCCTAAGACGAACCTTATAATTCGGAACAAAGGAAATAGCTGGTGTAAGAGGAAAAAAAGGTGAACTTATAAAAAATAGAGATGCAATAATCAAAAGAATTCAGGAATTTTATATTGAACTCTATGAAGACAAGACCGAGACAGCCAAGAATCATCTATGGACAAGGTGAAGTGGAAGTGGCACTGTGGGAAATGAAGAATGGAAAGGCCTTAGGAGAAGATGGAATTATGGTAGAATTCTTAAAACTAGGCAGAAGCCCTATCAAACAGCTGACTAAACTCTTGAATAAATGCCTAAAACAGAGAAAAATTCCAAAAAATTGGAACAATTCACTTCTAATATTAATTTTTAAAAAGGGTAATAAGGAAGAAATTAAAAACTACAGACATATAAACCTACTCCCCACCATATATAAAGTCTTCACAAAAATTATAAACAATAGAATAAAATCTAAACTAGAGAGAATGCAGTCCTGTGAACAAGCTAGATTCAGAAAGAATTGCCATACTTTGGACCATATTCACACATTAAGACAGCTCATTGAAAAATCAATTGAATACAATAAACCCTTATGTCTGGCCTATATAGACTGCGAAAAAGCATTTGATTCAGTTAAAACATTTGCAACACTAAAAGCACTTGAAACCAAGGGAACTGAGAAACCATATATTGAAACACTAAAACATATTTACAATAATTCAATTTCTGTAATTAAATTATATAAAAATAGTGAAAAGTTCCCAATACAAAAAAAAAAAGCATCCAGCGAGGCGACACCATATCTCCCAATTATTTACAGCTGCGCCAGAGGAAGTCTTTAGAAGCCTGGATTGGGAAACAAAAGGGATAAACATAAATGGAGAAAGGCTGCATCATCTGAAATTTCCAGATGATATTGTCCTTCTGCAGCTTCTCCCACTTAAGTGGGGTCACTGTTGATGATGAGTCTCCTCCACATCCTCCTGTCTTGGGCTGTCACCACATCCAAGTTCTTCATCCTCAAGTCCTCTTCTACCAGCTCCCTCCATCTCTTCTTTGGCTGCCCATGCTTCCTCCTTCCTTGCACATCCATCTGCATGACCCTTCTTCCCACATATTCATCCTCCCTCCTCATCACATGAGCAAACCATCTCCACCTTGCCTCCTATATCTTTGCTCCTAAGTTCGTAACTTTCACTGCTCCCCTCACGTAGTCATTTCTCAGACGATCCTTTCTGGTCACACCGCACATCCACCTAAGCATTCTGATTTCTGCTACTTCCATCCTGCTGATGTTATTTTTCCTCAGGGTCACAGTTTCTATAGCATATGTCATAGCTGGCCTCACTACTGTTCTATAGATTTTGCTTTTCAGATTGATCGGCACCTTCTTATCGCATAACACTCCAGCCATCTCCCTCCAGTTCCTCCAACTTGCTTGTATCCTGCATCCCACTTCCTTCTCAGCTTCTCCATCTTCTTCCACTGTTCAACCTAAGTATCTAAAGTCCCTCACCTTCCTGCTGACATTTCCTTCCAGCTCCAGGACTGTCTCCTGGCCGCCGCCCACTGTGTAACACATATAATCTGTCTTACTTTTGCTCAGTCTCATACCTCTCTCTTCCAGTACTTTTCTCCATCTTAGGCTCACCAGTTTAGTTCCCGCTTCTTCTCTTGAATCTACACACAGCAAGATGTCATCTGCATACAACATTGTCCAAGGTGCATCTTCTCACCTCCTCCGCCACCACCTCCATCACAATGTTGAACAGAAACGGACTTAATGCTGACCCTTGATGCAAGCCAACTGTTACTTGAAAAACTTTCTGTCTGTCCCAGACAGGTCCGAACACTTGTCTTCACATTTCTGTACATCTCTACACCAACCTGACATATTTCTCCGGCACCTTCCTCTCCCTCATCCACCTCCAGACTTCTTACCTTGGCACTCTATCGTATGCTTTCTCCAGATCGATAAATGCCAGATGTAGCTCCCGTTGTTTCTCTCGAAACTTTTCCATCATCTGCTGTAACCCAAAGATAGTATTTGTTGTTGATCTACCAGGCATGAAACCAAATTGTTCCTTTGCAATCTCCACCTCCTTCCTCAATCTTCCATCAAGAACCCTTTCTAGAATTTTCATTGTGTGGGACATCAACTTTATTCCTCTGTAATTTTTAGTCTTGTGCATTCCCTTTACCCTTGTAGATGGGGACAAGAGTACTCTCCCTCCATTCCTCGGGTATATTTTCCTGTTGGTAAACTTTCATGAACAGGTCCCACAGCAGGTCAATTCTCTCTTCCCCCAGTGCCTTCCATGCCTCCACTGGAATCCTGTCGGGGCCCACCAGTTTTCCATTCCTCATCCTCTTCATGGTCTCCGTCACTTCCACTCTACTGATGTTCTGCACCATCCCCTCAGAAGGCTGCCCATCTTCTCTGTGAGTCCTTGCATTTTCCTCATTCAAAAGTCCCTCAAAGTATATTCTCCATCTGTTTCTTATGTCCACATCCCTCCATAATACACTTCCTTCAGCGTCTTTGATCTGCAGATGATATTGTCCTAATAGCAGATAATCTTGAAGATCTGGAAGAAAGGTCAGCTAAATGAAGCCTCCAGAGTAATTGGATTAAAAATAAATAGAGAAAAAACAAAAATAATGATGAATAAATACATAAACCATAGAACTGTCAACGTTGAAAACCATGAAATAGAACAAGTTATTTCATATGTATATTTGGGCCAATTGTTATCCTTTGAGGATTGCCAAAGAAAAGAGATTGAACAAAGAATTCACCTTGGATGGATGGCTTATGGGAAAATGAGAGACATATTCAGAAGTGACATCCCTATGAGTCTAAAAAGGCAAGCTTTCGACCAGTGCATACTTCCTGTCCTAACATCATGGACTCTAACAGCTGTAAACAAAAACTAGAACAACACAATATTGCATGGACAGAAGTATGCTAAAAATAACATTAAGAGATGGGAAGACATAACCGGATAAGAACTCAAACAGGTGTCATGGATGTTGTAAAATACATTAAACAGGCTAAGTGGAGATGGGCTGGCCATATTGCCAAATGCAGTGACGGGAGATGGACTAGAAAAATAACGAAGTGGAGACCAATGGATGGAACAAGACAAAGAGGAAGACCGAGAAGAAGGTGGAGGGATGAAGTGGAACAAATTCCAGGAGTAAGATGGATGGGAGAGGCAAAAACCGAGTGGTCTGGAAAACCGTGGGGGAGACCTTTTGTTCAGCAGTGGACTGAGCCAAAAGCTGGAAAAAGATGTTTTTCCATCTTTGATGAACTACATTGGCAACAAAATAGAGGGAGATAAGAACAAAAGTACAACACTCCATATTGAATATGTGCTTTTGTTCTTATCTCCCTGTATTTCATTGTCAGTGTAACTATTATGTGACTTTGTAGAAGGCACATAATAGAAAAGTATAGAACATGCTGATAAAATACGGCATTATTCTGTATACATTCCAGCATAAGAGCCCTACCACATCCATTGAAAGGCTTCCTAAATACCTAAATATCCAGATAGATGGATTGGTAGAGTGGACCTTAATTGCATTGTCCTATGTAACCATATTGTGGACCTTACAATTTCCATATGTATAGATATGGAAATTAGAAGAGGATCTTCTGTACTTAATGCAAATACAGTATTGTTGATCTACATTAGTAAATTATATTTGTCACATGCATACAGTACCATCACCTTGATATGCGAGTGCTCATGCATGGATATAACAAAGCTGCTAAAAGCAGATTTCTGCATCTATATATTTGCTGGCCTGGTTGGCCAAGTGGTTACCGTATCTGCTCTCCAGTTAAAAGTGCGCAGGTTTGAATCTCGCCATGGGTGTGGATATTTGTGATTGTGAAAATACTACTGGTGTTGGGCGGTAGATGGCGTTGGTGTAGTTGCAGTTCATTGTAGTTGGTGGACTGAGTAGTTGAGACAGTTGTAGAGTAGGTGCTCTTCCCTCGATGAGTTTGGACTACCTGGATGTGTCACGTATTAATTTTTTTTTTAACACAGTTTATCTTTCAAAGAAGTTACATGAGTGTAGGGTACATTTTGTTATGTTATTACGATTAGGACAATATAATACTGTAATTAATGTCAAAATTAATAGTAATTCTAACAAAAACAATTTACAGTTAGAAAAAAAAAAAAAAAAAAATCGGCTAACGCCTTTTTATTCCCGTATATACGGGAGTAGGCGAGGCCATTTAGCCCTATCTAACTTTTGGAGACTGAGTGGTCAGTTCAATCTCCACTGGTACCCAATCAGAGACAGATGGCCCAAGGCTATCACTAATTAAGCGGTACACAGTGAAGAGAGACGGCTCAAATGTGCCGCCATCTCGTGGTCTCTAACCCTAACACAATATATTTAATGTCTGAAATAATGTGGGTTCTACGGTCGATTTTCTTGAGTTTACAGGACGAAAAACCCGAGTTTCCGGGAGGAAAAACCTGCTTGCCCGTGCCAGAGATCGACTAACTCAGGAACCGGTCGAAAAAAGGCTTAGAAAAATTTCCTCTAGTCGCTGACTAGACTCGAAACCAAGACTTCCTTCGTGCGGCCTAGCGCGGCGGTGTGCAAACGCCACATCCATTTTAATTACATTTTAATTTTACAATTCATTTTTATTCACAATTCACATTAATAATTACTTTTTTATTAACATGCAATAGATAATACTATATGCTTTCATTTCACTTTTCATAATAATTAAAATAAAAAAATCAACTGCAACAATGAAGAATGACAATTTACAATTCTGTACTAGGGGTGCTTAAGCTGTATAACTGAGAGGAGACCTCCACATAGCCTTTAAAGGAATCCGGAGAACTGAACAGGGCTTCTGAACTAATGTCCAATCCTCACCTTCTCGTGGTGCACCCTGTTGGGTATCTACCTGGATACTGAACGAACGAAGATGGGCTGGCAATTTGGGATTTAGTCGACCAAATTGTATTCTTATTGGCTTAAAACCAATATACAAAAGGATTTTACAACATGACAAAATTTCATGCCTTCTGCGGCGTCGCCCGGTTAAACAAGGCCCCCGTTGTTTTCGCCAGGGAACCAGGGCGAACAGTGAAAAGTCAGCTACTGGAACAAATCTGAAAGCACACCCCAACTCAATATTACCAGAGTTAAAGAATCGGTACTATCAACATAAGAAGCCTGAATGGCAAAGAAATGGAGCTAGCTGAGGAATTAGATAAGTACCAGATTGACATAATAGAGGTGACTGAAACAAAAAATACAAAAACTGGTTCGATCTTTCTGAGCAATAAATACAAAATGTTATATTCAGGCAATGACAATCAAGGAAAAGAAGGAGTAGCCATAGTATTCAACACAAAATACGAGGCTAATCTTCTTGAATAGCAGGCAGTCTCAAGTAGAGTGATGTGGGCAAATATCAGAATGGGGAATTGGACAATGAGACTTATTTGTACCTGTGGTCCCACAGATGGTTCTACTAAGGTAGAAGTGGAGGAATTTTTTGATGCTTTAGAGAAAGCAACTGACACAATGAAAAAGGAAAAGTTTGTCTTTGTTGGGGATCTAAATAGCAGAGTAGGAAATGATTGTCAGACATACAAAAATATTTTGGGAAAATTTGGAGAAAAGAGCAAAGTTAATAATAATGGCCAATACCTGTTGGATTCCTGCTCAGGACATGGACTAGTTATTACTATCACCATGTTCCAACATAAAAATATGCACAAATTCACATGGAGAGAAGAGACAAGGAATAAGAAAAGTCTCATTGACTATGTTATTGTTGATAGTGATGTTTTCTCCCTGGTGCAGGACACCAGAGTGTACAGAGAATTTGAAATTGGAAGTGATCACTATTTAGTCTTGAGCAGGATAAAACTGAATTTCATATTGAAAAGAATAACATGTAAGAAAGTTTTAAAGCGAATTAAAGTTGAGCAGCTCTCAGATGTGAACTGTAGACTAAAATACATAAAGATTATTGAAAAAAAAAATGAAAGAGTTTGAGAACAGGAACCAAACCTTCGGGATTCAGTGGCAAACCTTGAAGATAATCCTGATTAATTCAGCTAGAAAGGCATGTGGTGAAGTTGTGTGCAAGGATAGAAAAATTAGAACTCCATGTGGACACAGGAAGTTAAAGAGGCAGTGAAGGAATAGAAGATGGCATACCAAAATTCCTGTCAAATAAGTCAGCTTGTGCTCTTAGAGAATACAGAGACAAATGTAAGAAAGCGAAACACTGTGTAAAACTAGCTAAACAAAATTCATATGAAGACTTTGGCACGAACATAGAAAATAAATATCAAGAAGGTGGTAAGATATTCTGGAGGTTGTTGAAGAAGCTTAGAAATGGAAGAAATAGTGCTGTAAAAGGAGTCGGAGATTATAAAGTTGACATGAAAATGGAAGAAAAAGATATCCTTGAAGTATGGAGCAATTACTTCGAAAAATTGCTAAGTGAAACAACCAGTGATGATAGCACAGTGGTAAAAAACACTGACCATGCAGTCAGGAATACATATCCATACTTGAAGTAGAAAAAGCCATCAAAGGCTTGAAATGTGGAAAGGCAGCAGGAGTAGATGATATTTGACCAGAAATCCTGAAGTATGGGGGTATAAAAGGCTATAAAAGTGGCTGCACTGCATAGTTCAGAAGGCATGGACAGAGGGATGAATTTCCGATGATTGGAGTAGAGCTCTCATAATACCGATATATAAAAAGGGAAATAAAACTGAATGTGAGAATTACGGTGGTATTTCCCTACTGAGTGTTTCTGGCAAGATTAATGCCAGTATACTTGAGAAACGGTTGAGAAGAATTGCGGAAGAAAAGCTTGGTGAAGAACAAGCTGTATTCAGGCCAAATAGAGGCTGTCAGGATCAGATCTTCACTTTATGACAAATAGTTGAGAAAGCATGGGAATATAACAAAGATCTGTATTTAACTTTTATAAATCTGGAAGAGGCATATGACAAGGTGCCAAGAGAGAAGGTGCTATTCAATTCACTACAGTTATATGGTATCCATGGGGCATTATATCAAGCAATACTTAGTCTTTATTTGAGTTGCAAGTTGGCAGTTAGAACTGAAGGAAGTACAGGAAGATGGTTTAATGTTGAATCAGGTGTGAGACAAGGATGTACATTATCCCCTCTGTTATTCATTATCTATATGGATCACATTATGAAGGAAAGTGGTATTAAAAATATCAGAATTGGAGATGTTAATGTCAGCTCTTTGCTTTATGCAGACGATGTTATACTTCTAAATAACTCCGATACAAGTTTGCAAGATTCCCTGGCTAAATTGAATAATTGTTGTAATAGATATGGTATGAAGGTCAGCAACAAAAAGACAAATACAATGAAAATAGGTAGAATCGTTGAAAATATCAACTGTGTTGTGAATGGAGAACCTGTGGAACAAGGAAAACATTTTAGCTACTTAGGCACGATTTTTAGTGAAGATGGTAAATTAAATATTGAAATAGACAACAGAATCAACAAAGCTGGTATGGTAGGAAGTCAATGGAATAAATTCATATGGAATAAGAGAGAAATTAGTCTGAACACTAAATTAGCTGTATACAAGACAGTGTTCAAACCAGTTTTAACTTATGGATCTGAGAGCTGGGTCAGAAGTAAAACACTTGACCAAAGACTAGAGACCGCAGATATGAGAGTCCTAAGAAAGATCAGAGGCGTGAACAGATGGCATCAATGGCAATATCATATTAAAAACGAGGATATTAGGAAAGAACTAGACATTGCCAGCATCCAGGAATGCATTAGTAGTGCTAATCTCAGGTGGTGTGGTCACTTAAACAGAATGGGCGAGGAACGATTAGCAAAGCAAGTGTTCTCTGCCAGGTTGGCAGGAAAACGACCCTGAGGAAGGCCAAGATATAGGTGGATTGATACGGTACAAAGTGCCTTAGACGATAGAAATATAAGATCTGATAATGTTGGAGTCTTGACAAGTAACAGACTGATTTGGAGAGAAATTGAAGTTAGGATTTTTGTAATGATGTAAATTTTTCATGTAGTACTGTCGTATCCTGTATACCTACCCCTTGAGGGTACATGGTAGGAATTTGATGATGATGAATTCTGTACTAACCATGTGTACAATTCGGTACGTCACTTGACTTTCACTTGTCATTACCTCTCAGAGAATGACATATATTTTATAATATTTAGCCAACAGTGCTATAATTTCTTATGTGACACTTTTCACTCTTGATATCTAATTTGGAAATCATGTAACAGCATAATAATTACAGCAGTTGTCTGCAACTATTAGTTCAGTTACACAAGGCAGTTGACATGCTTGTATGCTGCATTTTACATTTTATTATATATATACATTTCTTTTTTTTCTTTTTTTTATTTGATCAAGTGTTATCTTTATCATATGACTGTTCACATATCTTTTTGGTTGAGTACAGAATGTTATATAATAACAATAATAATAATTATCATCATTATTATCGGTTAAGGTATTGTGACTGAAGTTAATTGTAGCGATTCGCGAATGAGGATTATTAAATTAAGCCGTGCCAGTCCCACCTACTTCGAAGCTAGGGTTAGCTTTTATGAGGAGAGTGGGATTAGTCTACACTATTTGTGTGGTTTTTTTTATGGGTGGAAAGCAGACATTGCATTGGATGCCGGTGGGTTGTGAAGTGAAAAATAGGTGTGAGTGCTATTAATTGTTTGTATAGCTTACACAGTTTGTGTTTTAAATTTTGTGGAAGGTTGTAGAGTAGCTTGGCTATGAGATGTGATCTCACTTCAGAATCGTATGAGTTTATTGAAGGATGTTGGGATGTAAAGAGTTGTGGTGGGTTGTATTATGTGATGTGTTCTCTGTTGTTATGATAGGTGTTGTTGAAGTAATTCCTTAGTAACATAGAGTAGTGTTTCAGATTTTTTATGCTCAGGATTTTGTGCATCGGCATATAGAATTCAGTTATTGGCTTTTGTGAAGCCTCTAAATCACCAATAATTTTCCGATGTAATGTTTCTGTTTTCACTAGATGGCTGTTTGATGCGTTAGCATATATTTATGCCTGAGTAGAGATTCACAGATTCTGTGATATAGGAATTTTTTAAATTATATGGAATCTTGTCTTTTACTTGGAAAAGTTTTGCTGCAATAATGTGGAGTTTAGTATGTAGGTATTCTATATGTTATGTCCATTTGTAATGGTAATCTATGTAAAAACCAATTTTGCATGTGTTACAAGTGTGATTTTGGGACATTGGCTGCTATTTTTGTTGTTAATGCAGTGGTATGTGTGACAGCGCTTGATGTTGGCACAGGTCGCATGATTCTCGGATTGTGTATAATTAACATCTGCATTTCTGGAAATTATGGAGACAACTACCGTGTTTGAATAAAAACTTTAGTTTAATATTACTAAAATTTTACAATTCGACTTTTAGACCTTTATGTCAAGGTCATCTTCTGGAGCGTACAAATATACACAAGAAACAAGCTATACTACAATCATACTGGTTCGTTAAAGACACTGACTAACCACTACCACAATTGTTGGCCTGACCTCTGGTGAAAAAAAAAAAAAATAATAATAATAATTATACATCAACGCTAGAGTCCTATTATTTGTGTTGTCTACTATATACATATATTAACATCATTCCAGCCAGTTGGAGTGGAATGGTTTCTAATACTAGCGGATTGGCTAGAGTCCTGACTATGTTGAATCTTTCATATTAGGTTGGCTGAATGTGTGCCATCCAGATCCTTGGAATTTTCATACCATCTTTATTGTTGATATTTGGGTGGTTTATCAGGATTTCGCAGGATTCTTTAAATTTTCTTTCGTACCATGTTTTTGTGCGGTGTAAGGAGCAGGTGCTTTTCCAGTTGATTTGGTGTAAGGTGTTAAGTGCATGGTCTGAGAGGCCTGCTTCACCATAATGGTTATATTTAATGTGTCTAATGTGTTCTTTCTTGCGTATAGGGATTGTCCGTCCTGTTTCACCAATGTACGGTAAGTTACAGTTGCAGCGGATGCAATAGACTCCAGGATGTGTTAATGGGAGGAGAGGATCCTTAGAGGAGCTGAATATGGTTTTAAGTTTAGTGGGTGGTTTAAAGGTGGCATTGAGGTTATAATGTTGTAGGATTCTGTTGATTTTTTCTGATAACCCTTTAATGTATGGGATGGCTATGGTTTTACTGTAATCTAGATTCGTTTTTGTTGTGGTTTTATAGAGTATTTTATTGACAGTATTTTTGTTATAGCCATTGTTTATGAATGTGTCACTAATGATTTTTAGATCTTGTTTCAGGGCTTGCTGGTTAGAGCAAATAGTTGTGGCTCTGTTTTTAAGGGTGTTTATGACTCCATATTTTTGTGCTAGGTGGTGGTATGAATTCGCATGTATGTATTGGCCCGTGTGTGTCGGTTTTCGGTAGACCGCGAAGGATAGACTGCCTGAAGGAAGACGTGTAACTAGTGTGTCTAGGAACGGGAGCGAATTTTGGTTTTCGATTTCGATGGTAAATTGTATGCGTTCGTGTTGTTTGTTTAGGTGGCTGATGAATGTGTTTAGCATTTGTCGCCCGTGCGGCCAGATCGCGAACACGTCGTCAACGTATCTGAGCCAGATTGTCGGTCGAAGTGTGGCGGAATCAAGAGCCCTTTGCTTTAAGGTTTCCATGTAGAAGTTTGCAATTGGGGGGGGGGTGGATAATGGTGAGCCCATAAAGGAAGGTACAGCCATGGGCTCACCATTATCCCCCCCAATCGCGAATTTCTACATGGAAACCTTTGAGAAAACCGACACACACGGGCCAATACATACCTGCGAATTCATACCACCACCCAGCACAAAAATATGGAGTCATAAACACCCTTAAAAACAGAGCCACAACTATTTGCTCTAACCAGCAAGCCCTGAAACAAGAACTAAAAATCATTAGTGACACATTCATAAACAATGGCTATAACAAAAATACTGTCAATAAAATACTCTATAAAACCACAACAAAAACGAATCTAGATTACAGTAAAACCATAGCCTTCCCATACATTAAAGGGTTATCAGAAAAAATCAACAGAATCCTACAACATTATAACCTCAATGCCACCTTTAAACCACCCACTAAACTTAAAACCATATTCAGCTCCTCTAAGGATCCTCTCCTCCCATTAGCACATCCTGGAGTCTATTGCATCCGCTGCACCTGTAACTTACCGTACATTGGTAAAACAGGATGGACAATCCCTATACGCAAGAAAGAACACATTAGACACATTAAATATAACCATTATGGTGAAGCAGGCCTCTCAGACCATGCACTTAACACCTTACACCAAATCAACTGGAAAAACACCTGCTCCTTACACCGCACAAAAACATGGTACGAAAGAAAATTTAAAGAATCCTGCGAAATCCTGATAAACCACCCAAATATCAACAATAAAGATGGTATGAAAATTCCAAGGATCTGGATGGCACACATTCAGCCAACCTAATATGAAAGATTCAACTTAAGTCAGGACTCCAATCCGCTAGTATTAGAAACCATTCCACTCCAACTGGCTGGAATGATGTTAATATATGTATATAGTAGACAACACAAATAATATGACTCTAGCATTGATGTATAATTTTTTTTTTTTTTTTTTCACCAGAGGTCAGGCCAACAATTGAGGTAGCGGTTAGTCAGTGTCTTTAACGAACCAGTATGATTGTAGTATAGCTTGTTTCTTGTGTATATTTGTATGTTCCAGAAAATGACCTTGACATAAAGGTCGAAACGTCGAATTGTAAAATTTTAGTAATATTAAACTAAAGTTTTTATTCAAACACGGTAGTTGTCTCCATAATTTCTAAAAATGCTTTCGGATCACCATGCAAGCCTAAAAGAAAAAATTAACATCTGCGTTTTGGTGCTATTCATTATAATTGAGTTTTACTACAAGTACTGTATTTTTCCGTGTATTAAGACTACTTTTTTCCTAAAATGGTTTTGACCAAAATTTTTTTGTTTTGGGGGGGATCATCTTATACACGGGGGGGGGGGGGGGTAACCGATTGAGAGAGACACGGTTGCCGTGGCGAAACTACCGGTACCTTGTCTCCGTGAAAATAGGCTTCCGCCAATCACTAGCCTTTGTTAACTCTTTTGATTGACATCATTAATGGCTGAATCTGAATTAATCAATCAGAACTCTGCAAGCATTCATACATCTGCGACTTGTTGGCGGGGTAATTTAATGCATTAACAATATTTTGAGCACTAGCCCATAAAAATGTCCGAAAATAAAAAAATGATTGTCATATTCATCAAAATTCAAGTTAAAAGTCATCAATTACGCAAAAGAATATGGAAATAAAGATTGAGAGAGACAGTTTGGATCTCCTCCTCTCTGATGGTATGATTAGACAGTGGAGGTGCTTAAGGGTCAAAGCTGTATAACTGAGAGGAGACCTCCACATAGCCTTTAAAGGAATGCGGAGAACCGACCAGGGCTTCTGACCTAATGTCCAATCCTCACCTTCTCGTGGTGCACCCTGTTGGGTATCTACTTTGATACTGAACGAACGAGGATGGGCTGGCAATTTGGGATTTAGCCGACCAAATTGTATTCTTATTGGTTAAACCAAAATAAAAAATGATGGTACAACATGACAAAATTTCATGCCGGCTGGGGCGTCGCCCGGTTAAACAAGGCCCCCGTTGTTTTCGCCAGGGAACCAGGGCGAACAGCGAAAAGTCAGCTACTGGAACAAATCTGAAAACAAACCCCAACTCAACATCACCAGAGTTAAAGATCGGTACTATCAACGTAAGAAGCCTGAATGGCAAAGAAATGGAGCTAGCTGAGGAATTAGATAAGTACCAGATCGACATAATAGGGGTGACTGAAACAAAAAAGACCAAAACTGGTGAGATCTTTCTGAGCAATAAATACAAAATGTTATATTCAGGCAATAACAATCAAGGAAAAGAAGGAGTAGCCATAGTATTCAACACAAAATACGAGGCTAATCTTCTTGAATGGCAGTCATTCTCAAGTAGAGTAATGTGGGCAAATATGAGAATGGGGAACTGGACAATGAGACTTATTTGTGCCTATGGTCCCACAGAAGGTTCTACTAAGGTAGAAGTGGAGGAATTTTTTGAGGCTTTAGAAAAAGCAACTGACACAATGAAAAAGGAAAAGTTGGTCCTTGTTGGGGATCTAAATAGTAGAGTAGGAAATGATTGCGAGACATACAAAAATATTTTGGGAAAATTTGGAGAAAAGAGCAAAGCTAATAATAATGGCAAATATCTGTTGGATTTCTACTCAGGACATGGACTGGTTATTACTAACACCATGTTCCAACATAAAAATGTGCACAAATTCACATGGAGAGAAGAGGCTAGGAATAAGAAAAGTCTCATTGACTATGTTATTGTTGATAGTGATGTTTTCTCCCTGGTGCAGGACACCAGAGTGTACAGAGCATTTGAAATTGGAAGTGATCACTATTTAGTCTTGAGCAGAATAAAATTGAATTTCATATTGAAAAGAATAACATGTAAGAAAGTTTTAAAGCGAATAAAAGTTGAGCAGCTCTCAGATGTAAACTGTAGACTAAAATACAGAAATATTATTGAAAAGAAAATGAAAGAGTTTGAGAACAGGAATCAAACCTTGGAGATTCAGTGGCAAACTCTGAAGGAAACATTGATTGATTCTGCCAGAGAGGCATGTGGTGAGGTTGTGTGCAAAGATAAAAAAATCAGAACTCCCTGGTGGACAAAGGAAGTTAAAGAGGCAGTGAAGGAAAAGAAGAAAGCATATCAAAAGTTCCTGGCAAATAAGTCAGCTTTTACTCTTACAGAATACAGAGACAAATGTAAGAAAGCTAAACAGTGTGTAAAACTAGCTAAACAAAAGTCATGGGAGGACTTTGGCAAGAATATAGAAAATAAATATCAAGAAGGTGGCAAAATATTCTGGAGGTTGTTGAAGAAGCTTAGGAATGGAGGAAAGAGTGCTGTAAAAGGAATTAGAGATGATAAAGGTGAAATGAAAACAGGAGAAAAAGATATCCTTGAAGTATGGAGTAATTACTTTGAAAAGCTGCTAAATGAAACTAGCAGTGATGACAGCACAGTGATAAAAAACACTGACCAGGCATGCAGTCAGGAATACATATCCATACTTGAAGTAGAAAAAGCCATCAAAGGCTTGAAATGTGGAAAGGCAGCAGGAGTAGATGATATTCGACCAGAAATGCTGAAGTATGGTGGTATAAGAGTCTTACAGTGGCTGCACTGCATAGTTCAGAAAGCCTGGACAGAGGGACGAATTCCCGATGATTGGAGTAGAGCTCTCATAGTACCAATATATAAAAAGGGAAATAAAACTGAATGTGAGAATTACAGAGGTATTTCCCTACTGAGTGTTCCTGGCAAGATCTATGCAAGTATACTTGAGAAACGGTTGAGAAGAATTGTGGAAGAAAAGCTTGGTGAAGAACAAGCTGGATTCAGGCCAAATAGAGGCTGTCAGGATCAGATCTTCACTTTACGACAAATAGTCGAGAAAGCATGGGAATATAACAAAGATCTGTATTTAAGTTTTGTCGATTTGGAAAAGGCATATGACAAGGTGCCAAGAGAGAAGCTATTCAATACGCTGCAGTTATATGGTGTCAATGGGGCATTATATCAAGCAATACTTAGTCTTTATTTGAGTTGTGAGTCAGCAGTTAGAATTGAAGGAAGTACAGGAAGATGGTTTAATGTTAAATCTGGTGTGAGACAAGGATGTACATTATCCCCTCTGTTATTCATTATCTATATGGATCACATTATGAAGGAATGTGGTATTAAACCTGATATCAAAATTGGAGATGTTAATGTCAGCTCTTTGCTTTATGCGGATGATGTTATACTTCTAAATAAATCCGCTACAAGTCTGCAAGATTCTCTGACTAAATTGAATAGCTGTTGTAATAGATATGGTATGAAGGTCAGCAATAAAAAGACAAAGACAATGAAAATAGGCAGAATCATTGAAAATGTCAACTGTGTTGTGAATGGAGAACCTGTGGAACAAGTAAAACATTTCAGCTACTTAGGCACAATTTTTACTGAAGATGGTAAACTAAATATAGAAATAGACAACAGAATCAGCAAAGCTGGTATGGTGGGAAGTCAATTGAATAAATTCATATGGAATAAGAAAGAAATTAGTCGGAACACTAAATTAGCTGTATACAAGACTGTGTTCAAACCAATTTTAACTTATGGATCTGAGAGCTGGGTCAGAAGTAAAACACTTGACCAAAGACTAGAGACCGCAGATATGAGAGTCCTGAGAAAGATTAGAGGCGTGAACAGATGGCATCAATGGCAATATCATATTAAAAATGAGGATATTAGGAAAGAACTTGACATTGTCAGCATCCAGGAATGCGTTAGCAGAGCTAATCTCAGATGGTATGGTCACTTAAATAGAATGGGAGAGGAAAGATTAGCAAAACAAGTGTTCTCTGCCAGGTTGGCAGGAAAACGACCCAGAGGAAGACCAAGATATAGGTGGATTGATACGGTACAAAGTGCCTTAGACGATAGAAATATAAGATCTGATAATGTTGGAGTCTTGACAAGTAACAGACTGATTTGGAGGAAAATTGTAGATAGGAAGTTAGTAATGATGTAATTTTTTCGTGTAGTACTGTCATATCCTGTACACCCCTTGAGGGTACATGGCAGGAATTTGATGATGATGATGATGAGAAAACAGGAAGAAGCATATTAAGTGAGGCAAAAAGGTTTGCAAGAGAAATGCACATCGTTGATTTCACAGGAAAGGCAAAATGGTGTTTCAACTTCATGAGGAGAGAATGGTTGGCCATGAGAACATGAACCAGAAAAATGATATGCCTGGAACTGAGAGTGATGCATGCATAATTTCTTAGTATGTATCTTAAAAATATTACCTGATTACTAAATACTTTGAATATTTAAAAAAATATCAAGTGTGTTTTGTTTCATGTTTAAAATATTGATTTCTTAATTTCGGGTTCAAAAAAATTTCATCTTATACATGGGGCATCTTGTACACGGAAAAATGTGGTAAGTTGTGATTTCATTTAGGTCTTGTGCTTTGGAAAGAGAGGTGTTGATGTCTTTGTGGGCTGCTGGTAGCATGCTGTCGTCTGCATACTGATATATTTTACTTCGTGTAGTCAAGTTGTGAATGTCGTTAACGTATATGTTGAACACAGTAGATGATAATATAACACCTTTTGGAACTCTGTGTTTTATCTGTATATCCAGGCTGTAATGGGTGCCTATTTTTGTCACTTGTGTTCTGTTTGAGAGAGAGTTCCTGAACTAGGTATGCAGTGTTCCTCTTATTCCGATTGAATGCAGTTTCATCAGCAGTATGTCATGTTCAAGTGTATCAAAAGCTTTAGTTAAGTCAATAAGGATAAGGACAGCAAACTTGTTTTTATTGAGAGCTGTTTATGGCATCGACAATATCTAATAGGGTGATGGTGCTTTTTGTTTTCTGGAAGCCATATTGGTTTTGTGATATAATGTACTTTTGTGAATAGTTCTATAGCCTAGTGTGCATTATTTTTTTCAAGAATTTTGGAGATGACTGGTAGGTTAGCTATTGGGTCTGTAGTTCTGTGTATAATTTCTTTTGGCATGGTTATTGCAGTTTTTAGTTGTTGTGGAATAATGCCAGTGTCGAATATTGTTTACGAGGCTCTGAAGTATAGGATTTATTTGTTCAAAGTGCGTTAAAAGGTCTGTGAGTTGTTACATCATTGCTTTCTCTATATTTTACTGATTTATATCTTCCTATTCTATCTTTCAATCGCTATTTTACTTCTTCAGATATCGGGCCTAATATACTTGCATCTAGGATTGTTTCCTCTTCGGATACTAGCAAATTTATATTATGCTGCGCCAGCCAGTATCCTATAGCAGAAAAGATCCTTGCTCAGGGAGACAATACTAGATTCTGAGGCGTTCTTACTTAATGATTTATTTTTACACGACTGTATAGATTCAGACTGCAGTCGTGACCTATAATTATACACTTTCTAATTCCTTCCCACCAAAATAGGTTCTATTTTTATAAGTGGTATATTGGAATCGTAGTCAGGCATGACTCAGGTTTAGGTAAATAAAACATGTTTATTGGAATATCAAAGCAAAATACACTAAAGAAATTCATATATTCAATTATTGTCTCAATGCTAAATAAGGAAGCTCAAGTTAAGAGATTAACATACTCTAAATTAAATCAAGGGTTATAAAGCATATAATACACAGTAACTGGAAAATGGCAAAGATTGCAATTGGTATGTTAAGCTAAAATTCCCTTCTGCAAGCTATTCATAAGATGACATAACAAACATTCTAGTGTTACTCCGTTACTATAAATCTACAATCCTATTCTCATTATGTTAATTCAATCACATACAACACAAAAGATCTCTTCTAAACAGTTCTTCTTATTCTCAAAAAAGGGTTTAACTATCTAATTAGGGTCTGTCCACAAAGTTCTTTAGAATAAGGTTCATAATTTACATTCACAGATAATTTTCTCTTCTAAGGAATTCTAAACACATAATAGAGTAATTCTACTTTACCGAACTTTTTCCTGACGTCTTTCAGCATCACGTGTGCGTCTGGTTAACTCTTGCTTATCGGCTGTCCTTACGCCAGCATAGGGGCTATGCTATCTTCATAATTACTGCCGATCACGGGCTCGATTTTCGAGTCTCGGGAAACATCTTTATTCCTCTCGATGGGACTTCTCTGCGAGGGCTCGATTCTGCTACGGCTGGAAATCTCACCTTCAGCTCTGCCTGGAATCCTACCGCATTCTCAGGAAAACTCTCCGTCCGACATCATAGCACTGACGCTTCATCCCCTCACTCGAATCACTGGCTAACTTCTGAACCATGAACTAGGAAAACGATAAGAAGAGAGAGCTGATACGTCACTCATTCCCTTAGATTCTTCGTTCGAGTGCCCCCTTTTTTTGGAGTCCCCTTTGCACACAACCTATATCTTTTCTCCCCTTTGCTGTTATACTTTGTATTCATGGAATTCGCGTCGATGTACCTTCCACATAAGCTACTGCCTCTGGTGCTACGCTGGACACGTGTAGTTGTATACCTTCTATGAATTGTTACTTAATATCTATCTGGTGACTTCATTCTATACAGCTTAAGTGAGGTTTAAAATAAGTTAAATTATTCCTCTTTTAAGACATTCTCTAATTTGATCTTAATACGATCACAATAGATTAAATACATGGTACATAAAATTAATGCAATTTTTATACATATGTGAAGAAGTTTCACTTTAATTTCAGCTGATGTGCAGGTATTTCTCTTTGTCTGTGTAGTTTACTATGTTAGATTCTGAATGAATGATTTCTTTGCAAGATTCATTCATTCAGGATCTAATAGTCTTACTTTGTCTATTCCTGGAGTTGTCTTTAGCCGTAAAAGCACTTCATTTCCTGTTTTGCTACTGATGGAAAATACATGGTTTGCTGTTGACTTTGTGCTGGTAATTTTTTGTTGATCGTTGGTAGATTACTTTTTTTGAGTTGTGTGATATTGTTTGTGAAGGAATAGTTGTATAGGTCTGCTAGTTCTTTCTGGTTCATATCTTAACCAAAGCTTTTTGTGATAAAATATTGTGAAGTTTTCTTTTTTCTAGTTAGTAACTCGTTAAGTATTGCCCATGTTTTCATTATATTCCATAAATTTTTTTTATAGTAGTGTCTTTTTGCCCTACGAATTTTTGTGGTTAGTTGATTTCTTGTGTTTTTATATAACCTTTGTAGATGAGTGTTACTGGGTGACGTTTTTAGTCTTTTCCATAGAGTTTCCTTTACAGTAATGCCGTTTAGAATGTCGCCATTTATCCATGGATTATTGTTGGTTTGTCACCTCGTTTTGTGTAGGCTTTTTTTTTTTTGTATATTTCTGCAAACATTGGAAGTTCTCATATAAAGTTACAGGGTCATTTATTTTAAGGAGGCAATTCCAGTCTGTTTATTTTTTTTTTTTTTACAGGGTTGTCGGCAATGCTCTTTAATATGATCAAGTTTTGTCGAGTTGTGTTGGGGGAGGGAGAGGGACATAATGTAATGAAGTTGAGAAAAAGTAGTGATCGGCAATTTTGACTTTAATTACTGATGTATATGTTTGGATGTATGTTGATATGGTCAACGTATGATTGTGTTAGTGAAGTTTTCAATATTTCTTCTCTTGTTAGGGAGCTTGTAGTAGGGTTTATCTTGTACTGACTTAGTATATCTAATATGTGTTAATGGTTGAAGAAGCATTCTTAAGAGTATTTGTTAATGTTTCCTATTAGGATGAGCCACTGTGCTGTATGGGTTCACTGCTGCTTAGCCATGATTCTAATTCATGCAGAAAACTGAGTGGGTTAATATCTGGGGGGTCTGTATATTATGTTTGTGTATTTGATATGTTTGTCCTATTTGTGATTTCCAAAATTAGTGTTTCCGCATGTTCGAAATGTTTGGTTTTTGGTCACTGTATTTTTCTGTGATAAATGCCACAATGCTGCCACCTCTTTTGTTTGCTCTATATAATTTGTAGGTCTGGTAATTATTGATATATGCATAAGTTTCTGTGTCAGTTATGGCAATTTCAGTCAGTACTAGTACATCTATGTTTGTTCAAGGTGTAGTTGAGCAGTGTTATCAGTGTAAGCCAGTGTTTCTTTATACTTATGATTGTGTGTATGATAGTGAAGTTGGTATTAGTGAAAAATCAGTCAACGACTGAATTTTATATTTTCTACTGGTATATAGCATCCCAAAACACCAATGCCATGACCTTTCCTGTTGATGGAACCGACTTTGTCTTCTTTGCTGCTGAACAACCAGCTTCTGTCCACTGTTTTGTCTGCTGTTTGGATTCTGGTGTATAATGGAGACTCCAAGGTCTCATCCATAGTAATAAATCAATGCACAAAATCATTGTTTTATTGTTAAAACACTCCAAGCACTGTTCAGAGATTTTCATGTGAGCGTTCTGCTGTGAGAAAGCATGGCACCCATCTTGCGCAAAGCTTTTTCATTTGCACTTCATGCAAAATATATCTTACACGTTCTTTTGAAATGCCTGTAGTCTCAGCAGATCCAATACCATATTGTGCAATTTATCAATGATTTCTGGTGTTGATACACTTTTTGGACGTCCTTCGTGTGGATCATCTTCAAGGCTGGTATGGCCATGTTTATTCTTGGCAGCCATTTCTTAATTGCGAAAACGAAGGAGAAGAGTGTCCATAAACTTTATTGAACTTCGAATGAATTTCTTTTGGCTTTAAACCTTCTTTTACAAAGAATTTTATAACCGCATGATACTCAATTTTATCCATTTCAAGGGATACAGAAAACACTTCTGAAAACAACCGGCTTCTGTCCACTGTTTTGACTGCTATTTGGATTCTGGTGTGTAATGGTGAATCCAAGTGTCATCCATAGTAAAATAATCGATGCACAAAATCAGTTTTCTTGTTAAAATGCTCTAAGCACTGTTCAGAGATTTTCATGCGAGTCTGTTTTTGATCTGTGAGCAAGTGCGGCACCTATCTTGCTCAAATCTTTATCATTTGCAATTCTTCATGCAAAATATATCCTACACCTTCTTTTGAAATGCATATAGTCTTAGCAATTTCATGCACTTTGACTCGCCGGTAATCCAATACCATATCATGCATTTGATCGATGATTTCTGGTGTTGTTACACTTTTTGGACGTCCTTTACATGGATCATCTTCAAGGCTGGTACGCCCACGTTTAAACTTGGCAGCCCATTTCTTAATTGCCAAAAATGAAGGAGAAGAGTGCCCATAAACTTCTATGAACTTCAAATGAATTTCTTTTGCCGTTAAACCTTCTTTTACAAAGAAATTTATAACTGCACGATACTCAATTTTATCCGTTTCAAGGGATACAGACACTTTTGCTTCAGACAGCTACGTAAAACAAACTACTTGATAGAATGATTTGTAATTTCACATGGATGCTTATGACAGATGTACCAACTTAGAAAAAAAAATCTTGCCGATAGTGTTGCCATCTATGGTTGAGGCCGAGAACTTTTCAGACCACCTCATACATAGGGGAAGCAAGATGCACCATCCCAATCAGAAAAGAAGAACACAAACAACGGGAGGATGGGTTGTTCAATTGTGCGGTTCCCCATCCATCATGAAATTCTCATGTTGTACCATCATTTTATATATTGTGGTTTAAGTCAATAAGAATACAAGTTGGTCAGCTAAATTCCAAATTGCCAGCCCATCCTTGTCAGTAGATACCTAGCAGGGTGCACCACAAGATGGTGAATTTTGGATAATATGGACTACTATGTACAGATTGGTCTCTGGGTTTGGAGAGAAAAAAATACCAATAATATTTATATACATTAGATGCTAGTATTGATTGTTTTCCATTTAAAATTGAAAGAATTGAAAAGAAAACAATTATTTATTAATATTTTTATGTATAGTGTGATGTTTTGGAATAAAAGTATATAAAAAAAGTAAAATGTATATAATTTTCAATAGAAATTTTATATAGGAAATATAAAAAATCTTTAATATGCTATATCTTTACAACAGATGAAGGGAAATCAAATTTTATTACATAACTACCTTAATTAAATTTAATTATCAAATAAGTAAGCTTATTTGCATACTAAGTAAACATGTAAAAATTGCTAAATATTACAAATTTTGAAATGTATCACATCTGTATGCCACTCCTCACTGTTCATACGGGTGCCAGGATGCTGTACCATTGTATATTCTTCCAAAGTGTCTTACTTCTAAGATTTTTGGGTGTGTGTGTGTGGGGGGGGGGGGCTTTTTGAGCATTTCTTGTTTGCAATCCTATCTCTGTACCATTAGTAATTTAATTCCTCCTCAGTGATTTAAGTCTTCAAAATAAAAATAAAACAACTAAAATTTCACCTTGTACACAAAGTATCCCAGGATATCATGTGTATAGCTTAACTTCTTAATTAATCTTAAGAACCTAACTCATTAAGAGATTGTCTTCAAATACCTTTATAATTAGGAGGTATTTTATTTATACAAAGAACACAAATACGAGGTGGTAAAAAAAGTTTCGAGACTAGCTCTGTTTACGAGAAATTATTTATCTACGTTTACACACTATCACCTTCAAAATAGTTCCCTTGCATATCAATACAGTGCTCCCACCGTTCTTGCCACTTCTGGAATGTGTCCTGGAAGTCTTCTTTTTGAAGCATGTCAAACACCTGTGATTCACCCAGGATCTCCGCAATGGTGTCAAAACAGTGACCTTTGAGCTGGATCTTCATCTTCGGGAAGAGGGCGAAGTCTGCAGGAGCCAAATCCGGTGAGTAGGCTGGGTGCGGAAGTGAGATCATGTTGTTTCTGGCGAGAAACTTGCGTGTGAGGAGAGCTTGGTGACAGGGTGCATTGTACATGTCATGGACCATCCAGTTTTTCGCATGTTCACATCACACGTGAGGATTGATTGGACTGTTCCGTACGACACACTGATAATGGCAGCAATGTTGTGGAGTGTTCTCCAACGATCCTCATGCACAAGTTGCCGAATGGTTTCAACATTTTTGGGGGTTGAGCTCGTTGGAGGTCTTCCTGATCTCTCATCGTCTTCCAGTGATGTTCTTCCGCTCTTGAAATACGGTTGCCACTCAAAACGCCTCGAACGACTCATTGCAGCATCGCCGTAAACTTGCGAATCATGTCAAATGTCTGTGGCAGAATTTCACATTTGCCCTTTGTTCTAACTTCCTGTCCACGATGAAATCGCAGATGTGGTAACGCAGGTGGTCAGAATAGCATCAATTGCACAGCTCCCGATGTACACAGGACGATGTCTTTTGGCACACTGAAGGTAGGTGCTCCCTGTGACTGTGTGTGCAGCCTTGTGCTGCCATCTGTTGGTGTGTTACAAGTCTAGTCTTGAAACTTTTTGATGCCACCTCGTATTTACATAAAATCAGGGTAATTTAACTATTCAAGCTCCCACTATATTCTTTAGATCAGAACTTCAAACATGAAAAACTCAGTTATCATAAGCCAGGAGCTATCTTCCTACAGAAATTTATTCTTTCTTGAATTCACATAGGAGAAAGAATAATGCAAATTGTATCTTGTATAATAGCAACATGATTCAAATTCTTGCTTCCTAAATCATCGAACACTGAACACAATATAACTTGTTTTCATCCAAAACAGTTTTGATAAGCTGATTCACTTTCTATAGCAAACTTAATTGAATAAACTGCTAAAGCAATATCATCAGCTTCGTCATTTGTTGAATTTATCTTCTGCATGAAAGTTTTAACATATTTCTTTGAAGCATTAACTAAACACATCGATAGTTTCAAATAATTTTTCAGACTGAGAATCCTAAATAAAACAGTGCAATGCTTAATGACATCTGTTAGCATTATTTTTCTTCTGTACATGTTCAGAAATACAATAGAGCAACTGCTGCTCCAATCCACAATTGGACACTGTCATTACTGTTTTCAGAATTGTACTTGAAACGATAGTTCTTTTCCTAGTGCTGGAAAGTTGCTTAACTATAATTTCATAATGAAACAAGTAGAATTTATAACATTTCATCTTTTGAAAATGTTTTATGCACTGAGGTAAGTTCATTGAATTAATCACTTCGAAAATATGAATTACATGAGTAACTTTTATTTCTCATAAATTTTAAAAAAAAACAATCGTCTGGATACAGACAGCAAAACATTTCAAAAACTGACAACTCACAAAATGAGTTACATAGTAATATATCTAACTAATAAAATATATATGGGGTGCTTAAGGGTCAAAGCTGTATAACTGAGAGGAGACCTCCACATTGCCTTTAAAGATTTGCAGAGAACCGACCAGGGCTTCTGACCTAATGTCCAATCTTCACCTTCTTGCAGTTCACTGTTAGCTATCTACCTGGATACTGAACGAACGAGGATGGGCTGGCAATTTGGGATTTAGCTGACCAAATTGTATTCTTATTGGATTAAACCCAAATAAAAAATGATGGTACAACATGACAGAATTTCATGCCAGCTGGAGCATCGCCTGGTTAAACAATGCCCATGTTGTTTTTTCCAGGTAACTAGGGTGAACAGCGAAAAATCAGCTACTGGAACAAATGCTAAAACACATCCCAACTCATCATCCCAACTCAATATCAAGTTCAAGATCAACAAAGCTGGTATGATAGGAAGTCAATTGAATAAATTTATATGGAATAAGAGAATGAACGAGGATGGGCTGGCAATTTGGGATTTAGTTGACCAAATTGTATTCTTATTGGCTTAAACCAAAATAAAAAATAATGGTACAACATGACAGAATTTCATGCCAGCCGGGGCATCACCATGTTGTATACAAGACAGTGTTCAAACTAATTTTAACTTATGGATCTGAGAGCTAGGTTAGAAATAAAACACTTGATCAAAGACTAGAGACCACAAATATGAGAGTCCTGAGAAAGATTAGAGTGGTGTACAGATGACATCAGTGGTAATGTTCTGATAATGTTGAAGTTTTGACAGCTAACAGATTGATTTGGAGGAAAATTGTAGATGGAACCCAGGTCTTTCTGACCAAAGAGCTTCGTCTATATTGACTGAGTTACGGAGGCTGATTACCATTATTTTAGACAGGATTGAGGTAAGGGTAGTTGGTTGATACTTTGTTGCAAAATTTATCTGTGGTTGTTGAGATGGGCAGAAATAGAACTGTTTCCAGTCTGTGCAAAAGTTGCCATCTAAATGTGAAATAATGTAGAAATGGTGAATCGACATTAGCACAGAATTTCTTTTTTGGGCAGTGGGGAAAGATTGTTGGGACCAGGAAACTCCTTAGTATTAATATTACTTAAGTATTGTGATGGGTTTGGGGAGACACCATGGAATGCATACTACCATTTCTTGTATGGTAGATGGCAAGTCTCTTAATCATTATATAGCAATTAGTGAAGAATGTAAAATGAGCCACCATTGTCTTCAGATGATGATAAGGTTGGAAGAGTTAATGGGCAGAACTGTACTAAGTGTATTTGATGGTGTATGTTTGCAGACGATGTAGTTTTGATTGAGCATACAAGAGAAGGCTCATTCAAGATTGGAAGAGTGGAGGAAAGCCTTGGAATGTAACTGATTAAGATTGAGTACAACAAAAACAGAATACAGGGGGATCCTCGACATGCATCGTTTCGACCTTGCGGCGGTAATCCCATAAATAATTTAAAAAATAAATTTCAACTTGAAGCATAAAATTCAAATGTCATGGGCGAACTTGTTTGTGAGCGTGGCAGAAGAATATGCCGTTACACGGTGTTTGTTTGCGAGAGGTGGCGTTGCTTGGGTCCCAGCATACACTCTTTGGGTACTGTGTGCTTTGTTTACATTCGCTCTCTCACTTTTGTGTTTTTTTTTTTTTTTTTTTTGACTTTTTACCCTTCAATATGGCTCCCAAACGTAAGGCAGACTCTTCCGATGGCAGTGTGTCGAAGAAAAGGAAAGCCATTACATTAGAAGTGAAATTTGACATTATTAAAAGGACGAAAAAGGGAGAAATGCCAACGAACATCTGCCGCGCGTTGAACTTAAGTCGTACCACAGTCAGGACTATTATCAAGGATAAAGTTCGCATCCATGAAATCGACTGCGATTACGAAAAAACGTAGTAGGCTCATGATTGAGATGGAAAGGCTTCTTGTTCTTTTTGTCATTTTTCTGTACTATACAGTAATTATATTCTCCCTTTCATTTTCCTATGGCCTATTTCTGTTTCTTGATATATACGTATGACTTTAGGGTGTTTTAGGTTAGGTAAGTAACAGGCTATGGTAATTCTGACTTGCATCGAAAATCGTCTTACATTGGTCCATAGGAACGGATCTCCAACGTAACTCGAGGACCCCCTGTATATGTAGTGCTATTTTAGTGGAGAAAGAAATAATACCTCAGTAATGATCGAAAACTATATTTAGGAGGGGAAAGAAAAGTTAAGGTATTTAGGCTCAGTGTTACTGAGAGATGGTGAGATTGATTCCTATAAATAACTAGAATGTGTCGAGATATTCTGGAAGTTGTTGAAGAAGCTCAGAAATGGAGGAAAGAGTCCTGTGAAAGGATTAGAGATGATAAAGGTGACATGAAAACTGGAGAAAAAGATCCTTGAAGTATGGAGTAATTACTTTGATAAATTGCTAAATGAAACAATCAGTGACAGCACAGTGGTAAAAAAAAGCACTGACCAAGCATGTAATCTGGAATATATATCCATAGTAGAAAAAGCCTAAATGCCTGAAATGTGAAAAGGCCGTAGAAATAGATGATATTCAACCAGAAATGCTGAAGTATGGAGGTCTTGCAGTGGCTGCACTACATAGTTCAGAAGGCCTGGACACAGGGATGAATTCTAAATGATTGGAGTAGAGCTCCAAATAGTACCCATATATAAAAAGGGAAATAAAACTGAGAATTAAGAGGTATTTCTCTACTGAGTGTTCCTGGTGAGAAGGATTGTGGAAGGAAAGCTTGGTAAAGAACATGCTGGATTCAGGGCAAATAGAGGCTGTCAGGATCATATTTTCACTTTATGACCAATAGTTGAGAAATCATGAGAATATAAAAAAACTCTGTATTTACGTTTTATAGATCTGGAAAAGGCGTATGACAAAGAACCGAGAGAGAGAGAAGCTATTCAAAATGCTACAGTTGTATGGTGTCAGTGGGGCATTATATCAAGCAGTACTTAGTCTTTATTTGAGTTGTAAGTCAGCAGTTAGAATTGAAGCAAGTACAGGAAGATGGTTTAATGTTAAATCTGGTGTGTGAGACAAGGATGTACATTATCTATATGGATGAAAACATTATGAAGGAAAGTGATATTAAACCTGATATCAAAATGTGATATTAAAAAACAAAACCTGATGTAATATCAGCTCTTTGCTTTATGCAGATGATGTTATATTTCTAAATAAATCTGTTACAAGTCTGCATGATTCCCTGACTAAATTGAATAACTATTGTAATAGATATGGTATGAAGGTCATCAATAGCAAGACAGACAATGAAAATAGGCACAAGAAATGAAAATATCAACTGCATTGTGAATGGAGAACCTATAGAACAAGTAAAACATTTCAGCTACTTAGGCACAATTTTTAGTAAAGATGGTAAATTAAAAATGGAAATAGACAACAGGATCAGCAAAGGTGGTATGGTAGGAAGTCAACTGAATAAATTTATATAGAACAAGAAAGAAACTAGTCAAAGCACTAAATTAACTGTATACTGAATTCAAACCAATTTTAACTTATGGATCTGAGAGCTGGGTTAGAAAAACACTCGACCAAAGACTAGAGATCGCAGATATGAGATTCCTGAGAAAGATTAGTGTGTGTGAACAGATGGTATCAATGGCAATATCATACTAAAATTGAGGATATTAGTCAAGAACTTGACAATGTTAGCATTGAAAAATGTGTTAGCAGAGTTAATCTCAGGTGGTATGGTTACTTAAACAGAATGGGAGAGGAAAGGTTAGCAAAACAAGTTTCTTTGCCTTCATTTTAAAAATTTTATGGAATTTACAACAGTGTTGAAAAACTTTTTTTATTGTCCTGATGTTTCGATCTTCACATCAAGATCATCATCTGGAGCATACATAAGTATACAGAACAAGCTGAGTTACATCATTAACTGTAAGCTAGAGAAACAATGATTTGATCACATGTTATTCTATTGGCGTGACCTCTGGTGGGAAAAAAATAAAATAAAAAATAAATTTTTACATCAAGCTAAATTCTATTTTTGCAATGACAGGAATAAACATTATTTTAGATGGTTTTCTTTCAGAAACAGTTGGTGTCCTATTTTTAGTATTACAATTCTTATTTTTGATTTACAATAGTGGATTTTTTACAGTCCTGTTTATAGTTGTTCTTGGTGAGGAAGGTCGAATATATACCTCCCATATGTTTGGGATTTTTAAACCATCATTGTTGTTCAGATTGGGGTGGTTACTGATAATCTCACAGGCTTCCTTGAATTTCCGTTCATACCATGTTCTAGTGTGATGTAGACAGCTGGTGGTTTTCCAGTCAATTCTGTGTAAGGTATTCAGGGCATGATCAGAAAGGCCAGCTTCACCATAATTATTATATTTAATGCGACATTTATGTTCTTTTTGTCTAATAGGACAAATTATCTCCATAATTTTCCTTAATATATTCTGATCACCGTGTAAGCATGAAAGAAAGGAAAAACAATTCTGAGGATAATTGTAATGCTGAAGTGAACCTTAACATTTAAGGATAAGGAAGTCATTCTAACCTCTGTATTTAAAAGTCAAAGTTCATTACCAGCACTGCAATCATCCTCCATTAGATAAAATATTTTATATTATGGACTAGGAGGAAGAAAATGAGTGGGCTGAATGGTGGTTAATTGATGCAGACAAGTTTTTTTTTTTTCCCTTCCAGTGCATGATTGTAACAACTTGCTTTTGGCAGTCAGTGCAGGTAGTGAATGAATTCAAAAGATATGACAACTGATAATGTGATATGTTGCCTCCATCAATTGATGAGTCCTTGACTTCCTGAAGATTTGTGATAATACCAGAATTTGAGTTGTTAATTTCAGCTTAAATTCTAAAAGTTAATTTCTACTTGAAGCTATGATATACCATTAAATGAACGTAGAATCATTTTATAGGATAAATAAACCAAATAACTCCTAACACACACACACACCTGAGTTTCTTCATCCAGTGAAGAGATAGTAGTGAGGTCAATGTTGCATACACCAGGTTAATAGATATTAGCAAAATGAGCACTCGTTTGTTGAACATTTTCTTCATCTGTCACCACGCCATCCTTTTCTTAAGAATCTCTTGATCATTGGAACTGTTCAATGATTCTGTTCATTGAACGATTCCTTTTTGATACAGTATGCAGAAAACATATTCTAGATATGCTCTAGCTGAAAGAGATGAATTTTTTTGTATTTTGGATAATGATGAAGCTTCAACAAGAAACTAGGAACTTTAAAATTATCTTCATATCTTAAAGAAATAGGAAAGGATCTGATACTGCAAAGAAGATATGGAAGAAATGTTTTTTTTTTAAAAAAGATTGTGCAAAATTATTATTATTATTATTGTTTTTTTGTTTAGAGGAAAAAAGGTATGAGTTAAATATTTATATTTTATGGTCATTATTGAGAGAAACTAAAGAAACTGTTATGAGCTTGAAGTGTGTATTATCACAATATCCTGTGATTTTTGAAGAGAAGGAATCTTACGTAATGTTTGTTATTTAACTGTTAAATGTATGGGCCTTTATTTTCTTTAGGAGATAAATTTAATTTTAAATGCAAAATTCAAATTTATGAAATTAAAAAAAATTAAATGCAAAAATCTACATTAATATTATTTGAAAATATATATTTGAATTTCCTTTGTCTCACTCAATCTCTTAATTTATCATAATATCCCTAATACAAATCTGTGGTATTAACCAATCATTATGCACTTGTAAATAATAATAATAATAAAAAATAAAACTATTAGAAATACATTTGACTCCTATCCTATTTATTCTTCAAATTCTCAGGATGCATTTTGATAATGCATTAAGTATTTTGAAATGCTTCCCGCAATATTATTGTGCTGAACTCAGTATACTATACTCAGTTGGTCATAATTTCCTACTTTGTAGTTCAGCATGTAACCTTTTCTGAATGGAACATTCATAAACTTACTTCCCAAGTGAGTACTGCATGATCACTGTCACTAACTAGTCGCAGAACAGTTATATCTTTAACTGAAACAACTTCTGACACTACAATCAACTGCTCTTTGACCTCGAGGTCCTTCTGTCACATCTCACCTGAGGAAGTTGTCTCGCAACATCTCAATAAATTCAGTCTTCTCATGAGATTTTACTATTACCCAATGTTTGGATAATTAAAGTTCCTCATTATGATTACTCTATTCACATCCATTGTCTTTATTTGGTGATGCATCTCTTCATCACTAGCAACTGATTCACCAGGTCTCTAACAACATCTCACTATGTATTTGATCTCGTTAGATTCCACCTTACACCAGATTGCTTCATACTCACTACCTCATGAAAAACTGTTACTAGTATTGCAGTCATAGTTCTCTACATTAACTTGATTCAAGGCATCCGATATCATTATAAGCATGTCCTCTCCTCTTCTATTCTGTTAAGTATCTTAAAAATACTTAACCTTTTACACTCAATACCAATTCGTATTGGTATCAAAATCAATATCTATGATTTTGATAGCCAGGTCTCACTAATGCCTACAATCTGAGGTACCAACATATTGACCAAGGCAACAAAATCTACCCCTTTGTTTTTGATACTTCTAGCATTTATGTACAGATATTAGGTTAACGAAAATGAATTAACCACCAAAATAGCATTGTTGAAGCAGATTATCAGAGAGACGACTCAGGAATTGCAAAAAGTTGAGACATGTTTAAATAAGCATAGGAAGAAAAAGAAAAATGAACAGAAAAATAAGAAACAACAAAGCAAGGAAACAGGTGAGTCAGTAAATAACGAAAATCAGGTAAGTGACGTTGTTAGTAAAAAGAAAGAAGTTATTTTGTATGGTGACTCTATAATAAAACATGCTATAGATGAGAGAGTTATAACATCGAGTTTTCCTGGAGGGAAAATTAAAATATAACTCGAGTAATTCAAAAACAGAAAAGTAAACAAAATCGTAGTTGTAGTAGGTACGAACGATTTAACTGGCGATAAGTTCAGTATGAGAGAGGACATGAAAGGGTTGTTGGAAGAGGCGAGATTGAAGAGTGAGAAAGTGAAAATCATCAGTATTTTACCTCGCTATGATAAAAATGAATTAAAAGGGACTATGATGGCAAACGATTATACATTGTGTAAGCTATGTAGAAGGAATGGATGAGAGTTTTTGGATGTTTGTGGGGTGAGATTGAGGGAAGATTGGATTTGTATAAGAAGGATGGCCTACACCTGAATGCGTTTGGTATCAGGAGTCTAGAAAAACTAATAACTGGTATGAAACCTAACACAGAGAGTCAGGGAAACTAAATTATAAAGGGAGAAATGGTGTGAATGTGAGTGTAAGAGCGACAGTGTTATATAACTGTTAATGACGGGAATGGGCTTTGTCATGGAAATGTTGGCGAGGCGAGAACGATTTCAGGTTTGTGTTCGTCCAGTTCGGACCCATCATGTGTGCAAAGATGTTTACATGTGTAAGACATTAGAGAAGAATAGTGATCTGCAAGATGTCCAACTGTGTCAGGCAGAATGCAAACAAGAGTATACAAATGAACATTCAGGTAGATTATTATGTCTGTACACGAATGCTAGGTGTATCAGAAACAAAGGGGGTAGAGTTTGTTGCTTTAGTCAATATATTGCGACCTCAGATTGTAGGTATTAGTGAGACCTGGCTATCAGAATCAGAGGTACTAACTGGGTATCGAGTGTAAAGGTTACAGTATATTCAGGAAGGATAGACAGGATATGAGAGGAGGGGGCGTGCTGCTAATGATATCGGATGATTAAAATCCAGTTAGAGTTGAGACCTATGATTGTAGTAATACTACAACTCACACAATTTATAGACAAAAAATACTAGTTGTTGTGATGGTGGAGGTGGGCAGTTGATGGAGATGATTCGTAGTAGAAGTTCGGTTCGGTGTAGTGGTTGAGACAGTTGTAGGTGTCCTCCCGCGATGAGTCTTCGGACTCCTTGGAGGTATCAGGAATAATAATAATATAAAGACACGTTTACACAAGAATATTATATTTTAATTTGCCAAATATTTCAGTCTGAAAATAACAGACTATCTTCAGTGACTACATAAGAATAGTTTTTAACAAGGTGGAATACCAACAATTGATCATTCAAAAGTAGATTTGAATGATCAATCTTCATCTGTTATTTTCAGACTGAAATATTTGGCAAATTAAAAATATAATATTCTTGTGTAAACATGTCTTTATGTTATAATCTTAATGTCACAAGTGTCTCTAGTAGTAATACTACTAACAATATTTCATGTGGCAGTGAGTTTGAAGCCATCTGGTGTGAGGTGGAATCTAACAAGACAAATTACATAGGGGAGTGTTGTAACAGATCTGGTGGATTGGTTGCTAGTGAAGAAGATATGCATCGCCAAATAGAAAAGATGAGCGCGAAAAGAGTAATCATAATGGGAGACTTCATCATCATAACACTAATTACGAGTATAGACCATATTGATCTGTTCCGGTCTCATTATCCATCCAATATCGTTTTTGAGGTCTACCCTGTGTTCTCTTTCCAATTGGCTTATATTTTAGTATTTGTTTAGGATGTCGGGTGTTGGCCATTCGGTTTACATGTTCAATCCATTTTTGTTTTTAATTGTTTAGTTTTTCTTCTATTGATTTTGTTTTTAGTTCTTTTAAAATATCTTCGTTCCTTTTTTGATCTAATAATGTGTATTTTGCAGTTCTTCTCATAAATCTCATTTCACTCGTGTTTATTCTTTGTTTATCTTGTTTGTTTATTGCCTAAATTTCACTGCCATATAATAATGTGGACACTACTAAAGTATTGTATATTTTCAAGCGTGTTTCTTTTTGTACTATATTTGGGTTGAGTGTTCTATTTATCAGGCCTATAATCTGTAAAAATTTTGAAGTTTTTAATTTTGTCTTTTTCTCCTTCATATGATATTTCACATCCAAGATAACTGAAAGTATTTATCTGTTCTATTATTTTATTATTAATAACTATTTTGCTTCTAACTGGAGTTTGTCTACAAATTGCCATTGTTTTAGTTTTATCTATGGAAATTTTCATTCCAAACTGTTCTACTATAATGTTTAAATTATATATTGCTCTTTGTAAATTGTCTTCCTTATCTGATATTACCTGATCATCTGCAAATAATAGTGTATTTATTTTGTTATTCTGGGAAATTTCTATACCTTGATTGTTTAAGGTGTTCCACTGTATAAATATTGAAAAGTGTGTTGGAGACAGAGGGCATCCCTGTCTTACTACTTGGTTTATAGATTGTTTTTCAGACAACTTTTCATTTATTTTTATTTCGTTATCTTTGTATATATTCAATATTGCATGTAGTAAAATATTAGGTATATTTATTCTTTAATTAAACTTTAATTATCAGAATATTGATTTGATAGCAGTGGAATCTCATGAGAATGAAAATGCATTTATTGAGCTGTTGTGGAACAACTTCCTCAAGCAGCATGTGACAGGAGGAACTCAAGGTCAAAAAGTGTTAGATTTGATTATAGTGTCAGAGAGCGTATCAGTTAAAGAGGTAACTATTCTGCCTCCAGTTGGTGACAGTGATCATGCGGTACTAACTTGGGAAGTGACTAAGTTTATGAATGTTCCATTCAGAAAAGGTTACATGCTGAACTACAAAGCAGGAAATTATGACCAACTGTGGAGTATGCTGAGTTCAGTGGAATGGGATCGGTTGCTGGATGGAAAGTATATCGACAGTGCATGGGAAGCATTTAAACAATACTTAAATTATGCGATATCAGAATGTGTCCTGAGAGTTCGAAGAATAGAGTAGGAGTCAAATGGATGTGTAATCTTATTAAGCAAGAGATTCGTAAGAAAAGGACGATGTGGAAGGAATACTGTTTGCACATGGATGACGTCTGTTATGAACATTATGAGCAATAGGCTAGAACAACTATTGTATGGAAAGCAAAGTCTGAGGATGAAAAGAAACCGACTCTGCGTGCTAAAGACAACCCACAAGAATTCTATTAATATGCTGCAAGTAAAAGAAAGAATGAATATGAAAGAATAACTTCTAAATCCAGATGGCGTGAGGGTTACAGATACAGAAGAGGTTGTTCAGTTAATGAGTGCCTATTTCGTTAAAAGCTATCAAACTGGTGAATGCAACATTGAGCTCACTGTTACCCCTTCACTAGATGAAGAAACGCAGGTGTGTGAGGCCGAGGTATTAGAGCTGTTGCACAAATTGAATAAGAATTCAGCAATAGGGACTGATGGAATATCAGCATGTGTGATATTCCATCAGTCCCTATTATAAAAGATTGTTCAGCTGTACTGGCCATTCCTTTGATTAGGATGTTTAATATGAAATTAATCTCAGAACAGGAAAGATTCTGCAGGAATGGAAGGAATGTATGGTAATTCCATTGCATAAGGGCGGTGCAAAGATCGATGTATCCAACTATCGACCAATTAGCATCTCAGGAGTGGTGGTGAAGATTAGAAAAATTTGTTAGGCTCTGCATTTAGAAATGGGTTGACAGTAAATCTCTACTTTGCAATGAACAGCATGGGTTTATTAAGGGAAGGTCATGTTTTAGCAACTTGCTCACATTCTATGTTACCATTGAATTAGACAAAGGGAATGGATACACCATGATACGTTTGGATTTTGCTAAGGCTTTTGACAGAATACAGCATGGAAGACTGTTGTATAAATTGGAGAAAATGGGTTTGGGTTATACAATATTAGCATGGATAAGAGAATGGCTGACTGACAGATATCAAAAAGTGATATACGGGGGGGATGTGAGTCTGCAAGGTTTAAGGTAACAAGTGGTGTACCACAAGGATCAGTGCTTGTCCACTGTTATTCAGTCTGTACATTAATGATTTTGGGAAGGATTTGACAAGCGACATACAGTTATTTGGTGGTAATGCAAAGATAGGTAGGATAATTAGGAATGCTGCTGATAAGCAGTCTTTGCAGAATATTTTGAATAGGCTGGAATTGTCGGCATGGGAAAACGGGTGTCAGTAAATGTAAAGTCATTCACTTTGCCATGATTAGATATCCAATGTCATATAATATTGGTGGGATTGGGCTAGAAGAAACTGATGAGGCTAGGGATCTTGGAGTGTTAATAGATAGGAAGCTGAAGTTCAGGGGCCATGTGGCAAAGATTACAAATACAACTCAAAAGATCATTGTAATGCTGAAACAAACACATGTAAAGATGAGGATTTTATTTTGCCTCTTTACAATTCCTTGATAAGACCTCACTGGGATTATTGTGTGCAGGTCTGGTCTCCTGGTTTCTGTTGTGATACTGATATATTGGAGGGAGTACAAAGGAGAGTGTTAAAATGATATCAGAATTGTGGAATACTGATTATGAAGACAGATTGAGAATTTGTAGACTGCAGACACTACAAACATGAGAAAGAGGGGTGATATGATTGAGACTTACACACTTCTGAAGGGGTCACAGGATTTCAATTGATGGAATTTTTTGATTTATGGAGGGTGGGGAAAGGACGAGAGGGCATCCTTTGAAGCTGAAAACGAAGGTCGCCAAGAAGGGTGTGAGGGCTAGATTTTTCTCTCAAAGGGTGGTGCGTGATTGGAATGGATTGCCTTTGGATGTTGTGAGTGCAAGCAGCGTGTGAATTCAAGAATAAGTATGATAGCTAGTGTGTGTGTAGTATGTGGCTTCCCTCGATGAGTCTCTGACTCCCTGGAGGTCTGTTATAATAATAGGATCTACCTGCATGTTCTTTTGTATGCTCTTGTCTGTAGTCTGTGTGACACAGTTGGACTACTTGTGTATCTGTTCTTCTCTAGTGCCTTATGTGCAGACATCTTTACACAAGCTTGATGGTTTCGAACCGAATAAACACAAAATTGAAATCTTTCTCTCCTTGTAATAATTTCCATGATAATGTCCATTCCCTTCATTAACAGTTAGTGTTAAAAATTTCATTTGTAGAATATTCAAATTCTTTGGAAAAAGGAGTTTGTTTAAAAAATTCACCTTTTTTTGGAAGCAGTTTTCAATAGTCTTCTCTGAGACTTGCTTCCATAACATTGCTACAAAATTCAATGCATCAAGAAGGGAAATTTTTTTTGCACTTGCATCAGATTAGTCTTATATAATCAAGTTCAGCTATAATTCTTGCACGAACTTCCACCCGATATGCTTTAAAACCTCGTATGATGCCTTGGTCACATGGTTGAATTAATGATATAGTGTTTGAAGGCAAGCAGATTGCTTTGATGTTCTTTAATGATAAATTGTTTGTTGTCTACTAACAAGACAATTTTTCACTTTAAGATCTCAGCAATGGTTTTGTATTCTCTAGAGGTTTTAATACTGAAAGAACCATAGAAATAGCAGCTTAACTTTTTCTACAAATGAGAATGAAGTAGGTATTCATTAAGGAGGTACTGAAAAGAGAATTTTTACTCTCATATCAGTGCTATAGGATCTTATGTGGTATCCTTTAGGTGATGGTAAAAATTACATTTGTCTTTGATAGATTTTGTTCTACAACACTATACTTACCGAGGAGGAGTTTCTGGATTCATGGTGTAAGTCAATAGTCATTGCCTTCTCAAAAACCAGGAAGAGATAAACAGATAACTATCTTTCTCTGACACTTTCTTTTTAAGATATTGATGTAAATTGTTACCAGACATTTTGATATTTCCCCTTCATCTTTTCCTGTATCACATGCATTCTCTTGGATTATACTATGTAGTACTCTGATGCTTGCCCATCAGAGAGTAGTATATATCTGAGTATCATCTAAGAGAATGATACATCTTTACATTGTGATCATTGAATCATTCTACTATACCTTTCCATTTTGTCTACTGTCAGCAGCCTTTAAAGTTATCCTACCATAATAATTCTTCCTTTTAGTTGGCTATTAGACTCCCATCCATGATAGGTTCTTCACGCATTAGATGTAATCTGTTGTGACTAAGACTTCAAAATGCAATGCATCAATTCATCTTCTTTAATAGTATCTTTTAGCCTTTTTCTAGGTCTTCCTATTCTTCTCTTATTCTTTGGTTTCGAACTATAGACTTTTTTTTAATTCTATCTTCTTCTTCTCTCCATGTGTTCAATCCATTTTATTCTTCAGGTTGATACCCAATTGTTTATGGCTTGTATTTCACATTGTTTTCTTATATAATTTTTTAAAAAATTTTATCTAGTCTAGTTTTATTTACTATTTTTCTTAATGTATTCATTTCACCTTGTTTTTCTAGTGTCTGGTCTTGTTTCTGCATTATATGTCATAATAGGCCTGATTACTGCTTTATAAATTCTGGTTTTTGTTTCTACTCTAAGATGTTTATTTTTCCGTATTGTTTCATTCAGCATCCTGATATTCTTGCTGCTTGAAGAATATGTCCTGATATTCTTGGGGAGGCGTAGGTGCCAGGGGGCGTAGCCCCCTAGTGTGTGTGTGTGTGTATATTAAGATTTATTTTTACTCAGTACATAAATTTTGTTCAGTTTGAACAGCTATAAATGTGATTAAGAAATAAATAAAATTTATTACAAAAAATATTTTATAGTTGCTTTTAACCAGAAATTAGGTGAATAGAAATCAAATACGGAAGAAAAAAATAAAAGTATGAGATTATTCTTCGATTGGGAAATATATATCCGATCACCAAACTTAGTATTTTGTTATTCCTCCTTTACCCAAATGACGGCTTTCATCCTTCATGGCAACGACTCAATAAGCTTTTGACAGTTGGTTGGCAGAATTTCACACCCACTTGCCATGATCGCTTGACTTAATTTGGTGACATTTGCCTTTTGGTATTGATTTTTCACTTTAAAATATTCTAAACATTTTCAATTGGATTAAAGACTGGACTATTCAAAGGCCAAGTCATAATTTTAATTGGAGCATCTCCATTGTTTCGATGATAGTTCTTGATTCATCTGATGCATTGTCATCCTGAGAAATGAAGTCATTGGAATCCTGGAACCATTCTTTGATACTGAGAACCAAAAAAAATGCTCTAACATTTCTTCGTAGACTTCAGTTAACTGTACGTAACACGATACATAGTTTTACAACACCTTGTGATGTTATGCAACCCCCAAACTGTGAATGAGGGTGAAAATTTAGTTTGTATTATGAATGCTGCACGGTATCACAATTTAAGCCAGTTTTTTGTCCTTTCTGTGTGAGGTGGCATGTGGATGTCCAGGTGTAGGTATGTTTTGCACTATTAGTCGAACGATATTTTTTCTAAATGTTGCATACAGTACTTTGAGCACATTTCAGTAATCTAGCTACTTCTTTTTGAGACATTGCATCTTTCAGATATTCAATCATTCTGTTTTTTTAAATCGCTCAAATTCTTTCATAGGGAGCTATCCAAACACTAGGTAGTGATCACGATTCTGCTCCTTATAAACAATTTCTCTATGCTTTATGCGTGCACAGACAATTGTAGATATGCATATTGGGGAATGATATATGTTTCCTCAGCAATCACTTGCTTTTTCTCAACTGTCAGCTTGATCAGATACTTTTTTTCCTAACACAATTTATTTTCTTTCAATTAAACTTTAAATCTTTGAATCATACATCATTTTCTTTTTATAACTTAAAGTGAGCTGTTTCATTTTTTGCATGCTAAAATGTTTGTATATTAACCACTTACTGGCCATTAAAGATCAAATACGCACCCTCAAAAGCTTCATATCCATCATAAATTTCAATGTAATATGAATAGTATTACATTTTAATATGCACTTTTCATCCATGGAAATGTGGATGTATATATGCCAGCCTGGCTGGCCGAGTGGATAACGTATCCGCTCTCCAGCCGAAGCGCTGCGGGTTCGAGTCCTGCCATGGGCATGGATGTTTGTGATTATCTGTGGAAATACTAGTGGTGGTCAGTGGTAGATGGCGTTGGTGGAGTTGTGATCAGTAGGTGGATTGAGTGGAGTTGTAGAACAGGTGCCCTCCCTCGATGAGTCTTTGGAGGGCACCTGTTCTACAAACTTTTGAAGAAATATATACCATATATCTCTTGGAAAATTGTAGTAATATGATATCGTAGTAGTAATAACAACATTGATTATTTTTTTGCCAAGGGTTGTATTCGTTATGAGAGGAGAGCTCGATCTGTAATTAGATTCAAGGAAGAAATGTAGAAATTATCAATTAATGCATTATTCAACACAACCTTGAGGTGTATTGAGTAAGATAACTTTCCAAAATGAAAAGGTTTAAAGTCATGTTAAGATAATATATCTAGGTTACTCAGCTTGCTTTTATATCTTCTTCCTGTGACTACAGCCCAAATGAAGCATTTACCTACTGGATTTGTTTCCTGGAACCTTGTCTCTCTAAAACTTTACTTCTCTACTTTGGAAATTGTATTATGATGTTGCCATCTTGACTAATAGTATCTATTCCTCTTGTTCTTAGTTTTCCGTATGAAAAACATTGTGCCCACTGCAACTTCTAGAACTTGATTAAACTACATATTGTTGGTTCTTTATAAAGTTCATATAACTCATGGTTGTATCAGATCCTCCAGAGACCATTATTATTCACTTAGCCAAATATTTTCCTAATGATTTTTCTTTCAAAAACTGAAATCAGATTCATTGTCATAAATATGCAGGTTTCACATCTGCAGGTAACAGCCAGATAAATTTTTGATTTATATCTACTTTAGCCTCCAAGTGGATCTTTTTGAGCTTGAATGCTCATGAGAGAGAATAAAAAACCTAATTTCTCCTCTTTATTCAATTCTGTATTTATTTTTTGGTCATCTCATTTCGTTGGCTTGGAATCATTACTCCTAAATATTTAAATTGTTTCTTCTTTGTTTCTTTTCAAGGTTTCCAATTTTCATACTTGGATTTCATTTAAGTGATTCTGCCTGGTATTAATAATTATTTTGGATTTTTGTTAATTTTTTAGCTCTACCTTGTGTGCTAGTTATCTAATTTCAAATGTTTCTTCTAATTAGTTTGTGATATGATGTTAATGTCATCTGTATACGCTATAATCTGCACTGATCTGTTCATTAGTGCTATGTATCTACTAGCATCAATCAGATAATGTCTTCCAGAGCCAAGTTAAAAATTATTGGAGCCAGACTGTCTCCTTGTTTTTTTTTTATTTTTTAATATTTTACATATTGGAAAGACTGGAATAATTTTGTATTTTAGCCTATGCTGTTGAATTTTTCATTGTTAATCTTGAAAGGTCTTGCTAGCTTATATGTCATCTGTATATGCTATAATCTGCACTGATCTGTTCATAAGTGCTATTATGTATCTACTAGCATCAATCAGATGTCTTCCAGAGCTAAGTTAAAAATTATTTGAGCCAGACTCTTTTTTTTTTTAATATTTTACATATTGGAAAGAGTTAAATAATTTTGTATTTTAATCTATGCTGCTGAATTGTTCATTGTTATCTTGAAAGGTCTTGCTAGCCTATCTGGAATTCCAAAGTGCATCATAATCTTATAATTTTTCTCTATTAATGCTCTAGTATATTGGTTGGGGAGCCTCTGTAGCTCAGTCGGTATAGACGAAGCCCTTTGGTTGGAAAGAGTTCGATTCCCATCAATGACGTGAGGAACCTTTATCTGGTCTCTTTCGACTAAAGTGAGTTAGCTGGTCTCATACGAAGGTAGAGGGTTTTTAGCCGGAAACTCTGGTTTTTCGTCCCTCAGAACAGGCAAAACCGGCCCTGTGAACACACACTGCTACAGTCATGAATACCTACGGCAATATGTGGAAAAGATAGGGTCCTCACCACATGTTGTTACTACATGATGTTACTCATAGTTAACAATGAGTAACATCATGTAGTAACAACTACATGATGTTACTCATGATTTCCAAAATATGAAATATGATGTTATCATATTTCCAAAATTTCCCTAATAATTTAATTATGTATCAGATATAGGATTTGCCTCTGCTTGATAGAAACCAGTTGGTTTAATCTGTTCTTGAAAATCAAAGTAAATGCTTTTGTATGCAACAGAAATTCCTCTAATTTCCACAAACATTTGATCTTTTTATATATCAGGCAGATCACTTTTTCTTCATTCTTTTGGCATTTACCCTTTCTTCCATATTGTTAAAATAAATTCATGTATTTTGTCTTCTAGTTTATTATCTCCTGCTCTCGGCAACTCTGCAGAAATTTTATCTATTCTATTTTTTTTGTTTTGTTTTGTGAATGAACTATCACTAAGCTATTTTCTTTATATTCTTCTTCATGTAGCTTCCTCAATGAGAGGGTGCAACTCCATGTCCTTCCAGTTCTCTCTGGGGGCTTTCCTTTTGTTTCTGCATAGCCATGTGATCCTGTCCATGATCTTATATCTTCAAGCCATGTCCTTTGTCTTTTGCCTCTTGATCCCTTTCCCATAATTTTTCCTTCTGAAACTGTTAGTATCCTCTGTCCTGCTGAACATCTCAGTTCATGTTCTGCCAATCTCATCTTTTTCTGGATCATTTCCCATAATAAAGATCTCTGTAGGGCATCTGTATTTGTCACATGTTCTATCCATGAGATTTTCAGAGCTCTCCTATAGCACCACATTTCAAAGGCCATTATCTGTTGCCTTACTCTCTTCTTGAATATCAAGGTCTCACTTCCATATGTGGAAATTGGCCATACTATCATTATTTTCTTTGTCTCAATACTCGCATCTTTTCATAATAGCTTCCACAAATTCATCTTATACAGTTGTCGCTGATAGGTAATTTTGAGTCGTGGAAGTTATATTCTGAGTCAGTAATTCATAGAAATATTCTCTCACTGTGTTTTTTATATAATCTAAAAATTTTTTACTCCTGTGCAAAACTTTAGCTTTGTTCCAATGAATCCTGTGCCAGATAGATATGGTGTAAGTGGCAAAACTTAATTGATCAGAAATTGAAGCTGGATGTAATACTGATGTTCGTCTAGGCATATTTGAACAGCCTGACCTATCTGCCCATAAGAGATTGCATGTGCAAGGGATGCAGTAAATGTCTGGAAAGAACAGAATATTGGTCCTTAGAAGTGTATAAGAATGAATTTAGTTTTGCAAAAAAGGAGACTCGAAAGCTAATCTGGCATGCTTCTTGTATACTTTTTTATATAAGGAATCCATTCTAGTAATTCCTCTGAAAAAGGAATGGGATGACTGCTAAAATTCTCTTATGTTGGTGATAGTCTCCTGTTTCAAATAGAAGCTGCTTTTAAGTCTGTGCCTCCATGTCATTTCAAAGTAGACATGAATTTTGGGCTCTGTCTTCTTAAACATAGCAACAATTCAATCTTAAGAACTGATAAAGGTTTTGACGTAGTCATCCAGGACAAAATTATTTCAGGAAGCTCAACATTTTACTGTTATAATTCTATGCATTGCTACATCTCCACAGACCCTGCAAGATCAAAAATAAACTAAATAACCCAAGATGACAATCTTGATGAAGACACAGTCAACAAGATTGGAGTTTAACATGCAAGAGCTTAAACTGTGGTCTTCTTAACTTTCATAAAGAAATGTTCCATAAACCTGTTAGTTTCTATTGGCAGGCCAGTGTGCAATCTTTCTGAATGTTACAAGTTCTCTCCTTATTTATCGGAAACTTCATTTGTTAAAACTTCAGATTTTAAGAAGATTTCTGCAATTATTATCAATTGATCATTTAATTAGTTTCAATGTAGTGTTTCTCTTGTTATAAATATTTCTTAGAGATAAGTTATCGTGCAAAGATGTACCTCCAGGTATTGTAAAATTATTTGCCTTTGTGAGAGTCTACTTTCCAGGATAAATTTGACAAAGTGCAGGTACTTTGTTGGTTTGCCTATTTGTCCTACCTTAGCAAGTACTACATTAACCCTTTAGAACGGTACATACCTATCACCACTTCCCTTAAGCCTTCCTGACTTTATCATATCCTATCAGGTCCCACTCGATTGCAGCAATTATACAGCAATTCAGCTTGCACTTATGCACTTCAAAGAACAAAGTGTAATTTTACTCTTTATAGACTTTACAAGGTTCTATAGATGGAGTACAAATTTGAATATCATTGATATTCAGCTACCTTGGAATTAATGGAAACGAGACTGCAGATGCAGTTACTAGATGAGCTCATATACTTTCTAGGTATTATTTCTCAGTCCTGTATGCAGACCACAGACAATTTATAAGTCAAAGTTAACCCAGTGGCAGTCAGAGCAGAAACACTGACAAATAAATTGTACAAAATTAAACATTGGCAGTTGAGTCAGTGGAGAAACAGAAAGGAGGAAGTTGTTCTTGCTATGCTCCACATAGGTCAGTCACCTTAGGGAGCCAGATCCAGATGTGATACTAAGGTTGATGTAGTGCAGAAGTCATATTTTCATATACGAGTTGCCAAAAGATGTCGCACATTATTGAAATATTCTGGATTAGAGAAAGTTGTTGGAAGCTTTTCAACTTGGTTATACTATAAATTAAAGATACCAAGAAATTATATGCTGTACTCAGTGCCATGCTGTGGATAGGAGGCGCCCTTGTGCAAAACGTTTTTCAGCGTCCCCATAAAATAAGTTTCCATGAAAACCTTTTGCGAAAAATATTATTTTGTTAAAAGTACAAAACAGTTTATACGCATATATAAAAATAAATTTTATTTAACAGTAGTAGAACATTGTAATCACTGAAATTCATAAATAAGAAATTTTTAATAATAAACATTTTCAAAAATGTTTATTCCTTAATATATAAATACAACAGAATATATATAAACAAAAGTTACTTTTATTTTAATATAAAAAGAAATATTACATAATGAAGATAATTTGGATTCATGCTTTTAAATATATAACAATTAGTATAAATATAGATTTATTTTACATATTTATCTGTCTTGCTTTGGCCGCCACAAAATTTTTAATAATATATCTTTAATGTCTAATGAATCCATAATATTATTTTCAGTTTTGAAAAACTTCTTTCCCCTGATGCTACGGATATTGGTAATGTTAAATAAATATGCATCACAATCGCAGTATTTGGAAACTTGTCGATTAATTTATTTTCGTATATATAATTTAAAACATCCTGAGGAGCAGACTTTTTTAATAAAACACTGCAAAGTTTTTAATTCCTCAAATAAAGTCATACCATCAATATCTTGATTGTCACTCAGTTTTAAGTGCAAATCTTTACAATGTTTCATTAAATCTTCATCGCTCCATTCTTTTAATTTGCTAATGTCTCTTATAACTTTAAAGTCTTCGCTATGTTGTTTAAAGAGTATGAATCTTTCCGTGACTGAAATTATTGTCGTGTCTATAATTGCGAAGAAAAAAATTATTTTAAAATTTTGTTTAGGGTCATGCATTGTCTCATCTGATGCTTTTTTTGTTTTTGTTCTTTTGCGAATGTTGTCTGGAAAAATAGGATCAATATTAAGGTTGCTTGCTACTTCTTTTGCAGTTCTAATAATATTTTCAAAATATTGGTCTGTTCGGCGAGTATTTAATTCTTGTATAACATAATCAAGATTTTCTGTAATTTATCCTATGTCGAGTTCTGCATTATTTTGCTTGCAACATTTACGAGACTTAAGATTTCGTACCAAACATGACCAAAGCAAATAAATTTAAACGAATGAATCTTTGAAATTAAGTTGTCTGCCTGAACTCTAGAATTGAAATCTTTAGTTTCATCTTCTGTAATATCAAAAAGAGCCTCGTAAGTTCCCTTGATATTATTTTTAAGTGGCTTTATTGCTTTTACTCTACTTTCCCACCTAGTAGCAGAAAGTGGTTTCAAATTTAAAACACGAATGTTTTTTTAATATAGCCCAACGTTTCACAGATATTGAAAAATAATTATATAATTCCTGTATTACCCCAAAAAAATCTACAGTTTCACAGGATATCTTAGCTGCATCATTAACTACCAAATTTAATGAATGAGCAGCACACGGAATCAAAAAAGCCCTTGAATTTATTTCAAGGATTTTTTTCTGCAGTCCATTATGTTTGCCTCGCATATTTGAACCGTTATCATAAGCTTGGCCGCGTAAATCCGAAATGTTAATATTCAATAATTTTAAATTATTTTTTATAAATTGAAATAGTCCTTGCCCAGTGGTATCTTCTACAGATTGAAAACTCAAAAAAATTTTCATATATTTCTGCTATATTTGTATCTTTATTTTGATTAACAAATCTAATGACAATAGATAATTGTTCTGTGTGGTTTATATCTGGAGCAGTGTCAAGAATTAATGAATAATATTTTGCTTCTTTAACCATTTCTAAAATTTTTGTTTTATAGCTTCAGAAATTATACGGATGATTTCATTTTGTATTTTATCACCTAAATAATGAGCAATGTTCCTTTTTTGTGATGTTTGGATGCGATGCAAGTGTTCTGCCATTATCGAATCAAATTTAGCGACAGTTTCTACTAACTTTAAAAAATTGGCGTTATCATTTTCAAAAAGTTTTTGTGAAGAACCACTAAAAGCTATACACTGTCTTGATAAATATTGTATTATGTAGATTAACCGTTCTATAACAGATTGCCAATATTTTTTCTCAGTTTCGTATAACCTTTGTTGTGTGCAGTCAATAGTGCATTTCTTAATCAACGACATTTTAAGTTTGCTGTATTTTGAACAGTTTTTAATGTGCTCGGAACTTGTCTCGTGAATTTTTAGTATATGACTCAAATGTTGCCAATCATTACAACCGTATTCATTAGTAAGTTGGGAATTTTGACTACCAAATATTTTGCAATAATAACAGAAAACCGAATTTCGCGATTCTGAATAAACTAAATAACTTCGTAAAAGTTTTTCTCCATTTGCTAAAGTTCGATAATAGTATGAAGCGGAAAACTTGTGACAAGATTCATCTTTGGGAAATTCTTTATTAACTACTTGACGCAGGCAATGCTCCACTAAACAATCACTAACTTTGGTAGTTATATGATTCGGCCAAGTACCTGGATCATTAACATTAAAATTTGAAGTTTCGTGTTTCGCTGAATCGGAATCCAATATTTCTTCTGCTGCAACTTCTGTAGACAGTCCAGTTTCGCATGTAACATTGGTTTCTTCATAGTTACCTTGTGTCCTCTCTTTTTCTGTATTTGAGCTACACGGATTACTTGCTTCGTCAGAACTTTCTGTTCTTCGTTTTTTATGTGGTCCTGAAGTTAAAAATTTATTCAGCGATCCAGCCAGTTTATGTTCCAGTTGTACTCGCTGCAATTGTCTTTTCCTGTTTTGTGCACCAGATAACTTCTTTGGCTTTTTTCCCGACATCTAAGGGTTAACACACTTAGAGTTTAAAATAAGAAGAGCGTTAAAAGTTGTCCACCAAAATAAATAATAATTTCTGAAATTTTCCCTTCAACTTATTTTTTAACCCCTTAACCGACTATTATTTTTAAGGTGAATGACTGACTATTTTTTTTTTTAATTCCAGAATTTGATTTTTCAGATGTTTTGAATAATAAATATGCTTACATTTTAGGTATTTTTTGAAAATTAACATGTAGAGATATTAGCCACTGATTGATTTCTCAGTGATATTTATTTAATATTTTTTACATTCTGGTAATTGTCTAATAATTAAGAAATTTCTAGAATATTAAAATTATTTATTAAAGAAATCAGTAAAAGGACCCCAACCCCAATGTCTTCCAACCAGAACAAGAACAAATATATAAATAAATCTCTTACTGAAAATTATTTATTTTCAAGACGTCTACCCAGCATAAGATAAAAAATCTTTTGTTTTCAAAATAAGATAATTAACTAAAATGAAACAATTTAACTGATTTTCAAACTTGGCAAAAATATAATAGATGTACTTGCTTTACATCATCAAATTCCTGCCATGTACCCTCAAGGGGTGTACAGGATATGACAGTACTACATGAAAAAATTACATCATTACTAACTTCCTATCTACAATTTTCCTCCAAATCAGTCTGTTACTTGTCAAGACTCCAACATTATCAGATCTTATATTTCTATCGTCTAAGGCACTTTGTACCGTATCAATCCACCTATATCTTGGTCTTCCTCTGGGTCGTTTTCCTGCCAACCTGGCAGAGAACACTTGTTTTGCTAATCTTTCCTATCCCATTCTATTTAAGTGACCATACCACCTGAGATTAGCTCTGCTAACGCATTCCTGGATGCTGACAATGTCAAGTTCTTTCCTAATATCCCCATTTTTAATATGATATTGCCATTGATGCCATCTGTTCACGCCTCTAATCTTTCTCAGGACTCTCATATCTGCGGTCTCTAGTCTTTGGTCAAGTGTTTTACTTCTGACCCAGCTCTCAGATCCATAAGTTAAAATTGGTTTGAACACAGTCTTGTATACAGCTAATTTAGTGTTCCGACTAATTTCTTTCTTATTCCATATGAATTTATTCAATTGACTTCCCACGATACCAGCTTTGCTGATTCTGTTGTTTATTTCTATATTTAGTTTACCATCTTCAGTAAAAATTGTGCCTAAGTAGCTGAAATGTTTTACTTGTTCTCCATTCACAACACAGTTGACATTTTCAATGATTCTGCCTATTTTCATTGTCTTTGTCTTTTTATTGCTGACCTTCATACCATATCTATTACAACAGCTATTCAATTTAGTCAGAGAATCTTGCAGACTTGTAGCGGATTTATTTAGAAGTATAACATCATCCGCATAAAGCAAAGAGCTGACATTAACATCTCCAATTTTGATATCAGGTTTAATACCACATTCCTTCATAATGTGATCCATATAGATAATGAATAACAGAGGGGATAATGTACATCCTTGTCTCACACCAGATTTAACATTAAACCATCTTCCTGTACTTCCTTCAATTCTAACTGCTGACTCACAACTCAAATAAAGATACTTGATATAATGGGGCATTATATCAAGTATTGCTTGATATAATGCCCCATTGACACCATATAACTGCAGCGTATTGAATAGCTTCTCTCTTGGCACCTTGTCATATGCCTTTTCCAAATCGACAAAATTTAAATACAGATCTTTGTTATATTCCCATGCTTTCTCGACTATTTGTCGTAAAGTGAAGATCTGATCCTGACAGCCTCTATTTGGCCTGAATCCAGCTTGTTCTTCACCAAGCTTTTCTTCCACAATTCTTCTCAACCGTTTCTCAAGTATACTTGCATAGATCTTGCCAGGAACACTCAGTAGGGAAATACCTCTGTAATTCTCACATTCAGTTTTATTTCCCTTTTTATATATGGGTACTATGAGAGCTCTACTCCAATCATCAGGAATTCGTCCCTCTGTCCAGGCTTTCTGAACTATGCAGTGCAGCCACTGTAAGACTCTTATACCACCATACTTCAGCATTTCTGGTCGAATATCATCTACTCCTGCTGCCTTTCCACATTTCAAGCCTTTGATGGCTTTTTCTACTTCAAGTATGGATATGTATTCCTGACTGCATGCCTGGTCAGTGTTTTTTATCACTGTGCTGTCATCACTGCTTGTTTCATTTAGCAGTTTTTCAAAGTAATTACTCCATACTTCAAGGATATCTTTTTCTCCTGTTTTCATTTCACCTTTATCATCTCTAACTTCTTTTACAGCACTCTTTCCTCCATTCCTAAGCTTCTTCAACAACCTCCAGAATATTTTGCCACCTTCTTGATATTTATTTTCTATATTCTTGCCAAAGTCCTCCCATGACTTTTGTTTAGCTAGTTTTACACACTGTTTAGCTTTCTTACATTTGTCTCTGTATTCTGTAAGAGTAAAAGCTGACTTATTTGCCAGGAACTTTTGATATGCTTTCTTCTTTTCCTTCACTGCCTCTTTAACTTCCTGTGTCCACCAGGGAGTTCTGATTTTTTTATCTTTGCACACAACCTCACCACATGCCTCTCTGGCAGAATCAATCAATGTTTCCTTCAGAGTTTGCCACTGAATCTCCAAGGTTTGATTCCTGTTCTCAAACTCTTTCATTTTCTTTTCAATAATATTCCCTATTTTAGTCTACAGTTTACATCTGAGAGCTGCTCAACTTTTATTCGCTTTAAAACTTTCTTACATGTTATTCTTTTCAATATGAAATTCAATTTTATCCTGCTCAAGACTAAATAGTGATCACTTCCAATTTCAAATCCTCTGTACACTCTGGTGTCCTTCACCAGGGAGAAAACATCACTATCAACAATAACATAGTCAATGAGACTTTTCTTATTCCTAGCCTCTTCTCTCCATGTGAATTTGTGCACATTTTTATGTTGGAACATGGTGTTAGTAATAACCAGTCCATGTCCTGAGCAGAAATCCAACAGATATTTGCCATTATTATTAGCTTTGCTCTTTTCTCCAAATTTTCCCAAAATATTTTTGTATGTCTCACAATCATTTCCTACTCTACTATTTAGATCCCCAACAAGGACCAACTTTTCCTTTTTCATTGTGTCAGTTGCTTTTTCTAAAGCCTCAAAAAATTCCTCCACTTCTACCTTAGTAGAACCTTCTGTGGGACCATAGGCACAAATAAGTCTCATTGTCCAGTTCCCCATTCTCATATTTGCCCACATTACTCTACTTGAGACTGACTGCCATTCAAGAAGATTAGCCTCGTATTTTGTGTTGAATACTATGGCTACTCCTTCTTTTCCTTGATTGTTATTGCCTGAATATAACATTTTGTATTTATTGCTCAGAAAGATCTCACCAGTTTTGGTCTTTTTTGTTTCAGTCACCCCTATTATGTCGATCTGGTACTTATCTAATTCCTCAGCTAGCTCCATTTCTTTGCCATTCAGGCTTCTTACGTTGATAGTACCGATCTTTAACTCTGGTGATGTTGAGTTGGGGTTTGTTTTCAGATTTGTTCCAGTAGCTGACTTTTCGCTGTTCGCCCTGGTTCCCTGCCGAAAACAACGGGGGCCTTGTTTAACCGGGCGACGCCCCAGCCGGCATGAAATTTTGTCATGTTGTACCATCATTTTTTATTTTGGTTTAACCAATAAGAATACAATTTGGTCGGCTAAATCCCAAATTGCCAGCCCATCCTCGTTCGTTCAGTATCAAAGTAGATACCCAACAGAGTGCACCACGAGAAGGTGAGGATTGGACATTAGGTCAGAAGTCCTGGTCGGTTCTCCGCATTCCTTTAAAGGCTATGTGGAGGTCTCCTCTCAGTTATACAGCTTTGACCCTTAAGCACCCCTATGACTTACCAAGAATCTTCTATTCTCCATCACTTCTTGTCCTCAAGAGCGGTTTCCTTGTGTGCAATCAGTTATCTACCCAAATAGAGTCATCTTCTTTCCCATTATATCAAGCAAAAATTACTAGTCATTTTTGAGATACGTAATGAACAATCCTTGACAAATTACTAATGAGAAATGAAAGATGTGCACAATTGTAGGCCAGTATAATAGAGAAAAAGCCACTATTAAGAAGTGCATATGATTGGTGTAGTATTAACAAAAGATCGAGCTACCCAAACAAATCAAGCTGACAATTGAATTGAAATGCTAATTCTCTTAAACCAATTTCCATAATATCTGAAATGCATTCACTATATATTTCTTAGTTTTAACACGTTCATGACGGGGTAGTGTCAAGCAAAACCATATGTTGCACCTGCTGTATATAGCAGTTTCTGTTGGAGGGAAAATGTCATTCATTAGTTAGTGTTTATATTCCCAGTTGTCTGTAATTGCACTATTTGTTGAGAAATATATATTAGTCTGCAAATGATGTCTGTGAACCTTATCCAGTGACATGATAAAACTAATTGGTTTTAGTGTTTCTACAGTATAATGGCTGTTGGGGATAGCATATTGTTTATTGCAGGGAGCGAATTATCGCTCAAATGTGAAATTCGGGGAGATAGAAATCGCAGTTTGAGTAGGAGAATTCATGCATAATATAATTTAATAGATATATATTTATATATAGACTATAAAAGTTTATGAAATTCATATCGTATGATACTTTATGGGTTTCCTTAAGTATCTAATAAGTGGGTTCGAAAATGTTTAGTTTTAGTATGTATGACTCTAATCTTTTTATTAATAAAATATAATAAGCAGATATTTAACTGTCAATGGGAAATGGTGCCTTTTTATTTGTTAACTAAATGCTGTATTTTTGTAAAATATCTTGTTGCTGCAATATGGCTGAGTGAGCGCCCTTATTGAGCAGCGCCGTGAGGCAGGCTGCCTCTATGCTACATCCTGTCGACAGTACAGGGCAAAGCACAGCGTAAGAATGAATTCACTGTCTGTCTTAAACTAACAATTTCCACTAAAAATATAATAAACAATCGAGAATATTTCTAAAATTTTCGCTGAGTCGATGCTTACTCTGTGAAATAAAATCTGTGGTAATATTGATAACGTTTCACTTCAAATGATATAATTCAAGAATAAGAAAATTTATATTTTTTAAAATTATTTCTTGTGGTGAAATGGTGCCCCTATCTTCAAGCGCCCTTGTGCGGCGCACAATATGCAAAACCGCATGGCTTGGCCCTGGCTGTACTTGGTTTAATCCTTTATCCAAATATAAACTGAGGGCTGATGACCAACTTAAGTTGAACAGCAACATACATCTTGCCATTTGTCACATTTTTATGGAGTGCCAGCACTTCATTCAAGAAAAGAGTGAATTTTTTTTATTATACTGGCTGAGCCATATACACTCTGGCAGATCTTATCAGACTCAGATAATTTATACAAACACATTTGATTATAAATTTTATTCATATGTAGATATTATTTTACTTTACTTAATTTTTTAAAATTTGCTCTTTGTACATAACATGTTAATTTCTGTTTTATCTGTTTATTACTGCTTATTACCTTGAATGCATTTATTATGTTTGGTTTGGTGCAGTGTGGCCTTCGCTGTTTTTAAGTACAGTCATACCCCGACTTACGCGAATCCGGAGTTACGCAGTTTCTTATATGTACGTATTCCCGTCCTGCTTCACGCCTCACCACTAGTCATATCTTTCAGGCGCTGGCAGCATTCGCCAGTGTCACACATGCTGCGAACAAGCACTGACGTGTTTTGCGCGGTCTCCATTCATACACGATTTTTATAGTCTACAAACCTTGCGATTGTTTAATGTTATGTTCTTGATAAAAATTTTATCACATAAAAAATAATAATGTCATCCAAAAGAAGCAAGTCTGATTCTTCTCCAGCTAGCAAGAAAAGAAAAACATTGACTTTGGAAACAAAACTCGACATTATTAAGGATTTTGAACGCAGAATGAAAATTTGTGAGCTAGCAAAGAAGTTCGATCTACAGGAATCCACAGTAAGAACAATCATAAAAGAAAGGTTTACAGATTTTGGAGGACATAGATTCTAATGAGGAACGAATTGTATCCACAAGGCAAGGAATAAAAAAAAATCATTAGCTTGCTATGAAGAAATTTTGCGTGACAAGAAAAAAGATTATGCCATTAGACGAATCTATTAGATTTTTTGAAACCATCGACATCGAAATAACTTTCTTTTTTTTTATGTATGAAAAACTACAATTATGATTATATTTCTTAAAAATTATAGGTGTATTTGTAAACCTTTGGTCCCAATTGTATGTTTGTATATATAAATTACATGCAAAATTATAGCCAGAGTTACGCGAATTCGACTTATGCACTTTTTGTTGGTCCCACCTACTGCGTAACATCGGGGTTTTACTGTATATCTGTGTACTTGGGTTTTCTGTAAACTGCAAAAGAAATTGTACATCTTCAGGGATTGTATTCCTGAAGATGTCTCTGTCACAGATGAAATATTGAAACGATTAAACCTGCTGTTTAATTATTTCTCTTTATGCTGTAGTTATTCCATTGAATTTTATTATGAGAAAATATCTTCCTCTCTTCCATTTCCAGAATATGTTGTTCATACAGCCTCTTATTAAGACAGTCAATCTGCTTAGTATATTTTTCATGTGATCATAGTCTGGAACTTAATGTGTCATATGACCAGAGTATGCCTGTAATTCTATATGCAAGTAAATTAACTATGTATTGGACTATTATGCGTTTAAGCATCTAAAAAAATAATCAAATTCTCTTTTTTATTTTATTATTTTTTTTAGAAGTTGAATATTACAAGATCGGTTCCAAAAATTTCTAGCTTGACACAAAATTCGTACCAATAAATCGGCGTGCATGACAAATGGCACCATCTTTGGGGAGCTTTGTGTATCGGTTTCAACTCTACCTGTGTCATTCAGTTGGAGGCTCGTTTGACTAACACGTGACATGCTAAGTGGCTTTAATGTTAAAAATTCATTACTGCACTTTGATAGTTTTTTTGCCAAAGGACTTTCTCTAAGTGCTATCAAACAGTGATTGGATGGTGTTTATGGGGAAGCTTCTTCATATCCCACTGTGAAGGAATGGGCTAAGCAGTTTTGCCTAAAAAGAAAAATCATCGAAGATGATCCTTGTGATGGTCGACTTGTGGGAGTTGATGACTGAGGAAAATGTCTCTCTTGTGTTGAGGAGGAACTGCTCAATGACAGATGGCTGAAACTCAAAGAAATCTCTGCAAGGTTAGGGCTTTCCATAACAACCATCTTTCGCATCATTCATGAGAAGCTTCACATGACAAAGGTCAGTGAAAGGTTGGTGCCCCGACTTCTCTCTTCAATTCAGGAGCATCGTGTGACATGTTCCAGCAAGTTTTTAGAGTTTGGCCAAGGGAATCAGAGAGGAGGTGCTGGAATCCATTTTCACTGGGGATGAAACCATGGTCCTTTATTATGATCCTCTTATCAAAAGGGAATTCATGGACTGCCGAGAAAAGCCAAGGTCACTCAGTCCACCAAGAAGATTGTGGCAATAATCTTTGGGATTGTTGGGGAATTCTCTTGATTGACTTCAAGGAAAGGAATACCACTGTGAATGCAGAATATTTTGCTTCACTCCTGCACAAACTCTGCGATACCATAAAGGAGTAGAGACAAAGGAATGCTGAGTCATGGTGTTCACCTACTTGACAAGAATGCTCCAGTCCAATGGCTATTGTTACAAAGACTGCAGCAAAGGACTGTGGCTTCTTGGAGATTGAATGCCCACCCTACAGCCCAGATTTAGCACCTAGTGACTACTACCTCCTCAAAACTGAAGATAGACCTTCGAGGAAGAAAATTCACAGATGACAATGAGGTGGTCCGCGCGGTTAGCCTAGTGGCTATGCGCTTCGCAACCATATGCCTGGGGAAGGAGTGTCCTAGGTTTGATTCCCGTCGGTGACGTGAAGAGCTGAAGGATCTTCCTCAGCCATAGCCAAGTTAGCCAGTCTTGGGCGTGGACAGCAGGGTTTTTTCCCCAGTTTATTCTGGGATTTTTCATCCCGCAAAGCAGGCAAACTGGCATTGAGAACTCAACACTACAGGCCATAGGATACACCGGGGCATAAGGCTGACCACCTTATCCTGTAAACGGAGTGAGGTCCGATGATCAATGGACCCTCGACACCGCAAGGTAAAAGAGGGTATAAGGAAGATGATGATGACAATGAGGTGAAGGATGCAGTTTTAGGCCATTTTGCAAACAAAAGTTCAGACTATTTTTTCAAGGGCATAGAAATGTTACAATGATGTGAAAAGTGTGTTGAAGTAAAGGGAGATTATGTTGAAAGTGATTTATTTATCTTTCTATCACTTCTAAAAGTTAGTCAGGCCGGAAACTTATGGAACTGCCCTCGTAGCATGTGTGCATACGCACACACACAAACTAGCATGTACTTAAAAAAAAACTCAATTTGTAATGATATATCTTTTTTTATAATTCAGTTCTGTGGGTTTTTCAAATATCATCTCATCATAAAATGAACACCATTGGTTTATAGCTAGTTCACACAATATTGTGGATTTTGGTACAAAAGAAAAAAATAAACAAAAATGAAAGTTTATCATATGCCAGAACTGCACACTTCTCAAAGCATTTAAGATGTTAGCCAGTTGACACAAATTCTTCCTGGGCTAACACAAATATAGAAGAGTTCATTGTGATGTTGCAAAGTAGTTGTCTTTGAGATCAAGTATAAATGAAGAGTGTGTATGGAACTGTGGTATTATAAAATACTTGGGATTCTACTACCTCCTTAGATGTTGATTTCATTCTTTAAAATAATGAAACATTTTATAAAAACTCATGCTGTTATTTGTGTGTTTTATGCTGTGCCATCTTAGTGTTGATTTCTCTTCTGCATAGGAAAAAATACAAGATATTTGAATTCTCTTGTAAGTGTAGAAAATTTAGTAATGTTTTGTAGCAGATAGCAAGTAGAAATTTGTGCTGATCTTAAAAATGTTGAATGTACATTTACTGTCATGGTGAGGTGCATAATTTAACCCATTTTAGTTTTGTTTTTAATCTTTAGAATAACACTTGAGTTTGGGGTAGCTATAGTATTGTAACGGAATGTTGAATTAGCATTTTAATGCTAGATTCTCATTTTGCTTGTCCCTCTCAGAAACGGTTTATTTCCTTCTTTAATAACATTTATTCATTTTTAGTATTATTTATATCTGTGACTGTTATAATGACAAATATTTCATGTTTTTTTAAGCCTGGAAATGATCCTTACTGTTTTGTGGAATTCACAGACCATCAGGCAGCTGGAGCCGCACTTTTGGCTATGAATAAACGTCAATGTTTAGGAAAGGTAGGCAGAGTCATTTCTCTTATTTATATTTTCTGATATAAAATGGTGTCGCTATACTTGAATGTAAATATTTGAAAAATTTGGTTTTATTAATTGCATAACAAACAATGTATATTTGTAGTAGCCCTCCCATTCCCAATGATATTTTAGTGTGTATTAGATTATAAAAAAAAAAACAGAAATGGCATATCTAATGCCATTTCTGCGTGTTCTCTTGGTAGAAAATATATATAATATAAAAGGAGTTTACTTAAATCAAACCTATTATTTTTCAACATCTTAATGAACCATTTAGATCTAACATTGCCATCACTAGGTTTTTTTCAGCTGTCCTAGGTGTTTCATTATAGCATTGATTCATCGTGTTCAGGATTTTCATGTAGGTTTTTACTTCTTAATATTATTTGTAAGTACTTGTTTGATTAACTGGTCAATTGCTTTCCAAACCACTCATATCTTACTTCTTAAAAAAGATAGAATGTTGGGTCTTTGAAACAGATTATGTTGTTCCTCATTATGTGTTTGTTCATACAGTCCAACTTATTGTCAAATGGTCCAAATTTTTTCTCAATACTTTTAAATGTGATTTTTTTATTATTTCCCTTTGTTGATCCTGTTCCAAACCCCACTTTATTGTTCTGAAGTGGGTTTGGAAAAGTTCCATGTTTGGTCTCTAGAGTGGGTTTTCCAGATTATTAAAAATATATATGAAACATGAAAAATAAATAATGAAAAGAAAAAAATCCTGACCGTACAGTTATACTTTAGGTTTACACTCTTTTGACAGAGTCAGTAACATCTCTCTCTCTTGCACACACACACACAATTTGTTTCCATTCCTCATGTAGTATGGCAAATAGATGACAAGTGTTAGTCCAGTAGGTTTGGCACTCAACCTTTGCTCCTGTCATCCCAAAGATATTCAATGGAGTTGAGGCTTTGGGCTGGCCAGTTCAGTTCTGTTCTTCAACCTCCACGTCTTCAAACTACCGAACTAAGGCCTTTGCATTGTGAGCAGGTGTATATTATTGTGCTGATACAGGAAAGGGCATGTTCCAATCTGTTGTCACTGTGTGTGAAGAAGAAAATTGTCCAGAATGTCATGGTAGGCATCAATGTTTGAAGATAAGGACACAAATGGATGGCCCAGTCCATACCAGGAAAAACAGTCTCAGACCATTATGCTACCAGTGTCAGATTTCATGGTTGATACCAGATATTCCTGTATCATTCACCAGGCTTCTGCCAGATCCAGACACTTCCATCAGATTGCCCATTTGTGTACACCAATTCATCACTCCACAGAACCCTTTTCTATTGATTCACAGTCCAAGGACTGTTGTTTGCCATCCATCTAGGTGATGGCGACATTGAAGGGTAATCAAGGTCTTGGAAGCCACATAATGATCATGAAACGCAAGAGCAAACACCTCCTGGTGAATAGTTCTGTCACTGGCATCTGTTCCAAAGCTAATGCAGAAGTGGTTTGCTAAGACTGACTGGTGATTTACTCTGACAACATGCTTGAGAGTTTACCAGTCCTGATTTGTAAGTTTATTGGGCCTTCCAGTTCAGGGGAGGGACACATACAGAAAGATCATATTACTATTATTTTTGCTTGAAAATCCAGATATATCTGTGTAAGCCAAAACATTTAACATGATCTTGGTCCATTATTCAGAAATTGCAGGTTTAGTACTATCATCTCTTCAGTGTGAGATAAAGGTCTTATGTCTGTCTGGAATATCTTAATATATGTCAATAAGACCTGTACTTTATATTGAAGTCAGTACCAAAAATGCTGAAGTGAGCAATTTTTATATTTCATATTAGATTCACATATGGAAGATGGTAAAACTTTCTACACATCAGGATAAGAAGAAAAATTTGTTTAGCAGCTCAAGGTTATAATCTTTGAAGAACATAGTGATGAAGGCTGTTCTGGACAGTAAATGGATCTTAATCAGCAGTTGCTCATGTTTTTACAATTTTGAAGAAAATGGAGGAATGATGTGGTGGTTAATTTAGCAGAATGTCTTTGACAGAGTGATTGGAATGAATCTGTGGAAGAGGGGCATCAGTTAATGGATTTTTTTTTTACTGGATAGTATCAAATATTTATCCTCAGATAACATCTAGCTTCGCCACTCCACATGTCTGAGAGTATTCCCAGTTGTTGATGGAGTTTGATAAATACTATGTAACACTTGTTCAGATAAGTAGTATCTTGAGATGAAAAGTACAAAGTGTAACAGTTCAATTCCAGCAATAGGTTCGTACTATTGCCTGTATGGAAAGTCACTCAGAACCATGTAGCAATGTATGTTTTCAACATGTCTGTTCTTTGCCTTGAATTGTATCACAGCAATTTAGCCAGTAGTTGACAAGCTGTGTTTTTATGTGCATGATTGTTGCTTTTGGCAAGAAAATGAGAACATAATTTAGAATAACATATGAACATCAAGTTTTGTGCAAGTGAAATTAAGTGTGTTAAAAATAGTTTATGGTGATGATGCTATGAAAAAAGCCTAGTGTATTTGAATGGTATAAGAGGTTTAAAGAGGGATGAAAATACTTGATAGACTAAATAACTGGAGGATGACCACAAACTTGTTGAACACGTGAAAATGTGGAAAGTTGTGTGGCAATTGGTTTGGTCCAACAGTATTTAAGTATGTGGTTAACAGTAGTAAAATTAAACTTAGAGAAACACTGAGGAAGATTTGGAAATGCAAAAAATTTCTATAAAGATAGTTTGCAAATTTTGAGTGAAGATTAAAAACAGTAGTGGTTTGATGTTCTATCTTCCTTCACAGTAGTTGACTACTTTTGAGAGTTATTACTGGTGGTGCTTTCAGTATGAACATAAAACCAAACACCAAAGCATGCAATGGAAATTATCTTCCCAAGACCAAAAAAGAAGGAAATATGATCATGGATCAATGCAATGCTTGTTTTTTGGAATCCAATGGCAGAGCTCACTTTGAATTCATTAGACAAAGACAAACAGTGAACCAACATTTTTATTTAGAAGTAACAGACAAGGTTATATGAAGCACTTGTAAGAGAAGAAATTTGGCCAAACAGTTGAATCATCCATTACAGAGTGCTCCTGTATGTGATGCAATAGCTTGACTGAGTTTCTGGCTAAAAAATCATCACAAAATTAAATCATTTCCATATTCACCAGACTTTAGCTCCTTTGATTTTTGGCTGTTCCCAAAACTGAAGAATGCCTTGGAAGGACAAAGTTTTCTGACATCTAACATTGGGTGATGAGTAATAAAAAGCTTTCCAGAAGATGAGTTCCAGAAATGTTCTGAACAATCGCTACATTCGATTAAGTGGATTGCTATACAAGGGGATTACTTAAAAAGCGATAGTAGCCACTAGTCTATAGGTAATTACATGTGGTGTTCATTTCAGAAATTTGTCACATTTTGTAAATTTCTTTTTACAAAATGTGACAAAGCTCTGGTTGAGATGTGTTTGTTCCAAGAAGAGCTAGAGATGTAAGTCAGTCCTAGTAAAAAAATCTGATCATGATCATGTTTTGAGATCTGGGTATTATGAACAATAAGATAGATACTACTATGGGAAAGCGAAGTGAGATTGTTTATGGAGAAATAAGACTCAACTGTGTTTTGGTAGCATATTGAAGTTCACAAGAGTGGACATAAACTTGAACTTGCAATTTCTGAAGAACCTGTTTTATATAGACTTAACAATGAACAACATCAAATTTAATTACTTAGCATGGATTAAATAACCTAGTATGAGACTTTAGTATTTTGGCTCATTTTAATATATATACCTAAGTTCTAAACTCCAGCAATGAAATCTTGGAAAAGAGCATGAAGAATCAACTTCTGTATTCAATATCCTGGTGTTTTGCATTGACATCATTGGCAGAACTTATTATTCTGAACACATATATTCCTCATTAATGCATTGGATTTAATTTCAAATGTTTGTGCCAGACTTTTTAAGTTAATCCTGAAAAAGTTTTCAGAAAATCTTCTGTATCATTGCTCATTTTAGATCTATAATTGAGTTATATAATGAAATATAGTTTTAAAACATATTGAATATTCTATATATTCTTTGCATATACTATATACATTTTATTTATACAAGTACTCCATGGAGTCAAGACTCATTTCAGAAGATCCACATTATCCATTAGTGCAATACCTCTCATACATCTCTATGAACTTCTTTGCTGATAGGGGCTTACAACCATTTCTGGCAATCCATTCCGCTCATTCACCAATCTCCAAATAAAGAACCTAGTCTGCACATAGGTTAAAAAAGTACACAAAAAAAATTTAATAGTATTAGCTCATCAACTCTAGTAATGCTTTCAAGTGATTGTTAGCAGAATTAGATCTGACCATATGTCAATGCACAGTCACTCCTTTGATCTAAAAGAACCATGTGTAGACGTATATCTTGAATGGATTGTGGCTATTCCATGTTATGGTTAGTGGAAAAGATTTTTGAACTTATAGTCTGATATTTCATACTCTTTATGGGCAATGTTACTGTTGCTTGCCTTTTCTAGTCTCAATTTCTCCCATTCTGACTGTTGTAAGGTATTCTGTAAGAACAATCAATATTATATACATCTGGATATTTTTTGGAAAGGCCTGTTATCTTTTCATAGACCTCAAAAGACTTTTTGGATAGATTTATAAGAGCCACATTACTGTTTTTAAATCTTTCTGCTGAAATGTTTCACAAATAAAAAGCTGCAATTAGGTGGAAGGGATATAGTTTACTAATACTTATACTAAGGCATGATGTTTTGTTAGAACTGCATGTTTTGGATAAGTAAGAATTAAATGATAATGTGCAGTAGCTCTTTTTATTAGACTTGTAAGTCACAAAATTAAGGACAAATGATACCAAAAGTTTTCTGTAGGCTAGTATACGTTTAAGGTAATCAAGGAAAAGGAGTAGCCATTGTATTCTTGAATAGCAGGCAGTCTCAAGTATAGTGATGTGGGCAAATATCAGAATAGGGAACTGGACAATGAAATTATTTGTGCCTATGGTCCCACAGAAGGTTCTACTAAGGTAGAAGTGGAGGAATATTTTTAGGATTTAGAGAAAGCAGCTGACACGATGAAAAAGGAAAAGCTGGTCCTTGTTGGGGATCTAAATAGCAGAGTAGAAAATGATTGTCAGACATACAAAAATATATTGAGAAAATTTGGAGAAAAGAGCAAAGCTAATAATAATGGCAAATACCAGTTGGATTTCTGCTCAGGACATGGACTGGTTATTACTAACATGTTCCAACATAATGTGCACAAATTCACATGGAGAGAAGAGGCAAGGAATAAGAAAAGTCTCATTGACTATGTTATTCTTGATAGTGATATTTTCTCCTTGGTACAGGACACCAGAGTATACAGAGGATTTGAAATTGGATGATCACTATTTAGTCTTGAGCAGGATAAAATTGAATTACATATTGAAAAGAATAACATGTAAGAAACTTTTAAAGTGAATAAAAGTAAAGCAGCTCTCAGATGTGAACTGTAGACTAAAATACACAAAGATTATTGAAGAAAAAATGAAATGAAAGAGTTTGAGAATAGGAACAAACCTTGGCAATTCAGTGGCAAGCCTTGAAGAAAACCTTGATTGATTCAGCCAGAGAGGCATGTGGTGAGGTTGTCTGCAAAGATAGAAAAATCAGAACTCCATGGTGGACACAGGAAGTTAAAGAGGCAGTGAAGGAAAAGAAGATAGCATATCAAAAGTTCCTGGCAAATAAGTCAGCTTTTACTCTTACAGAATACAGAGACAAATGTAAGAAAGCTAAACAGTGTGTAAAACTAGCTAAACAAAAGTCATGGGAGGACTTTGGCAAGAATATAGAAAATAAATATCAAGAAGGTGGCAAAATATTCTGGAGGTTGTTGAAGATTATTAGAAATGGAGGAAAGAGTGCTGTAAAAGGAGTCAGAGATGATAAAGGTGACATGAAAATAGGAGAAAAAGATATCCTTGAAGTATGGAGTAATTTCTTCGAAAAATTGCTAAATGAAACAAGCAGTGATAGCACAATGGTAAAAAAACACTCAACAGGCATACAGTCAGGAATACATATCCATACTTCAAGTAGAAAAGCCATCAAAGGCTTGAAATGTAGAAAGGCAGCAGGAGTAGATGATATTCGACCAGAAAAGGTTAAGTTTGGCGGTATAAAAGGTTTGCAGTGGCTGCACTGCATAGTTCAGAACGCCTGGACAGAGGGACGAATTCCCAATGATTGGAAGAGCTCTCATAGCACCCATATATAAAAAGGAAAATAAAACTGAATGTGAAAATTACAGAGGTATTTCCGTACTGAGTGTTCCTGGTAAGATTTATGCAAGTATACTTGAGAAACGGTTGAGAAGAATTGTGGAAGAAAAGCTTGGTGAAGAATAAGCTGGATTCAGGCCAAATAGAGGCTGTCAATATTAGATCTTCATTTTATGACAAATAGTTGAGAAATCATTGGAATATAACAAAGATCTGTATTTAAGTTTTATAGATCTGGAAAAGGCATATGATAAAGTGTCAAGAGAAAAGCTATTCAAAATGCTACAGTTGTATGGCGTCAGTGGGGCATTATATCAAGCAATACTTCGTCTTTATTTGAGTTGTAAGTCAGCAGTTAGAATTGAAGGAAGTAAAGGAAGATGGTTTAATGTTAAATCTAATGTCAGACAAGGATGTATATTATCCCCCTCTGCTATTCATCACCTATATGCATCACATTATGAAGGAAAGTGGTATTAAACCTGACTTCAAAATTGTAGATGTTAATGTCAGCTCTTTGCTTTATGCGGACGATGTTATACTTATCAATAAATCCGCTACAAGTCTGCAAGATTCCGTGACTAAATTGAATAACTGTTGTAATATGGTATGAAGGTCAACAATAAAAAGACAATGAAAATATTCAGGATCGTTAAAAATGTAAACTGTGTTGTGAACGGGGAACCTGTGGAACAAGTAAAACATTTCACCTACTTATGCATGATTTTTAGTGAAGATTGTAAATTAAATATGGAAATAGACAACAGAATCAATAAAGCTGGTATGGTTGGAAGTCGATTGAATAAACTCATATGGAATGAGAGAGAAATTAGTCAGAACACTAAATTAGCTGTATGCAAGACAGTGTTCAAACCAGTGTTCATTAAGACAGTGTTCATTAAAGTATCTTTAATTAATATACTTCATATGCGTTGTGAATTCCGTAAATTAATTACCAGTTATGTCTAACCAACGTATAAGTCTTACTACTAGAATCATGATCATCCACGGAGATGCTATCGCACGAAAGGCCCGTCAATACGTCAAATTGAGGTTGAAGATATCGAGCCAAATAAATCGTCTTACGTTTCTAAAACGCTGCCGGGATAACAAAGTGATCCCCAATTGTGTGAAATTGAAGCACCGTTTCACTTCCGAGAAAGCTCTACGCATTTATAACCGCACTAGCTTCGCCCTGTTAAGAGAACAAATTACCGCGACGCGCGTTCTCCTTGCCGAGGAAAACAAAACCTTACGGGCGTTAGAGGAAGAGCTTTCTAACACACTCGGCCTTGATCTATGGTCTATTCTTCATGACATCTCATGCACATCGGCAAGAAAGGAATTCGAAAAAGTTCGTAATCGGCACGTGAAGAAATACGAAAACCTGACAAAGACTTCTACTTCTGTACCCCAGCCACCACTTAACACAGTAGTCAACCTCTCGTCGGCAGTTTTAAAGCCTGAAGCAACCACCGCACTTTCACGTGGTCACAATTTCGTCCTAGCTCCAAAAAGGATACCTGCTGAAGAAATCATGATCCAAATAGAGCGTGGAATCCGCAACCTGCCTAACCATATCGCCAACAACGTGAGACTGGATGTAGTCGATGTTCTCACTAAAGCCAAACCTCCAAAATCCAACTTATCCAAAAACGAATATACAGCCCTACAAGAATTAAAAAACAACAAGAAAATAGTAATCACCAAAGCTGATAAGGGAAGCGCCACTGTGGTACTCAATCAAAAAGACTACAAAGGTAAGCTAAATTCTTTAATACGAGACCGTACTACTTACCTCCCCATTGAATATAATCCGACCAACTCTCAGATTAGAACTATCCACAGACTCCTTAAGAAGGTCACTTCTTGGCCTGTGGAAGTCACCAACAAACTTAAACCTTATAACTCTAGACCCCCCCCGATTATATGGACTCCCAAAAATACATAAACAAAATGTGCCATTGCGTCCCATAGTGGATGGCATTGATTCCCCCACATATAAATTAGCCAAACATTTAGCCAAAACGCTCACACACTACACTGGCAACACACCATCACACATAAAAAACTCAGCCCACTTTAAAGCCAGTATAGAAAACCTCACACTCCAACACACTGACATAATGGTCAGTTTTGACGTCTCCTCCCTATTCACTAATGTCCCACTCAAAGAAACCCTTGAGCTCATCCAAACCAAGTTTCCTCCCGATATCTCAGCCCTATTTCAGTTCACAATGAACTCAGGCTATTTCGTTTGGCAAGGAAAATTCTACAAACAGATAGAGGGGACAGCCATGGGTTCACCACTTTCCCCACCCTTGGCCAATTTCTTTATGGAGACATTTGAAGAGAAAGCCTTAAACTCCGCCCCACAAAAACCCACTATTTGGCTTCGTTATGTGGATGATGTGTTTGCTATTTGGCCACATGGCTCAGACACACTCCACTCCTTCCTAACACACTTAAACAACCAACATCCCAGAATCCAGTTCACCTTAGAAAAAGAGGAAAACAACACCCTCCCCTTCCTAGACACTTTAATCACCCGCCAGCTTGATGGATCTTTGGTTTTCTCTGTTTACAGAAAACCCACCCACACTGGCAGATACATTCACCAGCAATCCCATCACCCCCCCTCACAACAATATGGGGTGATAAAAACACTATATAACAGGGCAAAATTAATCTGCTCAGATGACAAGGCCCTGAGTATTGAACTAAACCACATCCTCAACACTTTCTTAGCCAATGGCTATAACCCCAAGAAAATCCAAAAAATACTAAAACCTAATAACCACAACCCCCCTCCCCCCTCCACAATAAAGACTACACCAAGTCTATCACTATCCCCTACATCCAGGGCACCTCTGAAAAAATAACTAATATCCTCAAAAAATATGACCTTACTTCCTGTTACAGACCATATAAAAAGTTGGCATCCCTTATCCGCTCTACCAAAGACCAACCACTTCCCCCTAGACCTACCTGGTGTATACCAGGTCCCTTGCAGCTGCAAATTGTCCTACTTTGGCCAAACAGGCAGAACAACAAATATCAGGATTTCAGAACACCAAGACTACATCCGGTTTCACCAGTACAGCCGCTCTGGGTTGGCAGACCATGCCTTAGATACCCACCATAAAATTCGTTGGAAGAAAACAAAAATAATCCATCGCAGCAAGTTTAAATACGAAAGATTGTTCAAAGAATCTTCAGCAGCTCTAAAAAACGTTCCTAACCTCAACAAATTTGGGTGCATGAAACTGCCCCAAATTTGGGAGACTTTCATTATGAGAACTTCAGCCCAACGGCCAAGACTACCAAATTAGCCCACAAGAGGGCACCATTAGGACTTTAGGAACAGAATTAGTTTATTACTTTCTTCCTCATTTGCTTTGTTCCTTAGTGCACATACCATATCTTTATGTTCCTGAAGATGGCAATGTGACATTGCCGAAATATAGAAGTGATTCATTAAAGTATCTTTAATTAATATACTTCATATGCGTTGTGAATTCCGTAAATTAATTACCAGTTGTGTTCAAACCAGTTTTAATTTATGGATCTGAGAGAGCTGGGTCAGAAGTAAAACACTTGACTAAAGAGACTGCAGATATGAGAATCCTGAGAAAGATTAGAGGCATGAAGAGATGGCATCAATGGCAATATCATATTAAAAACGAGGATATTAGGAAAGAACTAGACATTGTCAGCATCCAGGAATGCATTAGCAGAGCTAATCTCAGGTGGTATGGTCACTTAAACAGAATGGGCGAGGAAAGATTAGTAAAACAAGTGTTCTCTGCCAGGTTTGCAGCAAAACGACCCAGAGGAAGACCGAGATATAGGTGGATTGATACGATAAGTGCCTTAGACGAAAGAAATATGAGATCTGATAATATTAGTCTTGACAAGATAATATTAGTCTTGATCTGGAGTAAAATTGTAGATAGGAAGTTGGTAATGATGTAAATATTTCATGTAGTACTATCATATCCTGTATACACCCCTTGATGAGGGTACATGGCAGGAATTTGATGATGATGATAATGGTATACATTTGGCATGAATATACTTGTAACAGCTGTGTGATCAAGTTTCTGATGTTTGTGATTTTTACCACAAGTTTCTAGAGAAATACTCCTTTTTGTTGATCAGAACATCTAAAAAACGTAATTTAATATTAATTCCCAAATTCCTTTGTAAAGTTCTTTTTTTTTTTTATTGTAATACTATTAGGACTTTTACAGTAATAAATACTATTAGGAAATGGAGAAAATTACTTCATTCAAAAACATGTCATCAATATCTCCACCAAATACCATTCTGCTGTTACTATAAGCAGATATCACTATTACAAACTCATTCACTTCAATAAATTGCTGAAAAGTTGGAACTAATGCACCATTGATGCAATGTTATGATAAACGAAAAACTATATTAGTAGTGTTAATCTAAATGAATGGCTGGAAAAAAACTGCTTTCTACCACTATAAGAAACTTGCTCACTACAAGAAATTGTTAAAAAGCCTCAAACAATACCCACAGGCAGTCATATAACGAATTAATCAAAGATATTAATCAAAATGAATGGCTGGAGCGAACTCTGTTTCTAATTATAAGAAGTTATTCAGGCTGCATAATGAATTTATTGAGCAGACCTCTGCCATGTGTAATCTTATCTGGAAATTTAATCAATGACTGGAAAGTTGCACCATGTCTTTCCATGCTTATATCTCGATGTGGGTGTGGTAGACGAGGATATTTAGTGTGGCAAAATGAGTACTGATATTATTATTATTACTATTACTATTATTACGGGCAACTCCAGGGAGTCATTAGACTCATCGAGGGAGGCCCCAAATCATATTCATCACAACTATTCGACATTCATACAGTATCTATCATACCTCGCCTTAAACTCATTCACTGTCACATCATCCACCACAGACTCAGGGAGCGCATTCCACACATTCACTACTCTAAAAGTAAAGAACCCAGCTCTAACACCTTTACTAACCACACTTTTGCCCAGTTTCCATGGATGTCCCCTAGTCCTCCCACAACCAGCCCTGTTCTCAAAAATATCTTCTGAATTAATTTTATAGAAACCCTTCAGTAATTTGAATGTCTCAATCATATCCCCCCTCCTCCGCCTATCAACCAATTTTTGCAACCCACAATTCCTCAACCTGTTCTCATACGGTTCATTCCACAGACCTGCTATCATCTTGGTCACTCGCCTCTGGATCCTCTCCACCTCCTCCCCATCAAGAAGAAACCTAGGTAACCAAATCTGAACACAGTAGTCGAGATGGGGTCTTATCAAGGCTCGATACAGAGGAACAATAACCTGCTTGTCTCTGCTTGTCAATGTATTCTTCAGCAACCAAGTGATTTGATGAGCTGATTTGGCCACTTTTGCAATGTGTCCCCTAAATTTCAATTCCTTATCCACCAACACTCCTAAATCTTGTGCCTCATCAATTTCCTGGAGCACGGTTCCACCAATGCAGTAAACTGCCGCTAATCTTTTCACCCCAAAATGCATAACCTTACATTTTACCACATTAAATTGACATCCATTCTCCTTAGCCCAGACCTCCAATCTATCCAAATCATCCTGCAAAATTTTGACGTCATCTGCATTCACTATTGCCCTACACAACTTCGCATCATCCGCAAATAAATGAACTGTTCCTCTCAGATCCTTTCCTATATCATTTATGAACAAATTAAACAGCAGTGGTCTAAGAACAGATCCTTGTGGCACACCACTAGTCACAGGCCGTCTTGTGGACTCTACTCCTTTGTAAACCACTCTCTGATATCTCTCCGTCAACCACCCTCTTATCCATCTCACCAATCCTATGTCCATTCCCATATGCTGCAATTTACTGATTAGAATTCCATGTGGTATCCTGTCAAAGGCCTTAGCAAGGTCCAGTAGAATCACTGTAAACCCATTACCCTTATCCAGTTCAGCCGTCACTGTGTTATAATACGTGAGCAAGTTACTGAGGCATGACCTACCCTTCACAAAACCATGCTGTCCCCGATACAGTATCCCATTTTCTTCTATCCAATCTTGTATTTTCCTCTTGACTATTTTCTCTAAGACCTTGATAATGATTCCTGTTATGCTGATTGGCCTGTAATTTTCAACAGCAGCCTTGGAACCACCTTTGTGCAGTGGAACTATTTTCCCCTCTTTCCACCCCCTTGGGACCCAGTCCTGAGGCTCAAATTAAACAAAATGGTCAAGTGCACTGACAATTCTTTGGCCGCTTCACGTACGACACGAGCTGGTATACCATCCAATCCCACAGATGTATTGACATTGAGGTTCTGTAATAGACTAGTTACCTCTCCTTCATTCATCACAATTCCAGTATAAGCTGTTGGTTCTTCCATTCCTGCAAAGTCACCACCTGGATGATATACTCTTGCAAAGTGCTCGCTCAGTAATTCCACAATATCGACTGATTCAGTTACCTCCCTACCCTCAGCATTTTTTAAGATCATTCTACCCATTCTACCATGAGCATTTTTCCTTTTACTTTCAACATATTGAAAAAACTGTTTGGGATTCTCTTTAGCCTGCGTGGCCAATTTCCTTTCGTAATCTGCTTTTGCTTTTCTTACCACCCTTGTTACCATCCTGGCCTGAGCTTTATACTGTTCCTGCGCCTGATGGTCACCCTTCTCCTTAAATTCCCTCCACAATTGTTTCTTTTTTTGCAGCTCAAGCTTAATAGTGTTATTCATCCATTTAACCCCTACTTGATTTATTATTCGGACTCTTGGTATACAATCAACCATTGCCTCCTGCAAACAGTTCTTAACCACCTCACATGCACTATCAACATCCAGCCCTTGCAGTTTTACATGCCATGGCATTGAGCCAAGCACACACCTAAGCTTGTCATACTTACCAGCCCAGTAATTCCACATGTACCCTGTCTTAATTGTAAATTTGACTCCTTTAGCTGCCTCCCAAGTCATGACCTTATGGTCACTCTCACCAATTGGTGGCAACATGGTCATGTTTGTTACAGCCACATTCTCAGTTGCAATTACTAGGTCCAGCACTCTCTGCCCCCCTGGTATTTTCCAATACATGTTGCCGTAGATAGTTGTCCCTTAATAACCGCATAAAATCCAATTCCTTCCTCCCATGTGCCCTCTCCTCTTTCCAGTCAATGTTACCATAATTGAAATCACCCATAATAATTACCCTCCTTCACTCATTTCTTCTATTTGCTTATGCATACTATCCCCACCATCCACTCCATCACCCGGTCTATAGCAGCACCCAATTGTATATTTTGTTCTGCTAGATTCTATCTCACACCAAACAGCCTCAAATGTGCTTTTTTCCCCATCCTGCAGTTCAACTTCTATACTCCTTGGCTGAAGCTCATCAGCTATCATCAATAACACTCCTCCCCCCTTTTTATTCACCCTGTCACTCCTGAACACGCTATACCCGTCGCATTCAATCCCACTAGCTTTATCATCTTCTGTCAGCCATGTTTCACTAATACCGACAACCTGTGGCCTGGAAGTGCCAACCATGGCCAAAAACTCTTCCTTCTTGTTCCTAATACTCCTGGCATTAATGTACATTAATCGCAGAAGCCCATTTGTCCCATCCCTACTTTGATGCCTTATACTAACTATCCCATTCTGATTTGTTGTCCGTCGTACTCGCTCGGGCATAATATACTCATTCATACACTTAACTGCCCCCCTAAAGTCTGTATATCTACTCCCCCCCTCTTAATAAATCTAGTTTCCCTGAGTCTGTACTTCCACATCATTCATCAACACTCTTTCAAGTCTCCGTACACCAACTCCATTCAAATGTAACCCATCCATCTTATATAAGTCCTTTCGCCTATCGAACTCATTCCACACATCCACAAATTCCACACCACTCTCCATGCATAACCCATGCATAAAGTCATTGGCAATTATGGCCCTCCTTCTAAACACTTCGCTGTCATACCGTGGTAAGATACTCACCATCCTAACTCTCTCACTCTTCTCTTTTGCTATCTCAAACAACTCCCTCACATCCTCTATCATTTCCATTTTGTCCTCTTTCAAATCATTCGTTCCTGCCACGATTATCATCTCTTCCACCCTCTGTTTTTGCAGTCGAATAGATTCGCTGACGTCCTTTATGTTTGCACCCGGCTGGTACACTTCGTTAATCTCTCAATTATTACGCCTCTTAATAGCGAATCCCCATACAGCACTCGCTCCTTCATTTTATTGACGTTTACGAACATTCTATTATTTGCCGTCACAGACTTCCGCCGGTTATTTGTCGGTACGTTCAACACACATTTTTCCATATGCTCCAGTTGTCTTTTAGCTCTGTGTATCGCACCATTCAAACAGGCAATTTCGCTACTCGCATTTATCTCACCATTTTCATTATCAATCAAATCATCCATTCTTTCTGTGTTTCTACCTTCATTTACACTTTCAGCGACGCTCTCACACCTATATGGCACTACCATGCAATTCTCTAGCACACCGCCATTTTCTACGTTCTGACTATCGTTAACGATATCACTCTCGACACACGAAACACGCTTGAAGTCCTCATTCTCTTTACACTTTCTAACCAGACTCCCACCGCTCTTCGCAAGGCATACATCTCACAGACAGCACATTGCATAAATTCGTTACATCAAAACTCTTAAACAAACATTGCGACCTGGCCGCCATTTTTTTCTTTATCAGTGCCATGTGTACGCTATCTTTTCTTAAAAATAATAATTAAAATAACAGAAAACATGCAAAAATTGCACAGACACACCAAGAAACAAAAAGCAAACAATACTACTTAAAATTCTGGTAAAATATCTAATGTTAACACAAAATACTACTAATCTTTTCAGGAGCTCTCGACAAGCCGACGATCTAATCAGTGCGACACCAAGCGACCCCAATATTAACACATTTTGATAACAGTTGGGTATACCAGTTGTCTTGATGCCAAACTTGATCAGATTATTCCTTGGAAATGTCAAGAGTAGCTGTTTCTTCAGATAATTAGTAGGTAAGGTTAGTGTGGCGGTCTACTGTAGAATGGGAGTGGTTGAATCCCCATGGTGATTATAATTGCCAAGTCTCCAAATAGTGAAGCTGAGTGTAACTAACTTTCTCCATTATTTTCAAGCTGTTGAGTTAATGGTAGTGGGATAATAGTTTTATAGTTGACACATCTCCATTTTTAGGTGTAGGCTTTATAAAAGGCTTTCATGCCAAATGAATATGACAGCTTGTCCCAACAATAAGAGAGATATATTAATTATGAAACTGGTTTTTATTTCAATTAGTATACTATCTGAACTAGATACTTACTAGTATCAAGATGTAAAATATTATAACAAGGATCTGTATTTAAGTTTTGTAGATACGAAAAAAGCATATGACAAGATGCCACGAGAAAAGTTGGCTATGTTGTGTAAATGGGACATTATATCAATACTTAGTCTATATTTAAGTGGTAAGTCATCAGTTAGAATTGAAACGATGTACAGGAAAGTGGTTTGATGTTAAATTTAGTATGATTCACTATTATCTTCACTGTTATTCATCATTTATGTGGATTTCATGAAGGAAAGTGGTATTAAACCTAATATCAGAATTTGGAAATGTTGATCTCAGCTGTATGCAAATGATGTTATACTTCTAAATAAATCCAGTACAAGTCTGTAGGATACCTGACTAAATTGAATAATAAATTAGTTGTGAAAATGAGCAATGAAAATAACATTGTCTACGTCAACTGAATCTTGATTGAGAACTTGGAAGTAAACATTACAGCTATTCAGGAGCAATTTTTAGTGAAGACGGCAAATTAAATGTGGAAATAGACAACAAAATTAGCAAATCTGGTATGGTATGGTAGGAAGTCAACTGAATCAGTGGTATTATATTAACAATGAAGATATTAGGAAAGAACTTGATATTGTTTGTATTGGGAATACGTTAGCAAAGCTAATCTCAGATGATATGGCCATATAAACAGAATGGAAGAGGAAAGGTTATTAAAACAAGTGTTCTTTGCCAGGTTGGCAGGAAAAAGACCCAGAGGAACACAAAGATCTAGGTGGATTTATACAGTAAAAAAGCGCCTTAGAATACAGAATCAGATTTCATAACTGATTAATTTGAAGGAAAATTGTTCATCTGAAGTTAGTAATGGTGTCACTTTTTCAAGTGCTATCATAATATTCTGTACATCATCTTGAGGGTACATGTCAGATTTGCTTTGGTTTTCTGTACAACAGTAAAAGACTGATTGCCAAGTCGTTTGCCTTATCTTTATCTCATGTCACAGTTGTGCTAACAGGATGTAAGAGGTGGAAATAAGGACAGAAGTTACACCTAACAACTTTTTATTTTATTTTTTTATTTACTCAGATGTTCATCTATTCTAAGTTGATGCCAAGAATTTTCCATTTTTGGCCCTTGCTCTGCTTCAGATTTTTTTTTTTTAATAGTTGTTAGGCACATGTTGACTGAGTGAAAAGTCTTTTTACTTGAGCTCTTGAATATCTTGTGGCTGGTTTGTCACCCATTGAACTGTTAGGTCAGGTAGAGATGGGATTTTGACCTCTTCTCCCCCACCTCCACATGTAGGATGTGAATCCATCTTTCCAGTAATAATTATTTCAGTTAATTTTTTGGAGCAGGTGTTTGGATCAGTAAAGCAGAAACAGAAGTCAGACATCTGAAACAAGGCATAGAAATCCAAAAGATTATACTGATTGTTACAATTGTAATGCTGCGAGACACTGGACAGATGGCTGGAGAAAAGGATGAATCCTTAGGAAAGGAAACACAGACAAGGTTATATAGCTGCAGTTACCAAGAGGACAGCAAGAATCTACAGTGTATTAACTATATCAGTTGAATTTAAATTCTAGAAAACAATATTCAGAAGTAGATATTGTACATTCTTAACCTGTGAAGCCAAGAGATGTTTAAACTTATAAACATTAAAGAATTGAAATTGGAAGCTTTATCTAAAGATGATACTAGAAATAGGCACTCAGTAAAGCCAATGATACAACTTTTGTCACCAAATGAATGAAAATACTGTATAAATACATAGTATTTATACAGTATAAATAAAAATAAAATATAGTAAAATATATATATATTTTTCATCACATAGGTGATGAAAAATATGCAGTTGATTGTCATATCACAAATGTTAAAAACATACATATCAAATATAGAAATTGGTATAAATGACAAATATTGTTTAAAAAATGCTTTTATATGCAGGATATCTACAGGACTTATTCTTTCTTTCCATTTATGGCATTGCTGGGTTTTAACACCATAAAAATATTTAATTCAAAGATTACATGCAGGATAGCTACAGGACTTATTCTTTCTTTCCATTTATGGCATTGCTGGGTTTTAGCCATGAAATTATTTAATTCAAAGATTACAATAATGATGCCTTCATTATGTAATTATAAGGAATTTGAAAACCAACTAGGGCATTTATTTTAGTCTGTCTACTGCTTCTCCTCTTTTCATGCATGAAAAGAGGAGAAGCAGTAGACACTGACTATTAGGTACCCTGTTATTAGGTATTGATTTGAATTAAATGAATAAGTATAGGCTGTGGTTTGGGGGGACTGAACTGAACAAATTCTGTTATGTATTGGCTAAAACTATGCTATGATGAAATGGCTATAGTATTGAAACTTGAAGATAAAACTTGTAAATGGGATTTTACCTCTGTGATTTGTACTTAATGCGACTGCAACCATATAAGTCTATTTCTAGATGTAGCGAGACTGCAAGTAATGCTTTTGAATGTTTATAAACATTGTGAAACGAAACAAATAAATATAATGTTGCAATAAATACTTGAGGGATTAAAAGCAATATAGATTGGGGAATCTTCTCTGTTCCAACACTAAGCAGTGCTCTGTATGTTGAACTCACAATTTCCAGTTATTCTAGTAACATGAGGACCGCTGAAAGCTATTTCCAACGTTCCTTTGATTGCTTCTCTTCATGGGCTCTTACTAAATGGTTCAGGTTTTCAGCAGGCAAAAATCAGGACATATTCAAACAAATTGAATAAGATATGTATGCTTATCTTCCTAATGAACTTTCAGTGAGGTAGAGAAAGTGCGAGTGATTAGAGAGTAATGATGACAGAAAAGTAGGCAGACTAGAAAACCAACAGCTAAGATTTGTGTGTGTGCGTGCGTGCTCCTTGGATTTCTGAAATTTTATTATGAATTAGCCAGAGATATTAATATTTTAAATTGACACTTAATGGTTTAGTAATTACTTTGACTTTGCGTAGCAATATTTTGAAAACAGAAGTATAGTTTTAAACCCATGAACCTTATATCAAAGAATGCAAATACACAAAGAACTCGCTTTGCTCATATATTTGAATACCTTGATGCTTTTAATTCATTTTGTGCATTTGAGGTAGTAAAAAAAAAGTGCTTTTAATGTATGTATGTATGTATTAAGAAAGTACATTCTATATATTAGGCATGAAACAGTGGACCAAGAAGATAAAAGAACTTATTACCGCTCATATTGCATATAGAATTAATTAGATTCACTGCACTCAGTCAAAATGCTGTTGGTGGTTTTGAGTGTTAATTAATTGGAAAGAACCAAATAGCGTGCTGATTGTTAACTAATGTATCTGGATTTTCCGTGAGAAATATATTGCAAACAAATTTAGCATTCTAGTATTGAACTGCAAAGATTTGTAAAATTTCAAGATCAAGACTAAGTGTCTTTTGGACCTCAAATTGGAGGTGATTAGAAGATGAATTTGATATTTCCAGAATGTCATAGAATGAATGGCAGTCATTCTGTAATATTCTGGAAATTTTTGTTTTTAGAATATTACTGTTTGCCAGTGCTTTTGTTAGTGACCAAGTTTCACAACCATATGAGATGACTGGAAGTATACACTGGTTAAATGTCTTCCTTTTTAAACAGAGTGGGACATCATTGTTTTGAAAAATGCTTCTCAATTTTCTGAATGCACTCTAGGAAAGTTTATTTCCTATTTATTTCCTTTTGGAGTCCGCAGTTTAGATCAATGAGATGACCTAAGTATGTATATGAAGAGACTCTTTCCAAGAAATTGTTTTCTATTATTATGTTTTTTGGTGTTACAAAATGAATAAACATGATTTTAGTTTTTTCTCTGTTTATCTTTAGATCGACTTTTCTGTTTTCAGGATATAGGTCTTCTATTATTATATTAAGGTCTTCTGGAGTGTTTGCAAAAATTATATCATCTGCATATCTTAGGTGTGTTAAGTTTCTGTTATTAATTTTTATGCCAAGGTTTTTGTCCAGTTTATATTATTAAATATTTCTTGAAGGACTGCTATAAAGATTTTGGGTGATAGTCTCCTTGTCAGACACCTTTTTCAATTGATATATGTTTCTATCCCTTCATCAGTGTGCGATGAGGTGGGAGCATATATTTGGATGATCCTGATTTTAAGTTTAGAGTTGTTTTAAGTGTAATTTCTATTATTCTTTCATCTGTATAATTAACTTCTTCTATGAGGTGTGTGATTGTTTTCTTAATTAGGAATCCCACTCCGTATTGTCCTTTAGTTTTCCCATAGTAGTATAAGTAGTCTCCATTTGTTAGTTTTATAAAAATGTTCATCCTGCCTGCGAACTTCACTTAAATCTATTATGTCCCATTTAATATGTTTTAGTTCTTGCTGTAAGATAGTAAGGTCTTCCTCTTCTTTAAGTGTTCGACAATTAAATGTTCCTATAGAGAGGAAAAAAGGATTGTATTGATTACTGTTATGTTTATGAATTCTTTGGGCAATTCCAGTGTTGCTAATTATTTGGGAAAGCTTCCCCACTGTATAATGCTCTGGTCTTCATAATTGGTTTTGATCAAAGTAGTCATATAGTTGGGGAAATTTAGTCACATCCAGTGAATGCCCATTCTGGCCTTGGGCTTTATGGCATTTCTTTCTTCTTCTTGGCATTGCAGTGGAGCCGTTGTGGCCTAATCTCCCACAATGGCCACATAACGTCTTGAGAGATACATTTTATAGCTTTCTGCCAGCTCTTTGCTCAGTATCAACTTTCCCATGGCTCATTACGACACCATGTTTTTTTTGGGGGGGGGGGGGCACACGTGAAGGCATGATACTAAGACTTCCTGGGTATGGCCCTCCGGACTTCACTGAAATATTGACACTGTCATCTATATCAGTTCCATCAGGGTTTTTGACTGTGTTGTAGGTTGCCAGCCCACCGTGGAAATCCATACCAGGCTCAACTTTGCTCAACATGCTACAAGCATGACTGATGGCTAGTCAACCAAGATCCTGGTAGGAGAACACAGTCAATCCCCCCCCCCCCCCCCCCCACACACACACTCATGTATTCCTGCATATCATCTATTCACTTGTTATATTTAAGGATGTTTATATAGAAAGGATATTATCATAATATTAATCCTATCATAGAGATGATCTCTGTTTCTTACAATTATTTTTTTAAAGAATCCAAATAAATCACCCAAAATACAAAATAAACACATTTAATATAACAAAAACAATATATATATATATATATATATATATATATATATACAGGGTGTTCGGGATAAATTTGACAGTTTCGTAAGGAAAAAGAAAATCTTCTTTGTATCTATTAAATTTAATGAATTGACAAAAAAACATTACAGGCAGAGTTAATTACAATACTATCAACAAGATTTACTCAAAATAACCACCATTAGCATCGATCACAGCTTCAATTCTGCTTCGGAACCTCGAACAAGCTGATGCTACAGTCTCCCTGGGAAGGGCCGCAAAAACTGTTTTAATTTTATCCATTAACTGGGCTTTTGTATTACTGGAAGTGCGATTGGTGTCTTTTTCAACTGCGCCCCATACAAAATAATCCATGGGGTTAAGGTCTGGGGAGTTTGGAGGCCAAACATTTGGACTGGTGAAGTCGTAGAAATTTTCAGACAACCATTTTTGACTTTTCCCAGAGGTGTGGCAAGGGGCCGAATCCTGCTGCCATACATACGGCCTACCATTGGCTACCCTTGTTATCCAGGGCTTGACTACAGTTAGCAACTCCACGAACAAAGCCCGAATTCCAATGCCAGGGTTCTTCAACACCTGTTCCTGCAGATTTGCGAGGAATTCTGCTGTACGAACGCAATCAGATCGTCTGCTAGGGATCTTTCTTCTTGCTACATCCTCGTAGTCACCATTGCAAGTCTCTAGTTCATGCCTGATTGTTTTTACTGTATTCAGGGAACATTGGGCAGCAGTCGTAATATCCTTATTTTGATGGCGGGCACGAATCATCATGATACAAGTTATTCTCTTCCATGATTCAGGTGGGTTCCAGCTATCCATCCTTTCTGACATCTTGTATATGAATGAAGAAGGGTCCAAACTTTTAAATGAAGAGAAGTGTGTGTTAATACATGTAACTTACGGAAAAATATAATTAATTATAAATATGTCAAATTTATCCCGAACACCCTGTATATATATATATATATATATATATATATATATATACACTTCAAATAAATATTACATAACTAACTACAAATTAATTGATCCAAGGCCTTTTAAAAATAAACTTACACTTAAGACTAGACTAAACACTTTGTTTGCACAATGACAAAATGTTCATAGCCAGTTTCATAGTCTCTGTCAAGGCCCTTTTCCGAAGATATGACTTTATTCTTCATTTTCACAGGATCCTTTTTCTTCACTCATGTAGCACACAGTTAATTCTTCCTGACTCAGTTCTGTCTCCTTTCCAGTAGAAATAATAGTTAGATCTGGCATCCTTAATACAGATGAAACTTCCTAATCAGAGTTTTCTCAAACATTCCTTTAGAGCGTAAATAGCAATTTCTTCTTTGATTCACCACTAATGCTTATTGACAGTCTTAACTCTTTTATTAAAAAAAAACTTAGTTCTACGATTCCCTTTTTGGAATCTCCTATAGCTCTTTCAATTAGCGTTTCCTCCAATATTCCTTTTAAAACGCCTATAGCAATATTTCCATTTTATTTATCAATACTTATTCCACTTTGAAACTTAATAGTTCCACGATTCCTTTTTCGGAATATACTATTAATTTTCCTCCGACTGTCACATAAAAAAAAAACTCAAGTTCCTCTGAATCTAAATATCTGCCGGCCTGTGTTCTAATTTTCTCTCCGAACGCTATCTTGTTTATTTCTGTTACTCAGATACTGAACGCTTTCCTTGTCAGCTTTTGTCAATCACACATCAAACTTCTCGGCGAGCATGCACACTCCTTGAAAATGGCAAACGAGAAACTAAATACTGTATAATGGCTGACATGGTTGTTTCCATTAGCGACAAGAGAATGTCTTCATAAAACACAAAACTTAATATTTTAAACTACTATAAAAATTTTTTAAAGTAATACAACTATTCAAATCCGGTAAGTACATAAACTTTTTAACTGCTTTACATATCACTTTTGACAAAACAATTTCCATAACGGGCACATCGCAAGTGCCAACAATGCATGTTATGAAAACAAAGCTAATAAACAATACGTAAAAATATTCAGAATTTTAAATTATGATTATTTTTACACACGCCTTATTTTTCTCAGAACTCATAGCTGTGGTCTCCAGCCATTGATCAAGTGTTTTATTTCTAACCCAGCTCTCAGATGTATAAGTTAAAAGTGGTTTGAACACAATCTTCTATGCAGCTAATTTAGTGTCCTGACTAATTTCTCTTATTCCATATAAATTTCTTCGGTTAAACTTCCTACCATACTAGCTTTGCTAATTCTGTTGTCTATTTCCATATTTAATTTGTCCTAGTCATTTAAACTTAGGCATAAATAGCCAACATGTTTACTTGTTCTTATTAGTTTTTTATTCAGGATGCAGTTGTTTTCGATGTTCCTGCCTCTTTCTGTAGTATTTGTTTTTATTGCTGATTTCCTTTTTATCAAATTTATTATAGCAGATATTAGTTGAGTTAATGAATCCTGTTGACTTATACTGGATTTATCTGGGAGTATACCATTGCATAAAGTGAAGAGGTGAGAATATACTTGTATTGATATCAGGTGTAATGTCACTTCCATATTTTCAGTAATTCTACTTTTTCATCAGTACCACCTTGCTTATGCTATTATTTATTACCAACTTTACTCTCTTCAATCATTCCATTCTCTTTTTACGTCTGTTGAATTGACTTACCTATTAGGTACTCCTGGCATGCCATCTTCCATTTCTCTTTATTTTTGAGTCTACTAGGAAGTTAAGATTATTGTGCAAGGCAAGGTGTCACTGAATTTACAAGCTTTGTAGATTCAGTGGTTCTTGTTTTGTCAGATACTGCAAACAGTATCTGACTATTTGCCCTGGTTCTCTAACAAATGCAGTGGTGGCCTTGTTTGTGTGATGCCCACTTTGCGTTATATTTTTTATATTAATTATATAATTCTTGTTTGATTTTTAAACCAATATAGAATATAGTTTAGTCAGTTAGGTCCTCTTAAAAAGAGTAACAATTACTGAGCCCTATGGTACACTGCTGGTCACTTGCCTTCTCCTAATCTCAACTATAAACCACTCTTTGATATCTGTTCATCAGCCACCCTCTAATCCAAATCACCAGATTCATATCCATCCCGATTAAATGCAATAAAGTTCTATGTAGAATCTTCTCAAATGCTTTTGTAAAGTCTAGCAATATCACTGAGTTGGCATTTCCCTTATCGAACTCCATTGTCACTTTATTATAAAAAGTAAGCAGATTATAAGGCAAGACCCACCTTTCACAAAACCATGTTATCCCTTATAGAGTATCATATTCCTGTTCACTCACTCCCAAATTTTGTCTTTCAATAATTTCTTCGATACCTTAACATCACCACTCCTGAAATGCTGAATGGTCTATAATTTGCTACATCTCTCATGGAGCCTCTGTTATGAGTGGAATTATTTTGTCCTATTTCCACTCCATTGGCACTATCTCAGTTCTGAAGCTTAAATTAAACAGTTAAAATTAATCCGAGGAGATAATAATTTCCTTGCACATTTTTGTAATATTCAAACCAATACCTTGATGGACCTGTGGTTTCAGTCAGGATTTCTCCATGACTGCAGGTCGTAAAGAGTCCTGCTATTCCTGTCTTGGGCCTTTCTTCTCCATTTTCTTCCAACTTTCTTAATCATTGGGTCTTCCCACCTTAAGGCTGCTCTTACAGGTTTCCTTTTGGTATCTCTCGGATACCAGTTTGTAACTCTGACTGTCCATCTGTTGTCTCTCATTCTGGCGAGATGTCCTGCCCATCTTCTTTTGCTGTTGTAGATTGTTTTTATTATATCTGTGAGTCCAGACTTCTTCCTGATTTCTGTGTGTCTTAAGTGGTCTATTTTGTTTATATTGCACATTCTTCTTTCTATTGAACGTTGAGTTGTTATTAAGCTTTGTTCTTCTTTTAAAGTTGTGTTCCATGTTTCACTGCCATAAGTTAATGCTGGTAAGATGTGACTATTGAAAAGATGGGCTCTTATGTCTATATCTATGTTTTGGTTTGTAATTGTTGATTTTATTTTGTTGAAGACTATCCAAGCAGCTCGTTTTCTTCTTGCTATTTCATTTGATATATCATTATTCATTTTTATGGACTGGCCGAGGTAGATGTATTCTTCAACTTTTTCAATGGTGTGAGATTCTAGAGTGATTGTATGATCTTTACAGTATTTGTTTTTCATCCATCTTGTTTTGTCAGGGTGTATTTCCAATCCAATTTTTTGGCAGTTTTGGCTTATGTTATTCAGCATTGATTCTAAGAGTTTGGGTGAGTGAGATATTAATACCACATCATCGGCGAATAATAGGATATTTAATATTTCACCATTGATATTTATTCCATCTTTCATGTCAATTTTTCGAATGATGCTGTCCAGAGTAGATGTGAAGAGATTAGGTGATAAGACATCACCCTGACGTGCTCCTCTACTTAAGATAATTTTAATCGGGTGATTGAAAAGGGTGATATTTGTTGTGCTTTCTTTGTAGATATTCTTTATGAGTCGGATGTATGCTTTTTCTACGCCTTGTTCTATTAAAGCTTGGAATATTACGTTATGCTCAACAGTGTCAAATGCCTTTTTAAAATCTATAAAAAGAAGACAGAGTGGGATCTGGTATTCTCTGCATCTTTCTGTTAGCTGAATAATAGTTTGAATGTGAATTTGAATTATTGTTGAAAAGCCTTTTTTGAAACCAGCCTGTTCTTTGCTGCTATTTTCGTTGATGGAGGTTTGTATTCGGTTTAGGATGATTCTGGTGAATATTTTATGTGTGTGCGCTAATAGACAGATAGGTCTGTAGTTACTGATGTCTTCTTTATTACCTTTTTATGCAGAATTATGGTCTTTGATGTTTTCCATTCAGTAGGTACTTTCCTTAATTGTATACATGGGGAAAACCTTTATGCTAGAACTTTAAAAAGTATTTGTCCACCCATTTTTAATTCATCAGATTTTATACCGTCAGTTCCTGGTGATCGGTCATTTTTCATATGGTGGATAGCCATTTTTATTTCTTCAGGTAGGACAGATGGTATTTCCAAATTTTCGTCTGGTACTGGAGCTGTGATTACTTGTTTAGATGAGTAAAGGTTCTCATAAAATGATTTTACTATTTTTGTTTGTGTGTCTGTTTCCTTGATTGTCTATGAAGGCTGACGGTAGTGGTTGATTTAGATTTATTTCTTTTTCTACTTTTTTTAGGCTACTGCGGAGCCCAGCTGCTTCTGCCAATTTTGTTGTTCTATATATGTTATTGTCATCTTTGATATTCTGCCTCAGTTGTTTACAAATAATTTTATATTCTAGACGATCTTTCCCTGTATCTTTCAGTATTCTTCTTTTCTTCAATAGTTCTATTGTTCTTGCTGATAGGCATTTCCTGGTCTTAGGAGGAAGTTCATATGAGGTTCTTTCTTTGCAGTTCATTAATTTATTGTTAAAGTTTGTTAAATCTTCGTCAATGTCATTTTTTAATTTCCAGTCGGTTTCTTCCACCTTTTTTCTAAATTCTTCTGGGTTTATCTGTTTTGAGCATTTTTTATGGTTGGACTGTGCTCGTATGCGTTCTTAATTTTTTTTTATGTATTTTGAGGGTGATTCTTATTGGACAAGCCAATATTCCATCTAATTCCATGACTGTTTGCATTTTAAGAATCTATTTCTTCAAACTATTGTCCTATCAATCACTATCATATCTGGCATTGCAGCATCACACCACCTGGATGTTACATCCTTGTAAAATGCTTACTCAGTAATTTAGCTATTCGATTTGCTTCTGTTACCAATCATCAGCACTTTTTAAAGTCATTCTTCCTTTTACTTGCAAATAGTGAAAGAACTCTAGGGTTTCTTTTGGTTTCATCCAGCTAACTTTATCTCTTAATTAGTTTTAGCTTTTCTTACTATACAAGTCATCCTTCTTGCCTGTGTCTTGCACCTCATGGGCATGCTAATCACCTTTTTTTCTTTATTTCCTCCACAACTTTTTCTTTCTCTGCAACTCTTGCTTTAAAGATGCTATTCATCCATCTGACTCCTACTGGATTTAACCTTCTAACTCTGAGTATGCATACTGATACTGCTTTCTTCAAACACCCCTTGATCACTTCCCATGCATCATATCCCCTCCAAGTTATTATGCCATGGCATAAACTTGAAAGGAGTAAAAAGCCATCTCCTCAGCTTCTCAACCATCTTTGTAATTCTACATATATCCCTTAACAGGAAATCCTGCTTGTCTGGTGCTAAGATATTTAAAATATCTTAACATGAGTTTGTTTATAGAAAATGTCATTGTTAGTTTAGATAATTGAAAATAAAATATATGCAGCATTGTTATGCTAAGAAAATATAGGTTAAAATGATATTTTGCTGTAAGGAGAATATAGCAGCAATGCTTGTAGTTTCACTATTAGTGGTTGGCTAATGAGGCTTTTAGGCTTAATTGCATCTTCTGGCTATGTTATGAGTGGAAACAGCTTATCATTCAGCAGCATGAAGAATTGGCAAGATATACATACTTTATGTCTTAAGAATCAAAATGCCTGCAGTTTTTTATACTATGTGCAATGAAATAATCAGGTGCAAAAGAAACTTCATTTCATTGCATATAAACATATTCAGTCTGCCATTAATGAAAATCCTTGTCACTGTTTGTGATGCCTGGCTGTTAATGTCATTTCACACAGTCGCAATTAGAGAATATGTATGCTCAGCTGATGGACATGAGACAGACCGAGGGAAAAAAAAAATTATATATATATATATGTAGATGTAAAAAAATTAGTCTAGATAGAAATATAAAAGGAGAGTTGTTAATAAATTAATAATTTTAAGAAATATATAATAAATGGATAGTTGCATTTTGTGGATTTCTTCTTTGTTCAAATTCTTATGAGAAGTTAATATAGCTTTATATAAATATAAATAGTTAATATAAATTATCAGCACTGTAATTTTTTTTTTTTTTTAATGTGAAGATTCTTAAATGGAAAGCTATCCTCTGTTTGTGGAACTGACATTTGTCGAGTAAAAATGCTGAAACATACCATATAGCTGTATTTTAATGAAGTAATCTGTTAATGTTTTTGGTACCTGTTTTAAGTTGTACCTGAATACGTTTGAAGTAAGGCATATATTGAAGACACAGGTATGAGCTGTCATATTCTTGTATAATTAAGTAAAAATTTGTTGTTGCTGCCCTTAGTGAATTTAAGAATTGATGAGAAACTTGTTTTGATTTTGCAGAGCAAGATTTTAAAGTTTTCTATGAATGTCTAAGTTTCGGACTCTTCTTTTGCAGATATCTTGTATTTAATGCCAGGAGACCCAATATTTTAAGGTTATGAATGTATGCGTATGAGTGAGCAACAAGGTCACTATTATTTTAATACAAATTTATTTTGTGTTGTGTTTATATATATATATATATATATATATATATATATATATATATATATATATATATATATATATATATATATATATATATACTTTGTTAATAAAATATATGAAGAAAGCTCGGTTTTTCTGTAAGTAGCATACTGAAACACCAAATACATAGGCCTGGGGAAAGAACCTGTGAAAGTTAGGGAAAATATATATCATAGAACCTATAATATTTAACATTGGCAATGTCCCAGGTCAAAACTACACTGTCAGTTTGTATTTTAAAAATGAGTTGTTGTATTTTCTGTTTAAAAAATAATTTAGCTGAAAATTAAAACAAAATTATAAAATTTAAACAATTGTTTATAATTAGTGTTTGAAATATATAGTTATTTAATGTAAGAGCAATATAACATTATTTCATTATTTGGCAGGAGATGAAAGTAAATTGGGCAACATCACCTAGTAATACACCTAAACAGGATACTAGCAGTAAGTTTTGGGTTCTTTGATTATTTTCAAATTTTCAAATCATGTATGCTAACAACTTACAAATAGGAGACTGTTCTAGGTCTTCTGATATGTACTAGTATTAGAATGCTTCTGAATTGGAATAAAATATTTATTACCTGCACATCGTCAATATGGACGAAATAGATCGTTCCTCATGCACTTTGCATTTATGGCAACTTTCACATGTACATTAAGTTGAGTAATTTAATGCTTCTGTAAGCATAATGCTAAACTTAGGACATTTATTAGCATTAAGATTAAGAATATATAACCTAAGAGCAACAGCTTGTCCAAGTTACATATGGCTAGAGATGCTTGTGCCATGAGAAGTGTTTTGAATTAACACGAAAAAACACAAGGGATAAGTAACACTTTATTTAAGGCCATATATTTGAGCCTGATTATTACAGGCCATCTTCAGTTATGACAACAATTAATTACAAAATAGAATAAGAACAATAGATGATTTGAAAAAAAGTAAGAGCTAAGAGATACATAAAACAAAGCAATGGTATAACTAAGGAAATATTGCAATATCGATATTTCATTAGCTCTATTAAAAAAAATTGTTGATGTGTGAATTTGAATAAGACTTTTCGATATCTTAGATGGAGGCAGTTGTTCTGATTTAAGTTTGGACAGTGAAGTAATGTTTCAGCACTTACTTTGAACAAACATTCAAATTTATACTGACATCACTGAAGTAAGCATGTTTCAGACCACAATATGTTGTGGTCTGTATCTATTCTGTGCTCTGCCAAACCAGATTTACTGTTGCTAATGTAAGATTGGTGTTCTTGTATTCTCTTTTCCAGTGTCTAGTTTGTCCAAAGTAAGAACGATGACAGTCAAAAGGAAGTTGGTAGACACCAGGGCGAGCTAGAAAGTGGAAACCATGCTGATAATTTGTTGATAGGAAGAAAAGAAGCCACTAAATTGTATTTCTTAAGAATTCTGGAAATGGGCTCTGAGATGCCAGAAATGTAAGGAATTGGAATTTGAACATACTGCTTTTTTGTTATTTTAGTTAGGATTATAGGAATTACTATCTGTTGGATGATCCTTTCTGAGTAGCCATTGAGTTTCATGTATCATTTGATGTTTAAAAGTTCCTCCTGTAATAGTTGAGGTATAGAACAAACATTATAAGCATGTTGCAATAATGTTTTTATAATGCCATTCTTTTTTTGATGGATGGTGAGCTCATTGATGTTGAAAGTAGTGTGTAGTGAAATTAGGCTTATGATAAACCAAAGTAATTCACCTGATGGTGTACGAAGGAGTAGAATACCTAAAAAGGACAATTTGTTGTTTTCTTTCATTTCCATAGTAAATTTAATGTGTGGATATAGGTTGTTTATTTTCGATAAAAATGTAGTCAATGTGTCTTTATTATTGGGCCAGATAGCAAAAACATTGTCTATATAACGAACCCGAAATGAAGGTTTGAAAGTGTATAGATGAAAAAATGTCCTTAATAAAAGCAAGTTCAGGGGAGAGTGGACTTCCCATTGCAATTCCTTCAGCTTGTCTGTAAACTATATTCTGGTAAATAAGATATCCAGAGTGCTTAAGTCATAGTTTCACTGTATCTTTTAAGAATTTCACTGCAGAAATGCTTCTGAAAGTATATGTAGTGTATCCTCAAGAGAGATTCTATATTAGAACTAACCATTACATCAGTGGATTGTAGGAAAATATTTATATTTGATCTAGAAAATCAGAAGAAATTTTGATAAATGAGCACGAGTTGCTAATCTGAGCTTTTGATAAGTGTGCTAAAATTTGGCTATTCGAAAAGGAGGTGAATCTATACAGTTCACAATTGAATGAAGAGGATTGTCTTTCGGTGTATTTTGGGTAAACCATAAACCTGGATGGTTCTAGCAAACTAACTTTTTCTATGGCGTCTCCATCAAGACTTACAACTTAAGCTACTAAAGAGTTCAGTTTTCTGAGTTGTCTGTTTGTGGAAATTGCAGTCCAGTTCTTGATACGTTGATCGATCCCATAATGAAACGAATTTTCTTTTATAATTAGCTGAATCCATAACAACAGAGTTCCTCTTGTCAAACTTAGAAATCATGAGATGACTGCATCTTAAGGAGTGTAACGCTTTCATTTTATCTACAGTGATGTTTGTAGGTGGAAACTTGGATTTCAGCAGGACTGATAAAGTATCAAAACAGGTTATTAGTATCTTCACTAGATAGTGAATAAGTTCCATTCAATGTTGAAGAGGAAATCTAAATAAGGTATCCTTTTAGAAACTATCGAGAAATCATGCCCTTTTGAAAGAATAGAGGTTTCACTTTTAGTTAATGGGCATCCTGAAATGTTTACTACCCAATTTTTTGGAACAGTATGGGGTACGCTTCGCTTTGTATCAAAGGAATGAATTTGACATTTAAATGCAATTTGTGTTTATTAAATGAACAGTGCACAGAACGTTTAGTCACAACAAGAACTATATTGGAAAGTTGAGAGTCAACAGTTGAGGTAATAAAATTCAGAAGATCAGAAATTAGACATTAATAGGTAGTTCGTGTTTAGCAGCTTGTCATTGATTACAGATGAGTGCTAGGCTTGCATTCAAATAAATATGAGCACCTGGGACTTGATTCCTTCAGCTTTGCGAAGTTTCGAATAAAAAAATGCTGGGAATCCCAAGGTTATTGCTTTACAAGCTATACTTCACCATCTGAACTTAATACGAATGACTGCCTCTCTATTATCTAAGATATGGGAAAGTCTTTTTCTAATCTAACATCAATTTTTTTTAAAATGAATCTAGTGAATTATCAATATTTCCTCAGTTATACCATTGCATTGTTTTATGTATAACATCACATGGCCTTCACTTTTTCATATAATCTATTGCTTACGTTCTATTTTGTAATTAACTGTTGTCACCACTGAAGATGGCCTGTAATAATCAGGCTGAAATATATTGCCTTAAATGAATAGTATTACTCATCTCATGTGTTTTTTTCTTAATTCAAGAAATATGGCTACATAATGTATCGTCATTAGTGCGCGCGCGCACACACACACACACACACAGAGAAAGAGATAATTGTAGCATACCACTATATACAGGAAAAAGTTGAAGTATACACATTAGATTTTGGAACAAAATAAGACAGTATTTAAACAGCACTACTTATTTTATATATTATACTGTATCCTTGAATACAACCAATCTATTGGAAACCATTAAATCTAATAATTTAAAAATTTTTTGGATAGTTACTTTATTTCTGTTGAATAATAAATATTTATTGATCAGATTTTTCCATTTATTTGGGTGGGCTTCATTTCTTTGATAAAAGTAGGTAATAAATATTTTTGGTGCAAAATATGTATATTATTTCTGTTGCTGTTTTTTTTTTTGATTTATGAACTGTATGTATTATGCCCTCATATCTATTATAGAAAACATCTTATTTAATATTTTTGTATTACTATTTTTCATGAACAATAGTAGCTTATAACTGTATAAAGATCTAAGAGATAATATGTTTAGAATTGTATATTTCTTACACATTGTACTGTCCTTATTTGGTTATAGTTCAGATCTTTATTGTCAATTAAAGCTAGAGGTTTCAGTGTAGTATGATAGATACCATACAGTGTGCTCTGAATTCATGCTGAATATATTATTTTTTACATTTTGAAATTTAAGAATGTCTATTTAGATGGTAAATTTTTCTTAAAAATTGCCATCTGAATAGACCAGTGTCATAAATATTGGCGATTTGTGTTTTTCAAAAATTTCGTTTCTAATTCTCGATAAGTCATTGCATTAACTTTTTTATTTCCATACAGTTACAATTTGAATTTGCACTACTCTGACATGGGACTACCATGTATTGAACAGACAGTTTTTACCTTCCGAGATTTCTGCCTCGTCTGTTATAAGACACAAACTGTTTGAATTGATTAGCTTTCACTAGCCCATGAACCCTAATCATTGCACTAATATAAGGCAAATACACAGTCTCCTGGACAGAGTCCATGTTTTAAGTAGTACAAGCCAAGTGAGGTTCTTTGATAAAATTCAAAATTTAAGCTTTGAATTTTGCCGGATATTTTACTATAAACAGGTAAAGGATCTTTAATATCCTAGATACACATTACTTAATTTGCCAATTTGAAGTCTTTCAAACTCTGTGTCTTAGTACAAAGTAAGCTACACTAGACAAAATTATATTGTTTTAATCCTTACCCAAGTGGATGCAAAGTTTTCACAACTTATTGTATACAGAGGTGGTTGACTTTCCATAAATTGTATCCAAAAATAATATATAATTGATGTGTGTTATGGGAATGGTCACTACCTAAACTTGTTTGACCCCCTTCCTCCCACTAACATTTTTCTGAATTTCAAACCTTTATCTTCAGAAAAGTGGTAAATCACATGGTTGTGTAGATCAAGCAGTCATGGTATTTTGCAGTTATTAGCAGCAAGAAGCAAGCACTATGGTTTTGAAGTGGCAGAAGGAAATATTTAAAATAGTTTTCTGGATAACAAGCTACATTCACTCACATTGTTATCAACCACCATTCATCAGATATTGATTAATGTTTTGTGCTTTATAGTGCTGCTGTCATACTATAGGATCAGAAAAATGCTTGATGAAATTATCCCTGAATTGGTTCACTCATTTTATGGTGACAGAATTGTCAAGTCACATATGGAAAATTCTTTAAGTTCAATTACTGTAGCTGTAATTACAGTATAACACAAATCGATTTTGAACATGAAATACCTTTGACTTTAAATGCTTCTGTTTGAGAGCTGACTTCATCTTAAGTTATTTTAATATCTTGATATGTCTTAGTTGTGAAGATTTTATATGTAGTTTTTTCCCTCATGCTCGGATAAAATATCAAGGATATACACTCAATTGTCCATTTACATGGTAGATTGGTTCCAGAAAATATCATGTAAATGAAAACCATGTAAAAAGAGCATATGAAAAAATAGAAGAATGGTTACAGATGTGAAAACCTGATACGAACAAGTTATTTTCAAAATACACACACACACACATGCATCTCTTAAAGAAAATAGTGTCACTCATCCAGCTGTTTCACAGAATCAGCTGGATGGAATGAAAGATGACTTGGAAGGTATGCAGTTCAACTGTAAAGGGATGTTCAGTAGCTGTTAATTGAGTTCCTATAGATATGACTGAAACAGAAGGCATAATTGGCTGAAGATTCCAATTATGCTAAATTAGCATCTTCAGCCAAGGAAACATCTGTAGAAGTGACACAATGTAGAACCTGACCTATGAGAAAGTGGCTGTCTTTAAGAGCTGTCATTAATCAATTAAACTATCCTTTTCTGGACAGCATAAAGAATTTTTAGGTATCAGAAGAGAAGTACTGTCTTGAGTAGAAAAAGAATTCTAATATATTGCTTTGTTTCAGGAAATTGAAAACTTAAAGTAGGTAATAACTATTTTAATTACTTCCTATATTTTGCCAAAGTTCATTCGGCATCTTCGGGGATTAGTACATTGATATCAAACACATGCTTGCAGGTGCACTTCAGTAACAAAAAAATGGAACAGGAGAGATACAGGATGACCTAAAGTCTTATAATTATGCCACCTATTGGTTTTGAGTGTTCTTGGCTGTTGGGCTGCATGCCTGTTGATGATGGTTTTCCATTTGAGAAGTAGTTTTTTGATGCAACCATATTTATGTTGGAGTAGTTGGTAAGAGCTGTAGCAGAATTGATGAACAGCTTCTCAAATTTAAACGTTTTATTGGAGGAAAGTGACTTTTTTCCAGTGGATCCTGTGCTTAGATATCCAGGGCATTGTCTGTTAATCCTAAGGGATGGTGATGGATTTGCTGTAATCTTTATTTGGGAGTGGGGAATGGGTATGTGGTGATAGAATTCTTTTTATCTGGTGGGAAGTGTAGCCATTGGACAAACAATTTTTTTTTTTTTTTTTAATATATGGGTGAGCTCAGTGTTATCGGAGAAAATTAATTTTGTCTGATGGACTAAGGTTTATATAGTTTCGTATTGCTGGGGGGGGTGATATGATTGATGGATGTAGGGCATGGGGAGAAAAAAATTAAAATGCCCTCCTCTCAGTACATGCACTATGAGATATGCCTTTGACTCCATGCAGATTAATAGAAGAGCTCATGTAGAGTCTGCCATTTAGCTATAGCAATAGTGTTGATATTAGAAAAAAAAGACGTTTATTGTTGAGCATTATTTTCATTCATACGGAGTTGGTAGAGCAAATAGTCCAATCCCTATGACCTGTTTGTGAGCAGTTCGTTCATTTCTGTAAGTTTGTCCCATGCAGTAGTGTTATCATTGCCTTAATTCATGTCCATCCAATGTCCCAACCCTTGTTCTCCAAGATGACAGAGGACCTTTGCATGCACTATGCAACTTGTCTTGAAAGACAAAGTGCCCATCTCGAGCATGTAATCTATCATTCATTAAAACTTTATTTGACAAGATTCCACCAATAGTTGTGGATGTACACATCATCATGTATAAATATATATTTCTTTGTTAATAAATCCATTTACTCTATAACATATCATTGTAGTTATTCAGTAGTCTTTTGATAAGCAAAAACATGTATTTACATGTTTTTGCTTATCAAAAACCTACACACATGTATTTACATGTGTGTAGGTTTTCTGCAGACAGTGAAGGTCAGAGACCCATTTGGTTGTCTTGTAACCAGGGTGTCATTTCTTATTTTTTGCATCTTCTCTTCATGTGAATTTTTTGCTTATCTTTGTTGGAACGTGGTTTTACTAATATCCAGTCCATATTCTGAACAGAAACCTAGCAGGCACTTACCATAATTAGCTTTAGTCTTTTCTCTGAATATTTCTGTCTTGTAATAATTTCCTATTCTGTTTAGATCTCTAACAAGACTACCTTGTCCTTTTTGATCAAGTCATTTGTCTTTTCTGATGCCTTGGCAAATTCCTCAACTTCCTTAGTAGAACGTTCTGTGGGACTGTAGGCACAATAAGTCTACTTTCCCAATTAAATATTTTCCACTTTATTACTTGTCGTTGCTTGTCATTCAAGAAGATTATTCTCATATTTAGCATTGAATACTATAGCTGCTGCTTCTTTCCCCTTATTGTCACTGTCTGAATATCACATGTTGTATTTGTTACTCAGGAAAATCTTGCCTGGTTTTTGTCTTTGTTTCATTAATGCATACCGTGTCGGATTGGTATCCATTTCTTCAATTAGTTTCTTTCCATTGATGCTTCTTATGTTGGTGCCAAAAACGAGCTATTTTAAACAGATTCTTCTTCTACTTCTTCTTTTCAGCCATTTTCTGTCCACTGCTGGACAAAAGCCTCCTCCAGTTCTTTCCACCTTTCTCTGTTCCTTGGCAATGGTTGACCAATTTTCCCCAACAAAATTTGACAATTCATCACTCCACTTTTTTTAGGACGTCCTCGGCCTCGTTTCCCTTCTTTAGGAATCCAGTTCGTTAGTATGGTGATCCATAGCTCATCTTCTCTTCTGGATAGATGTCCAGCCCGTTTCCATTTTAGTCACTTGTGGTGAAGAATGATGTCAGTGATGCGAGTCTGGCTTATCCAGGTGTTTCGCTTATCTTTTAATGTGATGTCTAGCATCAACCTCTCCATTTTTCTTTGAGTTAATTTATTTGCCAGTGCTATTGTTAGTGACCAGGTTTCACAACCATATGAGATGCTGGAAGTTAATATCTTCCTTTTTAAACAGAGTGGGACATCATTGTTTTGAAAAATGCTTTTTAATTTTCTGAATGCACTCCAGGCAAGTTGAACTCTCCTATTTATTTCCTTTTGGAGTCCACAGTTTAGATCAATGAGATGACCTAAGTATGTCTATGAAGAGACACACTTTCCAAGAAATTGTTTTCTATTATTATGTTTTTTGGTGTTACAAAATGATTAAACATGATTTTAGTTTTTTCTCTGTTTATCTTTAGACTGACTTTTCTTCTTTCATGATATAGGTCTTCTATCATTATATTAAGGTCTTCTGGAGTGTTTGCAAAAATTATATCATCTGCATATCTAAGGTGTGTTAAGTTTCTGTTATTTATTTTTATACCAAGGTTTGTCCAGTTTATATTATTAAATATTTCTTGAAGGACTGTTGTAAATATTTTGGGTGATAGTCTCCTTGTCGGACACCTTTTTCAATTGATATTTTATTGCTACTCGTGTGAAGTTGAATTGTTGCTGTTGCAGTGAAGTATATTGCAAGGAGAAGGTGTCCATATTTTCTCCAGGAACTCCCTGATTTTGGAGTGCTTTGATTATCGCATTAGTTTTGATGGAATCAAATGCTTTTTCATAATCAATGAAGGCCAAACAAAGAGGCAATTGGTTTTCTTCTGCTTTTTCTATTATTTGTTTTACTGCATGAATATGATCAATTGTGCTAAAGTCTTTACGGAATCCTACTTGTTCTACTGGTTTATTTGAGTCTAGAAGAGGTGTTAACTTTTTGTTATTACTTTTGTGAGAATTTTGTACAGATTAGAGAGAATACTAATTGGTCTATAGTTCTTTACTCCTACTTTGCCCTCTTTTAAATAATAGTATCAGAGTAGCATTTTTTCAATTTTCTGGTATCTTCCCCTCTCCTAGGCATAGATTTAGTAAGTTTGTGACATGGTTAATTATGTTGTTTCCTCCCCATTTCATTAATTCTATGTGAATTAGGTCTTCACCAGGACATTTTTCCTTTGTTTTAATGTTTGTTTTATTTCATCTGAAGTGAATGGGGAGGATGAATTCCATATGCAATGGAGAAGAGTTATTTATATTTGATTTATCTATTGAAGGATCACTATAGAGTTCTTAAACAGCTGGGTCCTGGTTGTTTCATGTGTACTAAAATGATGGTACAACATGAAATTCTGTCGTGTGCCATAATTTGGATTTCTGTTTAAGCCAATAAGAATACACCCAATTTTCCATTTACACGATAGATTGGTTCCAGAAAAAATCGTGTAACTGAAAAACCATGTAAAAAAGAATACAATGCATACGAAAAAATAGAAGAATGGTTCCAGATGTGAAAACCCGATACAAACAATAAGTTATTTTCAAACAAAGCATATATATATATATATATATCTTAAAGAAAATAGTGTCACTAATAACACAAATTCGAAAGGGCTCAAATACACATATTAGTTAAATTTTATTCGCCATCACTTTCTTACAGTAGCTGCATTTTTTTTATGAGAGACTGGAATTAAATTACTTTGATCACTTTGAAACACTTTGGCCATCCAGTTCATATACTGCAATAGCGAAGCGTTTTCTTCAGTAAAAGGAACTAAATTAGCTAATTTCCAATAATTCTGAAGGTTGATTTTTTTTTTCTTCCACAAACTCTAATTAATCATTGCGATCCTGTTTTGACTAGATTATAATTCTTCATATCCCACCATGCATGACTTCAGTTCACTTTTAAACTGTTCAGCTTGTTCAGTATTTGGATCATGTGTAAGAAAATGACATTGCGATTTTACTAGCCATTTCAAGCCTTTCTTTAATTAATCCTGCAATGAGTAGAATCTCTTCATCATTATCACTTTTTTTCTTTTTCATCAAGATCCTCAAGGAGAGCTTCTATTATTTCGTCATCACTAACAGCCTTGTCTACCATCAATTCTTCAATATCTGCAGACAAAAAATCATCAAATGAAAATCAATTGGGATGTTCAGTTGTATGCAAAGGTACAGGGTTTTTCTTTTTCACACATTCTGGCCAAGTAGCTTTCCAGCATGTATTTAAAGTTGATGATTTTAATTCTGATAATGCCAACTTAAGTTAGATGTAATCCAAGATAGAAAATTTCTTCCTCACATCAATAACTGTCAGTAAATTATCCTCATCTAGTTTATCCAAAATGTATTGGAATTTTCTTATGTAGTAAGTTTTGAAGGTAGCGATCACCCCTGGTCTGTTGGTTGTATTAAGGATGTTGTATTAGGTGGCAGTAAACAAAATTCCACATTCAGGTGTTCTAAAACAGGATGGACAGGCACATTGTCTATAATCAATAAAACTTTAAAGTCCAGATTTTTTCCCCCATTAAATAGCATCTAACTTCTGGAACAAATCATTGATAGAACCATTCACTAAAAATTTCTTTTGTAACCCAACCTTTTTTATTTGCCTTCTAGTGTACCTGTAACCTATTAAAATCCACACCTTTCATTGCCCACGGTCTTAGTGATCGATTAATCAGTAATAGTTTTAATATACGATCTCCTGAAGCATCGTTGCAAAATAAGTCACATGATCCTTAGCTGCTTTAAAGCCACCAACACTTTTCTGTGATTTTGCGATATAAGTTATACTTGACATTTGTCTACATTTTGTAGTGTAGAGTATTCCCTGATATTTAAAACATCGAGGGGGTTCCCAAAATTCAAGTTTAAGTACATATGTACTGTACTAGAAAATGATAATTAATGGAAATAAGCGAACTGAATTCAAACAAATTTTAAAAATAAGTGCATTTGAACCTGTTAAAATCAAAATATACAGTGTAAAAATAGAATTGCTTTTGTTATCTAAGCCGTTATTTTGAAATCATGTAAAAAAACAAAAAGCTGTGGAGAAAGAGAATTAGATGTATAATTTGTTTGGCTAAATCCCATTTTCAGTTCCATGATATGTTGAATCCCAATTCAACATATCGTGGTGCATAAATTATTATGCACCACGATAAGTTGAATTGGACATTAGGTCAGAAACTTTGGTTTGCTCTCTTCATTCCTTAAGGCAACATAGAGATCTCCCTGTTATCCCACTTTGACCCTTAATCACTTCTAGTATCCTTTTAATGATATTAAGAACCCAAGTTTTTGTTATAGTGATATTGCACAAATTACTGAAAGTCCCTACTAAATTCTATATATACTGTATGCTGCTAGAAGAAATGCACTCTGAGTTGACCATGATTAGCAATTGGTGTTGCCCTTTAAGGAGCATGTTTTCTGTGAGCAGCAGACAGTTTAAATATGATCCTTGGAATATTCACATTCATCTTGTAGATCCAAGACATTCTTGCATCTATAAACCGAATGGAACTGATGGTATTTCTTATTTTTTTTTAAATGGCTGGATGGCTTTCATTAGCATGTACATTGGGGTAGGCTGTAGGAATATTATATACAATTAACTTTCATTCTGGTGAACAACAACAAGGAGTGCTTATTATAATGGAAGGTTTACTGTTGTTGAATTGCTTTACACAGTAGATGCAGTGTAACAGACTCGGGGACAACAGGAATACTTCGTTACAGCATATGATAAAAGATTTCACTTGCTGAAGTGAAATCTTTTATCATAGCACCGTATCTACATGGGATTTTGGTTGCTACATTTCAGTAGTTTGTTATATTAAGAGTTGGTTGTAATAGCATTGATGTCCTTGCTTTATGATACTTTATAGTGAGTGAGTTCACTATAACAGTGTTTGCTATATGTAGTATCATTAACTGTGCATTCTGTTAATATGCCTGAAATCCCTTGCTTTACGCGATTAATTGGTTGTATGAAATAATCGTGTAAAGCGAGTTGAATTTAGCATGGATGAGATAGCAATAGCGGTTTCTTCAGAAGGATATAAAAAAATATAAACTTTACACCTGTGAGCAAAAGAAATTTTAATGAATGAATTATTTAAACTTGTAAAGAAAACACACAAATTTCGAGATTGAACACTTTCTGAGTCAAATAACCATGTTCCTGAATTACACTTAGAAATTTTGCTGGAAAGTTCTCAGCAGCAACAGCATCAGCTCCCGCAGGCTCTCCAGTCAGCTTGAGATTATGGAATCCATGTTGCACCTTGAAACATTCAAACCAACCAGCAATTGCAGCAAAAGATTACACTTTAGGATCAGGATCCATAATATTAAAATCATCAAACAAACTTTTTGCTTTAGCCTGGATATTCAAGGTGGATAACAGAACAGCATGTTGATATTCATGTTCAATCCATTGGGCCAACATCCTTTCCAATTTCTCTATAATTGGTGCCCTTACCTGTGTTATCTTAATTGTCGACATTCTCATTGCACTTTTACAACTTTCTTTTATTTTCTCTCCTTGATTTCTTATTGTTCTTAAAGTTCATTCTGAAATTCCTGTAGCTCTGACTATGTCGACTGTGCGCTCATTACATTCATACTAATTTTTTCCTCTAGTGTTATAGCTTTTCGCTGTTTTTAGTCTTGGAAGTATTTTGGTTATAATAACCTCCTTATTCCATAATGTTTGCATTGCAGAAGACTCCAACAATGGAGCTTACTAGTTCTACACCTTCTGTGAGACCGACATGCAGCACGATGCCACCTAGTCAAAGAAGTGTGCGCACAAAGTCACATGCTCACCCATGGGGTGACTGCAAAATTGCTACTGGTTGCGATTTTTTAAAATAACATCATCATCATCATCAAATTCCTGCCATGTACCCTCAAGAGGTGTACAGGATATGATAGTACTACATGAAAAAAAATTACATCATTATTAATTTCCTATCTACAATTTTCCTCCAAATCAGTCTGTTACCTGTCAAGACTCCAACATTATCAGATCTTATATTTCTATCGTCTAAAGCACTTTGTACCGTATCAATCCACCTATATCTTGGTCTTCCTCTGGGTCGTTTTGCTGCCAACCTGGCAGAGAACACTTGTTTTGCTAATCTTTCCTCGCCGATTCTGTTTAAGTGACCATACCACCTGAGATTAGCTCTGCTAACGCATTCCTGGATGCTGACAATGTCAAGTTCTTTCCTAATATCCTTGTTTTTAATATGATATTGCCATTGATGCCATCTGTTCACGCTTCTAATCTTTCTCAGGACTCTCATATCTGTGGTCTCTAGTCTTTGGTCAAGTGTTTTACTTCTGACCCAGTTCTCAGATCCATAAGTTAAAACTGGTTTGAACACTGTCTTGTACACAGCTAATTTAGTGTTCCTACTAATTTCTCTCTTATTCCATATGAATTTATTCAATTGACTTCCCACCATACCAGCTTTGCTGATTCTGTTGTCTATTTCTATATTTAATTTACCATCTTCAGTAAAAATCGTGCCTAAATAGCTGAAATGTTTTACTTGTTCCACAGGTTCTCCATTCACAACAAAGTTGACATTTTCAATGATTCTGCCTATTTTCATTGTCTTTGTCTTTTTATTGCTGACCTTCATACCATATCTATTACAACAGCTATTCAATTTAGTCAGAGAGTCTTGCAGACTTGTAGCAGATTTATTTAGAAGTATAACATCATCCGCATAAAGCAAAGAGCTGACATTAACATCTCCAATTTTGATATCATGTTTAATACCACTTTCCTTCATAATGTGATCCATATAGATAATGAATAACAGAGGGGATAATGTACATCCTTGTCTCACACCAGATTTAACATTAAACCATCTTCCTGTACTTTCAATTCTAACTGCTGACTTACAACTCAAATAAAGATAGACTAAGTATTGCTTGATATAATGCCTCATTGACACCATATAACTGCAATGTATTGAGTAGCTTCTCTCTTGGCACCTTGTCATATACCTTTTCCAGATCGACAAAACTTAAATACAGATCTTTGTTATATTCCCATGCTTTCTCGACTATTTGTCGTAAAGTGAAGATCTGATCCTGACAGCCTCTATTTGGCCTGAATCCAGCTTGTTCTTCACCAAGCTTTTCTTCCACAATTCTTCTCAATTGTTTCTCAAGTATACTTGCATAGATCTTGCCAGGGACACTCAGTAGGGAAATACCTCTGTAATTCTCACATGCAGTTTTATTTCCCTTTTTATATATGGGTACTATGAGAGCTCTACTCCAATCATCGGGAATTCGTCCCTGTGTCCAGGCTTTCTGGACTATGCAGTGCAGCCACTGTAAGACTCACTCTTATACCACCATACTTCAGCATTTCTGGTCGAATATCATCTACTCCTGCTGCCTTTCCACATATCAAGCCTTTGATGGCTTTTTCTACTTCTAGTATGGATATGTATTCCTGACTGCATGCCTGGTCAGTGTTTTTTACCACTGTGCTGTCATCACTGCTTGTTTCATTTATCAGTTTTTCAAAGTAATTACTCCATACTTCAAGGATATCTTTTTCTCCCATTTTCATGTCACTTTTATCATCTCTAATTCCTTTTACAGCAATCTTTCCTCCATTCTTAAGCTTCTTCAACAACCTCCAGAATATTTTGCCACCTTCTTGATATTTATTTTCTATATTCTTGCCAAAGTCCTCCCACGAATTTTGTTTAGCTAGTTTTACACAGTGTTTAGCATTCTTGCATTTGTCTCTATATTCTCTAAGAGCACAAGCTGATTTATTTGACAGGAACTTTTGGTATGCTTTCTTCTTTTCCTTCACTGCCTCTTTAACTTCCTGTGTCCACCAGGGAGTTCTGATTTTTTTATCCTTACAGATAACCTCACCACATGCCTCTCTGGCAGAATCAATCAATGTTTTCTTCAGAGTTTGCCACTGAATCTTCAAGGTTTGATTCCTGTTCTCAAACTCTTTCATTTTCTCTTCAATAATCTTTGTGTATTTTAGCCTACAGTTCACATCTGCGAGCTGCTCAACTTTTATTCGCTTTAAAACTTTCTTACATGTTATTCTTTTCAATATGAAATTCAATTTTATCCTGCTCAAGACTAAATAGTGATCACTTCTAATTTCAAATCCTCTGTACACTCTGGTGTCCTGCACCAGGGAGAAAACATCACTATCAACAATAACATAGTCAATGAGACTTTTCTTATTCCTAGCCTCTTCTCTCCATGTGAATTTGTGCACATTTTTATGTTGGAACATATTGTTAGTAACAACCAGTCCATGTCCTGAGCAGAAATCCAACAGATATTTGCCATTATTATTAGCTTTGCTCTTTTCTCCAAATTTTCCCAAAATATTTTTGTATGTCTGACAATCATTTCCTACTCTGTTATTTAGAACCCCAACAAGGACCAACTTTTCATTTTTCATTGTGTCAGTTGCTTTTTCTGAAGCCTCAAAAAATTCCTCCACTTCTACCTTAGTAGAACCTTCTGTGGGACCATAGGCACAAATAAGTCTCATTGTCCAGTTGCCCATTCTCATATTTGCCCACATTACTCTACTTGACACTTACTGCCATTCAAGAAGATTAGCCTCGTATTTTGTGTTGAATACTATGGCTACTCCTTCTTTTCCTTGATTGTCATTGCCTGAATATAACATTTTGTATTTATTGCTCAGAAAGATCTCACCAGTTTTGGTCTTTTTTGTTTCAGTCACCCCTATTATGTCGATCTGGTGCTTATCTAATTCCTCAGCTAGCTCCATTTCTTTGCCATTCAGGCTTCTTACGTTGATAGTACTGATCTTTAACTCTGGTGATGTTGAGTTGGGGTTTATTTTCAGATTTGTTCCAGCAGTTGACTTTTCGCTGTTCGCCCTGGTTCCCTGGCAAAAACAACGGGGGCCTTGTTTAACCGGGCGATGCCCCAGCCGGCATGAAATTTTGTCATGTTGTACCATCATTCTATATTTTGGTTTAACCAATAAGAATACAATTTGGGCAGCTAACTCCCAAATTGCCAGCCCATCCTCGTCCGTTCAGTATCCAGGTAGATACCCAACAGGGTGCACCACGAGAAGGTGAGGATTGTACATTAGGTCAGAAGCTCTGGTCGGTTCTCTGCATTCCTTTAAAGGCTATGTGGAGGTCTCCTCTCAGTTATACAGCTTTGACCCTTAAGCACCCCTATTAAATACCTCTCCACCCCTCTTAAAATAACATTATAGCAAAAATGCGTAAAGTGAGATCCCGTATAACGAGGGATACCTGTATTAATTTCTACTTAATCCATTACTCTTAATTTCAAAATTAAAATCTGAAACTGAACTATATATTAACCTTGTACACTGATTTGTAACCTAGGATCTCACATAAACATATTATTTTATAAATAAACCCTTTAGCTCATTTAACTCATTAAGAGATAGTCTTCACACGCTATAACCAAAATAAAAATATTTCATTTTCAAACAGAAACACAAATATATACATCAAATCATTGTGTATATTTCAGATTAAGAACACAAAAAACACTATTGCACACAATTTCTTTTCAATCATATGACCCTGTTGGATCCTATTTCGTCTTAACCCATACTTTGGATCCGTCATTTTGTCACTACTTTTATGAACGGTGCAGTAAAAGAGATTCAGGCAAAATACAACTTTAGATCAACAAAGCAAACATTTAATTTAGGCTTACAATTTATATACTTTAGTTTAAATCACTGAATAAGGTATTATAAACATTTTAGGTCAGCTGGTAATACAGTCATACTATCTCAGGCAATGGTTAATCTGTTGTCTGAAATACTGCCTTCACAAAGTTCATTTAATTATTTAATAAAGTTCAATGTCATAAAGTTCCTTAGTGATCAGTTACATTAATATCTCATAGTTACTTAAGTTCCAAATACAATAAAAGGGCAGTAACACTTCTTCACAAGTATACACTCTTAAATCCATACTCCAGCTAATCTCCGCAATAGTTACTGTTAATATAGGGATATTCTAGGAAGAAACACACACATATCTCCGCATAGGAATATTAATAATTGGATGATTCTTACCGGTAATCTTCCTTGTTCATCTACTTATATACGAACATTTCTTATAACTGTATACACTTAAAACAATTAACAACACTCATTAAAACAAATCTTAGTAATAACTGAATATATTAAGTAATAACATGAATAAATTAATGGTCGCAATTCACATAGTTAAACGTTCTTGCTCAGATCAAAAGGCTTGTACTATCTTTGACAACACTTGACCAATTTAGTATTCTACTAATAACTCTTAAACTAAGGTAACACACAGTAATTCTTTAACTTGAAGTTTTTATGCACAATTGCCTATTCTTCTGGCATTTTATTAATTTTTTAGGCACTATATCTCTTAACACAGCTATCGTTTAAATTCAACCTTGCTGCCTCTACTTATTCTCTTAGCTCCATGCTAAGCTTCAAGTTTCCGTGTGTCCCTGAAAAGTCGGTCCTGAATTTAAATGCCAACTAAAGTATAGCTAGTCATCCAGTTATCACCTTGCTATCTTCCATTGCTTTATTAGTTGTTCTACAACTTACTAGTTAACTCGCTCCTCGACTAGTAAACTTTAATTAGCTACTTGAGTGACTCGCTGTTATCGCACTCTGATTCCATCCGAATGAATCGTTTTCTCTGTTCTTTGCTTATATATCCCTTCTTCCCGCCGAAATTGTTCTTGCGCTCTACTTCTACTAAAATCCTTTCCAGTCTTTCAATACCACTCTGCAATGCTCTGAACTTCTAAACTTGTGCTAGCTATCTTACATACGTCTCCATGACAACCAAAACAAAATATAATAAAACTGAGGCATTGCATAACATTATACCTCTACATACAGGAACAAATAAGGAATATTTACACTTCAATTAATACACAGTTAAAATGTTGAATACATTCTTATAATATTAACATAGCAATAAATAAAATAAACTTAATAATATTTTAATACAGTCTTTTCACTATTAACACATATCCTTGATTATATAATTAAATATTAATAGAACTTAAAGGTAGTTATATGAATATTAAATTATAAAGAAGTGATTTACATTAAATAATAATTACATGTTTAGCTTATGTGATGGAAGATCATGTTGGATTCTGAAGCATATATTAATTACTCAAATCTCTATATATTCAGAATCCAACAACCCAACAGGTGTCATCCTAATATTCACACAGGAGAAAGACAAACATAAAAGCTGCTCGGTATGACAGCAATATGACAGTCTAATGCTTCTTGCATCTTAATCACAGTATACTGTAGAAAATGTCTTGTTTTCAAGATATTCAATATAACGTTCTATATGAAAGTAACAATCTCCATTGAATTAACTACTAAAAACATTGGTGATTTATCACTTTGGAAAAACTTTGCCTTCTATATCAAAACTTCTGAAGGAATAACTTCTTTTCAGCTTTCCTGTATCGATTAATGACTATAATAAACTTCACACTTTTTTGAGGACACAGACTCCACAATTTTTCTCCTCCGGTTTCCTTCCCTCCCTCCTGGACAGCTGAACTCTTATCTACTTCTGATAACATTCTTTTCACTTTGGCACATGCTTGGAAATATAGTGGTACAACTTCCACTTAGTTTATCATTGAACGCTGCCGTTACTGTTTTTCAGTGAATTAATTACTAAAAACATACTTGAAATGACAATAGTTATTTTCATAATGTAGGAAATTTTATTTATTATTTAATTATTTTCACAATGTGAATATGAATACTGCACTAACTTTCACTCCCCTCATCATTGTCAACATATTTTGTAAAAATGCTTTTCTAGATAACATACACGAGCATTACAACTGATACCTCATACAAAGTTACGAATAAGTTGTAATATCTAACTTAAATAGACTTGCTTCATATTTAAGCAAAACTTTAGTAGCTGAAAGATGAAAATAACATTTTAAAATGTCTTGTTCACAACTTACAGAAAGAATACCACATTAACATTTTAAATTAAATTTGTTTACTAAAATATAGAGCCAAAAGGCTTCAGTTTGGCGATGCAAAATTATATAAACAAAGTTCCAACTGGTTGTTTCTCTTCAGAGACCAGGCAGAAACCTTAAGAGAGCAAAAACTCTTGTTCATTTAAATGTTGGAGAGGTATATTTTTCGTAAGCAAACTCTTGGTCGATGCATAAAAGTAATTATAAAAATAAAGAGCCAAAAGGCTTCAGTTTGGTGATGCAAAGTTATATAAACATATTGGATATTAGATCCATCATTATTTCAAAGCCGAATGTAGAAACTATATAAGTTTCATAAGGTAAGTAGACCAGAGAGCTTACTGGAATACATTCCTCAGCATTCACAAGTTGTCTTAGTGTTTATTTTTAGTTTGTAGGATATCTGAATTTAAATACAGATATCCTAAGTAAGCCTAACTCTTCACATTGGTCTGAGAAGTTACTCACCACTGGTTCGTGTAGTTTTACGCAGTACCAGTTAATTATAAAATATATATTGTAATATTTTTTGTGATATAAAAAGAAATGTTATGCATGTCTTCCTAGTAACTTTAATTTTGGTTGCTAAAAAAATTATATATATAATATTTTACAGAACACTATCATATTTTTGTGGGAGATCTTAGTCCGGAAATAGAAACACAACAACTTAAAGAGGCCTTCGCACCATTTGGAGAAATATCGTAAGTCTCTTAAACAATATGGTTCCGAAGCGTTATAGTTTAATATAATTTGTTGAGGTAGTGAGAGAGTATCTACAGAAAGAAGTGGAGTAACTTGCTTCCTATCTGTAAGATTTATCACCATTTTGATAACTCATTAAAACAAAGGAAAACTTTTTTATTTATAATTATTACATTATAAAAATGAAGGCAAGTAATATTAAATTTCATTAGTTCAAGACTTAGACCCTACTCTGTATTGTATGCAGAATAAGTATCTTGATATTTAAGAATTCTTACTTGTTCTTACATATGAACACAATTTTGGCTTAAATGTGTATTTAGAGATCTTTACTGAATTATTGAATCCCTTGTGCCAAGCTGACTATATGCAATGAACAAATATGCATAAAAATATTAAAGTAGTACCTGAGATAATTTGCTGCAACATGTACAGTGTTTTTATTTCTAGTATGCTAACATATTTGAAGCTTCATAGTTAGCTATAGTCATTGTTGTGAGAAGAGGAAAGTAGGGTGCTTTCCTTTAGATTTTCTCTGAGAATTGATAGCTGAAGGGCATTGATACTGATTGTGAGATCAGCACTCTTAACTGAATTGTCAATAAGAACCAAATTTTTATGACAATTTTAGCCTAGTGCCAGCAAACAAAAAAGGAAAAACTTTGAACTATACTGATTAGCTATATCAGTTGCTTAGTATCAGCTGAACAGGGAGGTTCAGTAAATCTCTATAGGGTTCTTTCCCTTAGATTGATTACTGTTCCTAAATATAAGACTGATTACAGTTCTTTCTCCATAGCACAACTAGTTCACAACCTACATTGAAAAATTTCTTTTGTGTCAGTCTTATAAAATTAGTTTAGTAACTTAACTTTCTATCATTTTCCCCTTCCTCTACTTGTGAGTTTTGCAACCTACACACCTTCATTCTATCAGATAGGGATGATAGGGAGCATTCCACACACCTGTTACTCATCTCTGAATCCCCCTCCCTTACCTCCACCACCTGATCCAGAAACTTATCTAACCAATACCGTGCACAGTAGTCAAGATGTGGCCGTACCATAGCCTTATAAAGGGATAATCTCCATATCTTTATTTGTCAGTGTGTTAAACATTCAAGTAATCCTTTGAGCTATTTTTCTGCCTTTGTTTTCTTAATGGGGTGACAAAAATGAAACAAGAATCAATGCATGGAAGCCAGGAATAATGGGTAAAATGCCAATTGCATTGCATTATATGATTATGAACTTTATGCTCTCATCAAACATAGAATTATAATTTAGCTACTTTCCTCTCATGTCCTGTGCTTTTATAAATTCAGGATTTACAAAACACGAGACCTAAACACAGTTTATTTCTGTCAAGAACTCATTTATCAAGCTCTCCATCTTCTGCAGCAAATCTATAAAAATGACTTGCAGAATGCATTCCCAAATTTGTCTTATGTACTGAGAATTTACTCAACACTACCAAGAACATCCCCTAAGTTGCAAAGTGGGGTAATATTCCATCCACGTTTGCATCCTTATTTGCATTATATTTATTGAGTCAGGAATGCTTAATGAGCCTAGACATCGTGTCAAAAAAAAGTGATGATGAGCAAAAAAAGTCTTCAAAGTATTGTTGTGAAGAGTTGTTTTTTTATATTTTTGCTAATTTGTACTTCTTCACATTGCATATTCTTCTTTGCATTATGTTGTAAAACATTTTGCACGTTTAAAGTTAAATTTTCCTAGACGATATCACCAACAAAAATTGTATTTTTTGAGAATGGATCTTGGTCTTCATGGTCTCCCTTCAATATACATCCTTGTGTCATACCTCAGCTGAATATTCATAACTGTACAACTTACAGTTAATTCTTCTCTTGCTGGCCATCGCTATTATCCTGACTTTTAAATCTGTTCTCTCTTACATCCCTCATACCAGCTCCCCCCCCCCCCAATCCATCCATCTTCCAAATTTCCTTAGCTACCTCTGACTCCTTTCATGTTTTGTCTAGTAGTCGTTCTCCTTTTACTAGGTTATCTCACTCTGCACCTGCTTTAATTTGTTATCTTTCCTTATTAGTTTTTCTGACAATCTTTTCATTGCAGATATTCATGCTTGTTTTTCTCCTTCTTAATCATAAATTCACTTCCATTCCTTATATTCTTCTCTAGAAGATAAGGAATTCTACCACACTTCATATCATTTACTACCATCATACCACATTAACTTTCTCACTTTCATCCATCTCTATCATTTATATGAATCACAATCACGCAATACTAGTTTTTTTTTTTTTTTTCTGACCTCCTTTGTAAGAAAATGGTCTTTATTTTTTTACCTGCTCAGGTTACATTTCTTAGTTAGAAGACCAACTTTGCAGTACATTCTCATTCACTTCATTAAAATCACACTCCATAGTTTCCTCAGGTTTTCATGGGAGTTTGGGACAAGAGTCATCTATTAAGCAGATTTCTCTTTTCTAGAGAAGATGTATTAAGGAGACTTTTGGTGAATCTACGAAATGTAACAACATTGCTAAGGATTGATAGATTTGGAATTTATATAGTGGTAGTTGTTCAGCGGAGAAACAGTGTCAATCTTCTTGAATAGAAAACAGAAACGGGAATGAACTTCACAGTACATTCTCATTCACTTCATTAAAATCATACTCCATAGTTTCCTCAGGTTTTCTATTTCCCGTTTTCCATTGAAGAAGATTGACGCTGTTTCTCCTCTGGACAACTAACACTATATAAATTCCAAATCTATCAATCCTTAGCAATGTTGTTACATTTGGTAGGTTTACCAAAAGTCTCCTTAATACATCTTCTCTAGAAAAGAGAAATCTGCTTAATAGATGACTCTTGTCCCAAACTTCCATGAATTGCTTTCCCATAGATACTAGATTTCAGCATTATGTTTTCTGTAGATATTTTTATGGATGCTGGTAATCTGAATTGGTCACTTTTTCTCTGAACATATGCTGGTCAGCATCCAGAGTTCAGCTTCAAACATATGAAACGAACTTATCCTCCTCTTCTTTTCTCCATACCATTCCCCAAGCAGTATGACCTGCTTTTCAGGAAACACGTTCTTCTCGTCCATTGATTTCCTCAATCTCACCAGGCAGATTGTCAGCTGGAGGTTCTCTTGCATTAAGAGCTAATTTAAAATGAGAGGGAGGCTTCCAGGTTGCTTGTTCAATTTTTTTTTTTTTTTTTTTTTTTTTTTTTTTTTTTTTTTTTTTTTTTTTTGTGGACAAACTGAATTTCAGGCCTTATAGCATACATGATAGATTTTTTATAGGTATTTTCATGGATGCTGCTCCATTGAACTGGTTATCATTATTCTTCCACTTTCCTCTAAACAGCTGCTGTTAAACATACGAAACTAACTTCTCATCCTCCTCTTTCGGTCCATTTACCTTTCCTTCATACAATTTTCTCTGAGGAGTATAACTTACTGCTGTTCAAGAAACGCAACAAATTCCCTTGCAACACAAAGCATTGTTGTGTATAATCCAAGCTCGATTTGCTTCCTCAGTCTTAAGTAAAAGGCTGGTTATATTCCACTAATTCGAGCCCTACCCAAGGGCCTATGAGTTGTAATACTTTTTGAATATGAATGCTATGCTGAACAAAACAGCCTTTTGCAGCTGCTCGATTTTTAATCGATCTAACTCGAATTGAATGTCTGTGTGTGTGTGTGTGTGTGTGTGTGTGTGTGTGTGTGTGTGTGTGTGTGTGTGTGTGTGTGTGTACACAAACATCTAGAAAGAAGCATTCGAGTTAGATCGATTAAAAATCGGGTATACAGATATCTGGTGTGTGTGTGTACACAAACATCTAGAAAGAAGCATTCAAGTTAGATCGATTAAAAATCGGGTATACAGATATCTGGTGTGTGTGTGTATGTATACACACACAGGTATCTCTTGCTTAAGCGGGATTTGATTAACATAGTTAATCAATTTGCGACAATCCCTTTATATATGCAGCAAGAGTTTTAATTAACACATCTTTAAATTTACCATGCAAATACATGTAAGCCTCGAGGAGTGTTTCCTGGCTGAGAGAAAGAAAGTCGTGAGCATGATGTCATTCCTCCCACACAGCCAGGCTCCCAGAGCCTCAGAGCCAGCCAGTTACTTAGCTTTCAAAGCTCTTTTGCTTTTAGCTAACGCACCTGGTCATCCAAATTCTCTTAATGATCTGTGTGAGAATGTGAAAGCTTTATTTTTCCCACCAAAAATTCGAACCTCAGTTCGTGCAATTTTGCCATTGCAACGGCCAATGTGTGGGACGGTGCACTGTCTTGATGAAAGAGCACTTTTTTGTGCGCCAATCTTGGCGGGGTTTTTTTTTTCTTTTTTTTTTTTTTTCAGTTCTTCTTTTAAACAGATCAATAATGGCGTATCATAGACTTCTGTTATTTTCTTACCCTTTTCCGAATACTCTATCATGATAATTCCTTCGGAATCCCAAAAAACAGTGGCCACCACCTTCCCAGCTGACTAAATGATCTTCGTTTTTTTGGCTCTTTCACCGGATATTGTCCACTGTTTTGACTACTGCTTGGACTTAGGTGTGTGTGTGGTGGTGAATCCAAGTTTCGTCTACATTCATAAATCGACACAAAAAATCCTGTGAATTTATGGCTATAAGGTGTTGAACTCTGTTTAGCTTTTGTCGGTTTTTCTTTGATTTTTAGTGTATGTTTCCAGGTAGGTGCAGCATAAGATATCAATGATAGTATAGCTCCGGTATATATTGTTTTCAGTGCCTGTTGGTCTAATCCCCACTTAATCCTTGCCGTCTTTTCGCATGCACATTTTTGATCGACAGTCAACAATCACGGCACCCCTCATGCACACAGCTTTTTCATGTGCAATTTTTCCTGCAGGATATTATACATCCATTCAGTTGAGATGCTTACAATCTTAGCAATATCACGCACTTTCACTCGATGGTCTTCAATAACAATACCATGGATTTTGTCAATCATTTCTTTCGTGGTGACCTCAGTCGGCTGTCCGGAGTGCAATTCATCTTCGATGGACTTATGACCACGTTTAAACTCATTTATTCAAAAATAAATAGTCTTTAATGCTGGTGCAGAGTCCCCATGAACTGCATCTATCTCAGCTTTGATCTGCGCAGCCATCCACTTCTTCAAATAAAAGTCTTTTTTTCCCTGCACAAAACTCGTTTTTCTCCATTTTTATGAAAAATGTGAACACAGTCAATTTAAATGTTTGCCAAACGAGAATTATGCGTTGCACATGGCTAAAATTTTGCCATGTGCAACGCATAATTCATCGTGAAAAAGATATGTGCAGATACTGGTATGAATAAACGAATTGTCGTCTATTGGAAATTTACCAAACTTTTCAAACAACCCTCGTACAGCCTGTTGTTTACAGTGGATATGTTAACCCGAAACTGTCCAAAGAGCATTGGTACTACAGCTCACCGAACTCTGAAATCAAAATGTATGCTTGACAAGGACAAAGCAGCTGCCACCTCCACCTTAATTTGTGCATCTCTATACTTGTTTTCTTTACCTACAAATAAGTTACAGCTCAGAACCTATTTTATGTGAGAAAATTTTTTTCTCACATGAATTTAAAATTTCTGTAACATAATTAAATTCTGTTTTGCAAAGCAGTCTTTTTTGCTGTTTCATCCACAGACTAACCTTCCCCCTCTTATTAAAGAACCTTATGGCTGACATTCCACTTTATTCTAAATATATTAAGTGTTTATTCCAAGAATTAATCTGAGCTACTAGGCATCTAATGAAAAAGCAAGTTTGGCTCAATTAGTAAAATGATACTTCCTTATTCATTGGTAAATGAGGAAAAAGTGTGACATTCTTGATATGTGGGTGGGAGGGATAAGAAGGAAAGAAAAACAGTTCACCAGTGCTATCTAAATCAAATCTGATAGTATCACTAGATTTTAAACTGGTTAGCCGCTCATTTTTTAATAATCATAACGATATCAGACTATCAGGTGTTTATTTGACTTTACTCTGTCAGTATGTGCTACAAACCATACCTACTAAGTTGCCAACTACAGCTTTACCATAATCATAATTCTACAGCCCAACTGAATGAAATAATGAACTGTTTACATAAATACTCTATTAGTAATTTAATTTGTCTTTTCCTGTGTTTTCTCCCTTCATATCTGGCACTTCCTTTGACAAAGATTACCAGTTTTTTTAGTGCTTCATAACATAATTGAGAAGCAAGGCTTTATAGGTTATTCCTGCTAATATATGTAATTCTAAAGAATCCCTATTATCATAAAGTTTTATATATATTTATATTCTCCTACCCATGCACATTTCATTAGAATGTATTCAACATTTTTTAAAATTATTATAAACACGCCATAACCTCAGCTAGGAGAGTTTGTTTCTAGAGTCAGCTTAGTTTGGAGAGTTTGTTTTTGTGCTAATCTGGAATTTGACCCTCTAACCAGACTTCCTGAATGTGCAATGCGGCCACTATAAAACTTTTATACCTCCATATATATGAGCATTTACTCCAACTGCCTTTCTACATTTCAGGTTTTTGATTACTTTATCTACATCACATATGGATATGTATTTCTGACTACATTCCTGTTTGGAGGTTTCTACCATCATGCTGACAGTGCTTGTTTCATTTAACAGTCTTTCAAAATAATTACTCCAGGTTTCAAATCCTCTGTATACTCTTGTGTCCTGAATCAGTGGGAAAACATCACTATCAACTATAACATAGTCAGTGACTTTTCTTATTTTTTGCATCTTCTCTTCATGTAAACTTGTGTATGTACATTTTTATGTTGGAACATGGTGTTAATAATAACTAATCTATGTCCTGATTTGTCATTATTATTAGCTTTGTGCTTTTCTCCAATTTTCTCAAAACATTTCTGTATATCTGGTAATCATTTGCTACTCAGCTGTTTATATCTCCAACAAAGACCAACTTTTTTCACTGAGCCAGCTACCTTCTCTAATGCCTCAAAAATTTTCTCTGTTTCTTCCTTGTAGAACCTTCCAGTTCCCAATTCTGATATTTGCCCACATCACTGTACTTGATAGAATGTCATTTAAGATTATCCTCATATTCAGCGTTAAATGCTATGGCTGCTCCCTCTTTTCCCTGATTGTTATTGATAGATAAGATAACTCATCTGGTAATAATGCAAAGAGTTTTATTTGAAACGTTGGCAAACAAATGAACTATGCAAAAGATTCTGTTCATTAATGAACAGAATATCTTTTATCTCAATGTTATAATGGTAGAAAGAAAGTGTTTAGAGTTTTACTATGAAAGACAGTGACTACCGTTCATCTTTTGCCAAACATTTGGAAAGATTATACATTGGGGAATATATGCATTTAATAATTGAATGGGGAGATCCATGTACCAGTCTTCTTAAAACTACATATGAAATTTTTCTAATTTCATATGTAGTTTTAAGAAGATTGTTATTGCAGTTTTGCAACATTAGTGTGGAGCATGTGAAGAGTTATTTGATATTTTATACAGTTGCATCAAGGATTAATGTGGCATTGCCTTTATCATCTGGTGGAATAACTACTTGGTTTTGTTCTAGGGACTGAAAGCAAATTCCTCTGATTTTATATAAGGAGAGGGAAGTTTCCTGGTTGCTTGTTTAATTTTTGAGTTTTTTGTCTTTTTTAAGGACAAACTGAATTTCAGTCATTTTAGCTTACAAGGTTTGAGAACCTGTCCCACATTAGTGCGATTTGTAGTCAGAACAATTACAAAACACAATTTTTCAAGTAGATATACAACAATTTGAAAAATGTTGTTTCCTCTGCTACTTCCAAGTGATTAAATTAGTGTTTTTTGTAAATTTTTCCCATCCACGAAAATTAAAAACCTATGCTGTGCTACATTAGTACCATGGATGTCCAAGTTTTTTTTTTATTTTAATTTTTTAAATAAGTCTTGAAATCCTGTTTGAGGTCAAACATGGAACTTTTTCAAACCACTTCTGGACAATAAATGTCAATTAGGATACATAGGATTTCTTTTGTTCTATTTCTAGTAATTTCTTTTGTGTTATTTCCCATGATTTGTTTTTATTTCTTGCAGTTTAAGGTATTTTTCATTCCTAGTTCACTATAGTGAACTTTACATTATAACATTGTCTCTGATCTCTAGAGATTTGTTAGAACAATCATATACACTGTGTGTGTGTTCTGAATCTGAAATAATGAATTGTTGAATTATAGAGTACTCTGAAATGCAAAGGCAAGTTTTCAGACACTACTGAGCCATAATTCCCAGACTTATATAATGACTGTCTTTTAAATCAACTGTTTAGTCTTACACTGTCATTTGGCTGCAGAAATTTTTTTTTTTTTTCCCCTTTAGTCGGTTAGAAAGTAAATTACTCTAGATCTCGGTAGTGATCCTTTTCCTAATGCATTTCAGCATACATATCTGAAATTGTGTATTATTGGAATGCTAAGGCAATTAATGTTAAGTCAACAGCCTTTATATATAAGTAACGTCATTGTGTTGATTCTTCATGTGCAAACTTTTGTTTGCTCATTGTTAGAAAATAAGTGAAGATCAAAATTTTATCATTAAAGTGTACTAGATAATTTTTCCAACTAGTATACTGAAATGACTTACGTGTTTTGGTTTCCTGATGGTAGAGATCACACCAAGAAGTATGTACCTTGCATATTTACTTGTCTTAATGATCTTCAACATTTTTTGATAAAAACAGTTTTTAAGATGAATAATAATCGGAAAAAGATGAAATAATACTTAAACTTTGCAGGTTTTTGCCATAGAATTGGGGGGGGGGGGTGTATCCTAGTGCCATTGATCTCACGTTGGTGTATTAACGAAAAGTTTTTTCACTTATCAAACCCAATGTTTATCAGTAGAAATTTCTACATAATATAGAAGAGAAATAATTGTTTTGAAGTCAAACTAGAATGTAGTACATTAAGATTGCGATGTTTAATGATAAATCATATAGTGCAATGGATTTGTTTTTTTTGGGGGGGGGGGGGTCAGGTGTATTTGTCAAGTACAATTTTATTATATATGTTTGTGTATTTATTCACTTATTTCTTATTTCTTATTGCTTATTTCTCTTCTTTGTAACTCATACCTTTCAGTTTCTTATATAGATGTATAGAAAGGTTTTAGTGTTGACAGTTATTCATATAAACTTTTTATGTGAATTTATGATTCACACTACATATAAATGAAATGTAATTTATTAGGGTCATTATATTTTGCTGAATTTAAGACCATTCTTGGAGCACAATGCATCACAAGAAACAAAGGCACAATCAAGTAATTGAAGTAACAGTTCATCATTGTAATTTTCTATCACTTCCTGTTACAATTCAAAGAATTAATTTCCTATCCTGTATTGACTTCTTGGATTGGATTTAAATTCTTCTGCAACTGTTAGATCAGATGCACTATTAAATGACTTCTTCCAGATTTTGAATAAATCATCAACAAATTTCTGATGTGTACCCTCAAAGGATGTACAGAATATGATAACGCCACATGAAAAACTTACATCACCACTAACTTCCTATCTACAATTTTCTTCCAAATCAATCTGTTACCTGTCAAGATTCCAATATTATCAGATCTTATATTTTTATCATCTAAGGCACTTTTTACCGTATTAATCCACCTATATCTTGGTCTTCCTCTGGGTTGTTTTCCTGCCAACCTGGCAGAGAACACTTGCTTTGCTAATCTTTCCTCACCCATTCTGTTTAAGTGACCATACCACCTGAGATTAGCTCTGCTAACGCATTCCTGGATGCTGACAATGTCTAGTTCTTTCCTAATATCCTCATTTTTAATATGATATTGCCATTGATGCCATCTGTTCATGCCTCTAATCTTTCTCAGGACTCTAATATCAGCAGTCTCTAGTCTTTGGTCAACTGTTTTACTTCTGACCCAGCTCTCAGATCCATAAGTTAAAACTGGTTCGAACACTGTCTTGTATACAGCTAATTTAGTGTTCTGACTAATTTCTCTTTTATTCCATATGAATTTATTCAATTGACTTCCTACCATACCAGCTTTGTTGATTCTGTTGTCTATTTCTATATTTAATTTGCCATCTTCACTAAAAATCGTGACTTAGTAGCTGAAATGTTTTACTTGTTCTATAGGTTCTCCATTCACAATGCAGTTGATATTTTTAATGTTTGTGCCTATTTTCATTGTCTTTGTCATGTTATTGCTGACCATGCCATATCTATTACAATAGTTATTCAATTTAGTCAGGGAATCTTGCAGACGCTACCTGATTTATTTAGAAGTATAACATCATCTGCATAAAGTAAGGAGCTGAGATTAACATCTCAAATTTTGATATCAGGTTTAATACTTAATAATGTGATCCATATAGATAATAACAGAGGGGATAATGTACATCCTTGTCTGACACGAGATTTAACATCAAACCATCTTCCTGTACTTCCCTTAATTCTAACTGCTGACTTACAACTCAAAGACTAAGTATTGTTTGACATAATGCGCCATTGACACCATATAACTAGCGTTTTGTATAGCTTTTCTCTTGGCACCTTGTCATATGCTTTTTCCAGATCTACAAAACTTAAATACAGATCTCTGTTATATTTCCATGATTTCTCGACTATTTGTCCTAAAATGAAAATCTGATCCTGACATCCTCTATTTGGCCTGAATCCAGCTTGTTCTTTACCAAGCTTCCCTTCCACATTCTTTCTGAACCATTTCTTAAGTATACTTGCATAAATCTTACCAGGAACACTCAGTAGGGAAATACCTTTGTAATTCTCATATTCAGTTTTCTTTCCCTTTTTATATATGGGTACTATGAAAGCTCTACTGCAATCATCTGGAATTCATCTCTCTGTCCGGACTGTCTCAACTATTTTGAATAAATTAATTTAACTATTCCTTCTTTAGCTTCAGGGAGTACTTAATGTATATTTGAAGAAGTCTGTCAGACTGTCAGTGACTTCTGTATAGTATCATTCTTTTCTTACCTGTAATCCTCTGTGAAGTTCGTGTCCAGAGTCTGCTAGTCCACTATAGTAGTTTTTCTTATATTCTTCATGATAGACATTAAGTTCCTCCCCACCCCCGTTCCATGTTAGATTAAATTGCAGACACCTTATACCCTCTTAGATGTATAAAATGACTGAGAGTATCCTCAGAAGAATGGAGAAGAGTTGCCAATTTGATGTATATCTTAAAGGTAGTGTGAAGATTATTTATTTAAATTATTTGGTATTATTTAGATTATTTGGTAGTTTGCTATCTCTACAGAGGTACCCCTAATGTAGGAAATAGATGAAAATAAGTTTCTTAAAGATGTATTTCCATAATGCAGATAGTTAGACTTGACCATCAAAACATTGGAAAATAATCAAAGCCATCAGCTCTGTGTGGAATATTTACTTCAATTTTTGACTTAAAATTTGTTCAATATATATATATATATCGACACTCAGGATAGCCCCTGAGTGCCAAGTCTTCAAAAGTGGGGGCTCCGCCTACAGTGCCTAACCCCTTGTGTTCCGGACTGGTAGCGGTTCTCCTTGAATTCTGAAGTGCCTGCACTCAGAGTAGCCCCTGAGTTTCAAATAACATGACAAAAACATTACAAAAAAACTTTGCAAAAAAAGTTGCACAAAAAACGTTACAGCCTACATCCGTTTCCAATTTCAGCTTATCATTTTATAGTATAGAGTAGATATATATATATATATAATAATTTGATAGTCAAACAAATTAATATATATGTTAAAATTTTGTAGAATTTCTTTAAAATAATAGTAATTTTTTGTTTGCTTCTTAGCAGACTTTTTATTTTTATTATTTTATTTTTTTTTTACAAAATCATGTTTTTGAAACATGACAGTTGTGAAAGGCTTTGTGTCACATTCTGTTATCTAGCATGCCATTGCTATTTTCAAGCCTCATGTATATGGATTGAAAAGTGAAAGAGACTGCATTATTTCCTTATTTTATTTTATTTTTTCCCCATATATTTCCTGTGATCATTTTTAATTTTAGTGAAAAGTACCACACATTTATTTTGATTTTCCTGAGTACACAAATGTGAGCTGATCTCTAATCTTTGACCTATGGTTTTAATTGACCATTTTACTATAGTTCTGTTCCTAATAAATAATTCTTGCAGATTAAAGTATTTTCTAAGATATCTGAAATGAGCTGGAGAAAGTTTTTTTATTTGGTTAGGGTACATTATTTTTTCAAATTATGCATACCAGCCACTGAATTAGAAATCTTTATTCAGATGTATGTAATCATCACTTACACAGTGTATATACAAAATAATTAGTCACGTGCAACTATTTAAGAATGCAATGCAAAAAACATAGTATCTTTCAGCGTTTCATAAAGGAGTTTTTGTGGGTGCCTGTCTGGCTGGAGCCACAATTTTTGAAAACAACAGAACTGACTGGTTTCTCAAAAAGTGAGATATTCTGAGTGATTAATCAGTGGAAAAATAACTGACATTGCCTGTCTAAGAGGCATAGTTCTGAGACAATTTGTCAGGAACAAGATCACCATCATCTGAGAAGCTTGTGCGAACAGAACTTCTGGTGTGCAGCATTTGATTGAAGCATTTAATGAAAGCTGTTCTTGACCCATATCTCGCTATACTATTTGCAGGGAATTGAAGAGGATTGGTATCGGCAGTGACATGCTTATACATAATAAAATTTTTAATTCAGTGGCCAATATGTATACATTCTAGGTTTAATTCCCCCTCCACCAAAAAAATAAAAATAAAAAATCTGTGCATGAAGAAGTTTCTTCATAACTAGTTTACTTTTATATGCAATCTATTGCCTTCACATTTTTTTTTTTTTGTTTGTTTGTTTGTTTTGTGCGTATGCTTGAGTAAAGGTTTAAAAGAACATATTTTGTAACCAAGCAGCAGCAAAAAAAAAAACTATGCAACTGCATCTGTATTTCATTTTACTGCTTACATATGGAAAAAAATATAACTACCTCATTGATTTAACTTCATTGTCTTCCTAGTTTTAGTTACTACTAATGAAACTTCAATGAAAGTCGAAACCACTCTGTATAGTGAGTGTTGGTTAATACATCATGATGTTTAATGGAGAAAACATACTTCTAAAAGTAACTAATCAAGTATAATTAGCTAATGAAATTATTTCACCTTTGTCACAAGACAACTTCATAGGCAGCACAAAGAAAAACTAAACACACATGATTAAGGAAAAGAGGTTGATTTCAAAAGGCTGTCTCTGCCAGTCCTAAGTGGCACCATCTATGGGTGTGGTAGTGGAATCTTGCATGAAGGTCACCCAGAATTTTGGCAGTGTAATGTAGCTGAAGTAATTAAGTTGGGAGAAATTTTTTGTATAGAAATCATTCATACTCCCCTCCCCCAACATATTTTACATATTCACTTTCACTGTTATGCACTCTAGCAAAAACCTACCAGCAGATTGAAAGCACAGCCATTGGTTCCCCTTTCCAACCATTTCATGGAACATTTTTGAAAACAGACCTAAATGCGCCCCCCCCCTCTCTCTCTCTCTCAAATTGACCATATGGTTATTCTACATTGATGATGGATTCTCCTTTTACCTACATCTTGGAGATATGTTAAGCATTCTAGCACACCTCAACAGCCAACACCCAAGGATCCATTTCATCATTGAAAAGGAAAACAATAACTGTTCTGCTCCTTCTTGATGTGTTAGTCACTTGCCTTCCTAATGTATCTTTATTCTTTTCTGTCTATAGAAAATCTACCCATACTTGTAGGTACATCTGCCACCTTTCACACATTCACCCCCCCCTTCAGCAGTATCCTGTTATCAACCTTATGCTCGGATCATGCTATCTTCTCCCCTGAATTCAGTTACATTTGTGGCACATTTTTAGCCATTTGCTTCACCTTTTCATACAATTGAGAGAACTCTCTGTTCATCCACCAAATCCAGAGCACAAAAAATCCACTGATATCCCTACATCTCTTTCTCTCGGATCTCATATCTGAGGACTATTGACCTTCCTGATGATGCTTTGCCATTTCTTTCTATCCTGTGCTTCTCTTATTACTTGTTCTAGTTTAAGTCCAGTGATTCTTGATATTTGGTCAGTCAACCTGTTGGGGGGTTTTCTTTTTCTTTTCCCACATGGTTTACCTGGATGATTACTTTTCCAGGCAGTTGTCTTCCCGTCTACATATGTGTCCAAAATATTGTAGTATTCTCTTTTCAATTATGTTTATCAGTCTTGTGTGGATATTCAGTTCTAGGATGCTTTTGCTTTGTTCGCTTTTCTGTCCAAGACACTCTTAACAATCTTCTCCAGCACCAGAGCTCGAATAGCTCCATTCTTCTTCTGTCATCTTTTGTCATTGTCCAAGACTCAGAAGCATAGAGAAAGATAGAAAAAACTAAGGTTTCTACAAGCTTAATATTCGTCTTTTTTGAGATATGGCCGTCTTTCCAGATCTTAGTTAAATCAGTCATCGCTTCCTTAGCTAGTGCTGTTCTTCTTCTTACCTCTTTTTTACATACATTTTTTTTTTTTTTTATTTATTTTTTTTATTATCACTCCAAGGTAGTTGAAATGGTCGACAATTTCAATTCCTTCTATATCTATCTCTTTAAAATAATGATTTTAAACTGCATTGTTTAAAATCATTATTTTCGTTTTATCTTGATTTATTCATAAACCGTGGTTTGAGCTTTCCCATTCTAATTGACTTAGGATGGATTTTAATTCCTGTTCGCTTGTTGCTATTATCACTGTGTCACCTGCATATCGTAGGTTAGTGATTGTTTGGCCACCTAATTTAATGCCTCCATTCCACTTTTCTAGAGATCTTTTCATTATAGTTTCTCTGTAAAGGTTGAATAGTAATGGTTGAGAGTATGCATCCTTGTCTTGATCCTTTTTCAAATGAATGCAGGAGACGACGAGTTTTCAATTCTTACTGTTGCTTGATTTCCTTGATATAAGTTCTTTATGAGGGTTATTAGATGGTTTGGTATTCCTGATTCTTGCATGATATTCCACCTCATGCAGTCAACGGCTTAGGTTGAATTCCCTTGCTTTTTCGATTATTTGTCTGATATTAGATATGTGATCTCTAGTTCCTCAACCTTTTTTTTTTTTTAATCCTGCTTGTTCTTCTGAGATCTGATGGTCTATAAAGCTTTGTAATCTCTCTTTAATAATGTGTAGTAAAATCTTGCTGGTATGTGAGATAAGGGCAATGGTGCGGTAGTTTTCACAGTTGCGATTGCTTTTTTGTAGATTGGGATAATGGTGGAATTGGTCCAGTCATTCAGCCATCTTCCAGATTTCGTTGCATAAATCGTGTATCCAGTTGACTGCATTCTCTCCAAGGTTTTTCAGCATTTCAGCTAGTATTGAATCAGGACCTGGGGCTTTGTTTTGCTTTAATTTTTTGATTTCTTGTTCTGCGTCACTTTTGTGGATCTCTGGTTCCATTTCCATAGCTCCTTCATCTTCTTGTTGAATAGCTGGGTCCTTGTAAAGCTTGGCAAAATACTCTTTCCATCTACTGGCTATGTCATTAGAGTCATTTAAGATCTTGCTGTTTTCCTCTGCAATTATATCAAGTTTTGGTTATATCCTTAACCTTCTTGAATACATCAGTTGTTTCATTAGAGTTGGAATGTCTTTCCATTTCTTTACAGATGTTTTAGATATAGCTATTTTTATCTTTTTGACAAGATTTTTAATAGCTTTATTCAGGTTCAGGTAATTTGGGTTTTGCCAATCTGTTGTTTTAATTTGTTTCCTTTTTTCAATAGGTTTCTTTTGTAATCCATGGACTGCCATTCTTCTTTTTTATTGGGATGTTTTTTGGTTGCAGATTTTGCAATGGTTTGTTTTAGGTGTGTCCAATATGATTCAGTGCTTTGTTCCTGGGGTGTGCTTTTTTGTTTCTTGAGCTCTGATTCAATCCCTACATCTGGGGCACCTTAAAAAAATTGTGCGCATTCTTAAAAGGCATAACATATCCTTCAGGCCGTACCAAAAATTAGCTACCCTTATCTACACCTAAAGATTCTTTTCACCATCTTGGTGTGTACAGTATCCCTTGCTCCTGCAAACTTGAATACTTGGTTCAATACTTGGACAAACTGGAAGTACAGCTAATATCCACCTAGAAGAACATAGAAAATATATCCATTATCTGCACTTCAGCCATTCCAAGGTTACAGATTATGCCATAGAGATCACAGGATCTAATGGGGGGAAAAATACATCCCTCTTATTCAGAAATAGATACAAATCTGAGATACTCTTGTAATCTGCCTCAACAGTAGAAAATTCTCAAAACCTTAATAAATTTGGCTGCATCACAATGTCAAAAATACAAGAGACCATTGTGATGAAGATACTTTGGTCACAGAGATATATTGAGCACATGCATACAAGCACACTAATAGGAAGGCAGATACTGACTGATTATAAAAGGCAAGCTACATGTTCTAATTGGTGCCTTCTATAGGTGCAGTGATATATTTGCTCAAGATCTCAGAATAGTCTCCCCAATTTTTGGCTTTTTAGTGATGCTACTGAGTTGAAGTTTGAGGAATGTAGTGCTATGATAGATTCTCGAAATAATCTGATTTTGATCTGTTTCTATATAAAAGGGGGTATTTTTCCATTGGATACAGTGATCTGTATCCATAGCATGGTCTATTCACCTTGGAACCATTGTAGTGTGGATGGATATATTTTCTTCGTTCTTCTAGGTGCATATTGGCAGTTCTTTTTGTTGTTGTTGTTGTTAGGACTGTAGGAACCTGTCTTTTGAATTTGCCTTCCTACTAGTGTGCTTGATGAGCAAGGCAAGTAATTTAAGTGGCTTGGTAATCTAATTAGCTAAATAAATTTAGTTATTCGCTTTAGACATCTGTTTTATTCCACTAAATATCACGAGTAATATCGACATCAAAGCATCCATAGCAGTTAGGACATACAGTGATTGGCCCTAGTGCAAATTGTATTAAAATGCTTAGGTGATGAGGCAATTCAGCTTCCAGAATCTTCACCTTACTGCTATTTCAGAACACTGTTTTACATCATGTATGGAAGTGCTTGAAAGCAAATTTATAAAACATAAAATAAACACACATGATGTTGTACATACAGCCTAACCTACCATTTAAGAAAATCTTTTACACGCTGGAAAGAACAAACAACATGAAGTGTCAGGGCAAGTATTCTGGCATATCACCATACCTTGCTTTTTATTGCACACCCCAACACTGTGCTAGATGTTTTTGCATTGTAAACACTATAAACCTTTTATACCTCTTGGCTGAACGTTTCTGGTCGAATATCATCTACTGCAGTGCCTTTCCACATTTCAGGTTTTTGATGGCTATTTCTACTCCAAATATTGATATGTACTCTTGATTATATTTCTCTACAGCAGTTTTTGTCTTTTTTGACCATCACCCACAATAAAAAAAATGCATTTTACATCTCAACTCAGCATGCATGCAAATGCCAATAAATGCTACCCCTGGATACTGAGTTTGTACGATACCAGGCATCTCACAGCTAAGGTGGCGAAAGCCCCAGGCACGTTGCCATCGTAGAAAAATCAGTTTTATATATTCTAGCCTGTATCAGATATTAAACTGATAAGAACAGATACTAACACTTATCTTTGCCAAAAGGCCGAGATGTGAAAACCATAATATATGTTTAACATGAGATATAGGCCCTGTTTGTTCAAAAGATATTAAACTGATTTTTGGAAGGTAGCAGAGTGCATGTAGATGTAGATTTTTGCAGTGAGTTGCCCTGATTTTGAACTACCTGTAGGGTCAGCTCTCTCTCCATCTGGAAAGAAATGAAAAACATTTATATGCTAAACTGAAACAAAAGTTACACAAAATAGTGTGTCCTTACTGCATATAATAAAGCAAAAACAAAATATCAAGCATAAATTTTACTGACATTTAAATACAACATAAAAAAACTCAATAAACTTCATAAATTATAGAATGTTTAATGTTACGAGTGTGCTTGCAATATGAATAGTTTTGCTCTCACTGCCTGTTCTTTCAGTCAGTGAGAGCAAATATATAGTGATAAATATCTCCTCCCCAATATGCACCATACTGCAAATGCAAGAAAAACATCAAGCTTTATTATACCACTTTTTTTATTTATTTGTGTGGGGTTCACGCCGTTTTTCTACCAGTCCCTCTTAGCCCTTCCTAGTGAGGGATTAAGTATGTGTTTTGTGTGTGTGTGTTCATGGGGCCAGTTCTGAGGGATGAAAAATCCAAGTATCCAGGTTAAAAAACCCTTGATCTCCATATGAGACCAGCTAACTCATCTTTAGTTGAAAGAGACTAGATAAAGGTTCCTAACATCATCAGACCCTTTGGTCTGAAAGACCTGGGTCTTTCAAATCCTATGTATACTCTTGTTTCTTGAACCAGTATGAAGATATCAACAATAACAGTAGATAATTAGACTTCTTATTTCTTGTACTACTAAATAGTATAGACACCATTAGGATCTATGTATGATATGTAGTGATTATCAAGACAGTGTTAATTTTACATTTAAAATTCCATTGAAAATATTCGAACTAGAATTCCATATATATTCCAAACATTTGCAAAAAAATGTGGGTAGTTAATGCAGAAGGGATATAAAATACCATCAGTCTTATTTTAATTGATATTCAGCTGTGTAAAATCTTATTTTACACAGCTGAATATCATCAGAACTTACTGTACTAATGACTCACTGTAATTACTGAAAGCACAATGTTTAACTTTAACTGCACAAGGTCCTCTCTCTTTGTTCTGTCACATCATATTAACTTTTTTTAACCAAGAAACCTCTTGATAGTCTATTCTTGAAATTATTCAACCAAGGTTGAATAATTTCAAGAATTGAATCAACAGTAGAAGTACCTTTTTTTTTTCTTTCTTTTTTTTTTTTTTTTTTTTGTAAATTTTTCCTATTGCATTGGCTTTATCACTTCATTTATTATACATATGAATGCTTAGCCATTATTCAGTGTATTCCTATGTGTGTATTATTCTTGTAATGAATAAATTTCAAATTTTGCATTACATTTCATATAAAATCAATCTTTTACATTTGTAAGTCATTTTTATACCTGAGCATTCTTTTCTTCCATTCACCTCCTATTTTTTCCCTTTTTATGTAACACAATCCTAATTCCTTAAGTTGATTGGCGAGTTGTACTATATTTCTTCCTCTTCTTTGCTTCATTTTTGCACTGGAAGTATGTGTTGATGCAAAAAAAAATCAATCAATAAAATAAGCAGCTTCAAGAGTAAGTCCTACCCTCGCACTTCATTATTATAATCCAGATAAGCAAGCTGAACGAAATTCAGGAATAATCATCGGGTTCCCTTTTTTGTAATTCTCTCTTTATGTTTAAAAACAAAAACATATCTTTATAGATATCAGGTTATCCATGGCGATAAGACATCAGGAAGATAAATGAAGGAAAAGTTCAAAACAGGGAGATCCTACAGTCCTAACTGTTGCTCTCTATGGGCATGGTGAGGGGAACTTGATTCAGCTGATGGTCTCATCGTGATAGCCTGCCATAAATTTGAAGGATCCTTTTTATTGTTACAAGAATGTTGAACTGGCAAATTCCTAAAACAGTATCAGATTTATATTTACATTTGCATGGTAGAGATTTTTTTTTTTTTTCTCACACTGAATGTGATGATTCCTAATAATGGCATGGTGTACAGTTCCAATGTGGCTGTAGTATAGATATTGGATGTATTTTTTGTCCCTGAACGATGTTTGAATGTTACCTTTTGAGAGTGTAAGAAGGTGCATCCTGCTATAAAGGATGGCTGGAGCAGGAATATATCACAAGGAGCACCTCGTGATATATTCTGTGTCTGGATGTTGGGGAATGTTAGGTTTAGGAGAAGAATGCAGACTTTGGTTGATTTTGTAATTGAAAAAAAAAAAAAAAAAAAAAAAAAAACCTAATGTGGAAGATTTCACTTGAGAAGCTAGAATGATCCAAAAAAGTTCTTGGTATGCTTGAATGTTAACAATACCATATTCTTGGAATGAAGTGATGTGAAAAATGGCTGTTTTGACCATTTTGTTGGGTAGATTTGTTGTAGACAGAAAAGGATCAGGATAGCTGGGCAATTAATGTGTCAAGGAAGAGCAGGCAGTTGGATTCTAGGTCATTTGCTATTAAGTTATGAGCCTTTCTGTTGCTGTGCCTTCATGCACGTATCTGAATTTCTTGTGTGCCTATGAAGATGGCTTGAAAATCAAAGTAAAATACTGTCTAATTAAATATGTTAATTACCCCTTGACACATGAAGTTTTATCCATGTTAGCTTAATTTGTCCCACACATGTCTGAAGTTACTCGCCTGTGTTATGCAGTTGCACATGTCTGCCATGGTGTATTTTGTTACATCTATATGCAGCTTAGTTCTTATAATTACAAAAACTGAACAGCCCAAAAGCCATGTTATTTCAGCAAGTTTTTTCTCCCATCACAGTGCCATTTTCTTTTGTCTTTATTTATAATACCTTTATTAATTTCATAGATACCCTTGTTTGTACCTCTTCATCTACAAAGGCAAGATGTAATCTTCACACCTTTACTTTCTGCCTTTGGTCTCATAATGTAAAATTAAAGTACTTCATCTCTGCACTTAATTGCTTTTCAGTGAGGAGAAGCAAGTAGCAGTCTATTATACCATCTGGTTCATTCTACATGTACTTCCTTGTTATTTCATATACAGTAAGTTAAATTTTGTTTTTAACAATTTCAGCTTTTAGATATATAATTTTTAAATAAATTAAGCTTATAAGATTTCAGATTTGTAGTGAATAGGCGTATGATTTAATAGTAGTGCTGCTTCTTGTCGATGCACTATGCAGAAAATAGATGATGTATAGGACCTCAGAAATGTGCAAATGAACCAAATTTATTCTGTTAATATAATTGTTTTAATACATAAATGATGTACCTATTTAAGTTAGTTATTTCATCCAGCTTACATTTTTTTTTTTTTTTTTTTTTTTACTACCTGAAAGACAAGAAACAATTTGCTGTCTGCTATTCTGGAATTAGAGAAAGAAAAAAAAAAGGTGGGGGGGGGGGGCAAACCTGATTTGGATTAAATGTTTAGAGCAATTAATCTGAAATTGGCAGATGCCTGAGTTTTCCCCATTCATCAGTTAGATATTGTTCTTAAATGTGTATCATGTGTAATTTGCAGCTACTACATCCATTAGATCAGTGTTTCCCAAAGTATGGTATGCGGTGTACCCCCTTGAAGTATGCAAAATTTTGGTAGTTAGGGGATATGAGACAGTTTCTTTATCTTTTTTTAAACGTTGATTACTTTTTGTTTGTCTTTTTTACCATATTGCCACAGATAAGTGCAGGTTTACTCTGTAATTACTTTTAATATCGAAGTTTTAAACAAAATGTGTCTCTTGGCATCTATCAACAGACCTGTGTTAGGGCCTGCCCTATTCGATCGACAACGTGATCTCGTTACAACCACGTGGTTCAAACACTCTATTAAAAGTTTAAATTGAAAAACTGAAACTTTTAATAGAGTGTTCGAACCACGTGGTTGTAACGAGATCACGCTGTCGATCGAAGTATTTTCACAGACATCCATGCCCACGGCGAGCGAACCCGCAGCCTTTTGACTGGAGAGCGGATACGCTAACCACTCAGCCAACCATTAGTATCATGTATGGGCAGTGAGTTGGGGAAGGAGAAACTTATTTAGATTTCATTTGAAAACCTGTATATTGTATTCCTTAGGAAGCACGTGGTGGGGAGAGACTGTTTCACAATACAACAATAGCAGGGATGAAGGAAGAGGACAAGAACCTTGCTCTCTGAGTTTGGAGTTGTGCTATGAAGGGATGTTGGGTGGCAATTGCATGTTTCAATTGATTTTAATCTCCTGTTGATTAGGCAGCAGCAAAATCCATACTGGCAGTCATTTATTAGTTGATTGGATATTGATGGTTCTATCCATTACTTTAGAGAGGACCTAGGTGAGAGTAATGATTTGGTAGTGATAGTCACCATTCTTGGGAATGGATTGAACATTGTATCACAAACGTAAAAAAATAAATACCTTCAGTTATTTGTGTTTGAGTGAAAAACATCCATCTTTCAGGGATGTAAACTGGCCTTACTAAAATTTTAAAAGGAGCATGAATGAAAAGCTTGGGAAACACGGAATTGATGTAACTCATTTTACTTTTAGTTCAATGTGTAAGAAATTGCCAGTTTTTTTAATCAGTAGCATGGAATTCTGCTGAAGTTGAACTAAAGCCTCTCCTGAAATGAATGAGTAGTCATGTTATTCAGCTGCTTTTTTGTTACATGAAAGTAACACATCTAGATATTGCTTGACTCAAGAGGTTTACCACCAGGTTACCTTAGTGTCAGGCTTTTTTTCCTCTTTTGGGATTACATAGCGAATGTCGTTAAGAAAAATAGAGATCAATATCATACTTGTGCCATGGCGGTGTTTGTTTATCCTCATCATAACATTTAGATATTTTGTTTGGGCATCAGGAAATTGCACACTGAAACCTTGCAGAGTCTCTAGGATTTATATACATATTCCTGTGTGTATATTTCTCAGCAAAAGCTCTTTCAGCTTTCATACGTGTATTGGGGGGGACTGGAAACTTCTGATAAAAATGATATTGAAGGAACATGTGATATAACCATAAGAAAGAACATATACTAGTAGCACAGTTATGAAAGTAACTTATGTTCTAATATCCTTGTATGTTGTTTCTTACAGTTATATCAGTTGCTTTGATATCGTTTTTGTTCTAGGTGTGTATCACAACTTTCCTGCTGTCCCCCTTCCCCTTTCGTATATGTTGTATATGTCTACTTAAACCAAATGAACATGAAATATGACAACTCCTAGTTTCATCTTTCTGTGTATATTTAAATGTACAGATGAAGTCTTCAAGAGTAGGATGAAAGCATTCATGCATTTTTTTAAATAAATGTAAATAGTTTATTCTTTGTATTTCTTTTGGCCATAAAACTAATTGTCAGAGCTGTTTGAATGTGAAATATATTTATAAGGACCATTATGTGAAGGCATATTTCTTGAGCTTTTCCATCCAGCATAACCAGCAAACTGAGCAGAAATTGTATACAATTAATTGACATATCAAATTACATAGATTAATCACCCTATCATGGCTTTAATTTGTCCAGACCTGTTACATCTGGACAAATTACAGCTATGATAAGGATGATTCTGTAAAGGCAAGTTACTTGACCACAACTGCCTAATGAACATAATGCATTATTGGGAAGAGAAAATAAAATTTCTCATATGCTAGTTGTTAGCATGAAGCAGTTTTATTATGAAGTATTTTTACTTCACTTTTTCAATATATATATATATATATATATATATATATATATACAGGTAACCCTCGTATAACACGAATGTTAGGTTCCACAGAAATGCCACTTTATATGAATCGCATTATGCGAGACTCAGATCACATCGAAAAAGTAGGGTTATGTTCTGAAATCGTTTTTTTTTTTAAATTATATAAACAACAATGACATATCCAACAAAAATATTTTTATTTAATTCAAGTAATTCATGTAAATTAAGAAAACATAAATTATGAAACAAAATACATAGTATAATCTTATGAAAATATAAATTGCACGTAAACTTATTGCCCATAATGCAAAAATGTTTTAGGCGAAATAAAATAAAGTGCATAATTAATTGTAATCACTGTCTTCAAAGCAAACATTTCGTAGATGTTCTTTATTTATGAGTGGCCAGACGTCGTCATCACTTGAAATCTTTTGGACGTCATTTGTATAATTCTCATTGCATACTTTGGCTGGTTTAGTTATCAAGAAGTCAGTAATAAGACCTAATGTTATATTCAGGCAATAACAATCACGGAAAAGGAGTAGCTATAGTACTTAACACCAAATACGACGCTAATCTTGAATGGCCGGAAATATCAAGTAAAGTGATGTGGGCAAATATCAGAATGGGGAATTGGACAATGAGACTTATTTTTGCCTATGGTCCCACAGAAGGTTCTACTAAGGTAGAAGTGAAGGAATTTTTTGAGGCTTTAGAGAAAGCATCTGACACAATGAAAAAGGAAAAGTTGGTCCTTGTTGGGGATCTAAATAACAGAGTAGGAAATGATTGTCAGACATAAAAATGTTTTGGAAAAATTTGAGAAAAGAGCAATCCTATAATAATGGCAAATACCTGTTGGATTTCTGTTAAGGACATGGGCTAGTTATTACTAACAATGTTCCAACATAAAAATGTGCACACATTCACATGGATCGAAGAGGCAAGGAATAAGAAAAGTCTCATTGACTATGTTATTGTTGATAGTGATGTTTTCTCCCTAGTGCAGGACACCAGAGTGTACAGAGGATTTGAAATTGGAAGTGATCACCATTTAGTTTTGAGCAGGATATAATTGAATTTCATATTGAAAAGAATAACATGTAAGAAAGTTTAAAAGTGAATTAAAGTTGAGCTGCTCTCAGATGTGAACTGTTGACTAAAATGCACAAACATTACTAAAGAAAAAATGAGATTTTGAGAACAGAAACCAGACCATGGAGTTTCAGTGGCAAATCTCGAAGAAAACAGTGATTCAGCCAGAGAGGCATAGAAAAATCAGTACCAAGGAGTCCAAAGAGTCAAGGAAAGGCAACAACTATCATCTTTAACACCACCGCCACCAGTATTTTCACAGACAATCACAAACATCCATGCCCTCAGCAGGGTTTGAATCCTCAACCTTTTGGCTGGAGAGCAGATACACTAACCATTCGGCCAACACCAGGCTGGCTGATCTTTAAGTAAGTTACCTTTATCCACTAAATGTGGACAAAGTTGACTTATGATGTAACATTTCTTCTGAGAACATTTCAGAATTATCTTGTTTGGGAAATGTTGGGGAGAGGAGAAATGTAAATAAACATAATTAATTTCAAAAATAATTATTTCTTGACCATGATAGACATATCACCAAGCAGAAGATTGCTAAAATCAAAGTCTTCCTGGTGATGAATTTAGCTGTATAGTGTTTTAATTAGTTAATTTGGGATGTGCGGGAAGAATACACCTGTACTCCCAAATGATTTTGTACCTGGGTGATTAAACTAACTCTTATATAACTGTTCCTAGATGTTTGAGGTAAGCAAGTTTAATTTTTATAAATGCTTACAACATGTAAATATATGTGCGTTGTTATATGTACCTGGCTGGAAAATATTGGAGTATACTAGGGTGTTTCTTATTTAATAATGAATTAAAGGATTAAAGTATATGGTCTGTTTGAAAATCTGGCATCTGAGGTGAGTGACTTCGGTTATTTTCTGTTTTAGATTCTACTTTTTTTGGAATGCATTTTTTATTAATAGTGGACTTTCATTCATCCAAGTGAGACCCCCCCCCCACCAGAACATTATGCTATTAAATGAAATTAAAAGAAAAAAAATTATTGATAATGTAGTACTGATGCTTATCTTGCTTATTACACATAAAGTGTACAATGTCTCAAGTGGATGTTTCACTTGGAATACAAGGAAACAAAGAAAAAACGAATTTAGCATTAATCTGTCAGGCTCTTTACACAGAGGTGTGCAGTATTATTATTTTTTTAATGTGAAGGATTCCTGTGAATAAACCACAGGTGTATGCAATAATGATCGTAGCATAGCCAGACAGAGGTTTTACAAATATGAAATGTTTCATAGTATGTCTGGGAAAAGTACTGAATTGAAGAAAATTTTAATTCAGAAGTTCTCCCTGTGTTATTAGGGCTTATGTAAGCAGTGTTTTAAATACATTTGTTATCTTGAGTTTGGAGCACGGTTGTATTTCATTGCAATTAGATGTTGTGCATGTTTTTGTATGAAAAAAAAAAGTAGCAGTTGTGTGAATCTTGCTGATAGCAATATCAGTTCTTGGATATTTCTTAGATTTTGTAGAAAAGATGATTCACCACCTACTGAGTACAGCATATGGAATCAGCTATGCATTACTGAAGTAGTGACAAGTGCATTTTAGTGAGATGGAAGATAGGATTTTGTTAGCAGTAATTGAAATTTAGTTTTTTGTGATCGATTTTTAAGAAAGAGGAGTGTTGCATTCTTTCATCATTGACGCTATGTATAAATTATTTATTAATTTGAATGAGCTGTTTAAATGGTCACCCTGTATAATGATTCATAGCTAAAAAAAAATAGATCAACAGTATCGACCATTTTTCACAAATCCAGTTCTGTATAAAAATTTTTATGCATAGATGCATATTTACCTTGTCAGAAAATATGTGGAATCCATTAATTTATATAAGCGATTAATAAAAAAATTGCTTTATTTTTATATCGGACCCATACATAAAATGTCATGCAATATATATGGCTTATCAGTGCCAAGTGTGAGCAAGAGAGTAAGAAAGGAGAAATCCCCCCCCCCCCTCTCTCTGAGTGATGTGTGTGGAGTGAGTGAACAGCTAAAAATTAAGTCTTGACCTTTCTATATCAAGATAGTCTGTTCTCTATTCTGATAGTTAAAATTTGATAGTATACTGTTGCTTTACTAATTCTAATTTGATGCAGTCCATTCCATCCAATTGCTTACTATTTAATGCTAATTTCAGTTTAGAAAATAGATTATGTCTGGTAAAAAAATAAGTTGGTCATGATTGGTGATATTACTTTGTTGGTAGATGCACTTTTGTTAATGCTACATTCTTTATGATAGCATTGTGCTGTTTTCATAATTCTATAAAACGATTAATTGATCTTTAATAAGTAAAGAGCTTTGTTATTGTTTTTATCAAATGTTTCTGGTGATACAGCATTTTTTGTTACAGTATGGTATCAAAAAAAAAAAAAAAAATCCAGATTATTGGTAGTATGGATGAAAAAACACCCTTTCCTTAAGAATATCAGGTGGAAGTCAAATGGTTTGTCTAGATCTGCCACATTGCTAAATCTATTCAAATGGAAATGGTATAGTAATCCAAATACACATTTCCTCAACAGTTGCAATATAAAATGCAGATATTGCTTGCCTAGGTGATAAACAATTCTTAAGTGAGATTTTACGATTTCATTTCTGCTCATTAGAGGCCTGAAGTAGCTTCAGAAATGTTTGGTCTTTAGAGAAGGGGACAAAATCTCTAGGAATTTGAGCCATTGGATTTACAACTGTGATGATTCATGTTTAAAAAAATAATAATAATAATAATCCAATCTTTGAATATGTATTCAAGCTTTATAGATATGGAAAAAAAACTTATGACAAGGTGCTAAGAGAAATGCTCATCAAAACACTACAGTTTTTGGGACATTATATTGGGCAATACATAGTGTGTATTTGAGGTGTAAGTCAGTAGTTAGAATTGAAACGGGGATAAGAAGATTGGTATTAAATCAGGTATGCGACAAGGGTGCACATTATCTCCACTGTTTTTCATTATCTACACGGTATCACCTGATATCAAAATTGATGATATTAATCTCAGCTTTTTTTACTTTATGTTAATGATGTTATAGGTCTCAATAACTCCAGTACAGGTGTGCAAGATTCCTTGACTAGATTGAATAATTGTTATAATAAATTCGGTATGAAAATCAACAATTAAAAGACAAAGACACTGAAAATAGGCAGAAATATTGAAACCATCAACTGCATCCTGAATGAATCTATAGAACAAGTAAAACATTTCAGCTATTTAGGCACAATTTTTAGACACTGATGTACTATAACTTCTACCTCTTGTAAATGGAATTGATAAGAGAAAATCAGCCAGTCTGGCAGATTGGTAAATTCACCTTTAATTAAATTTCTAGGCAATAGATGACTTACAGATGCCTTGCTTACTGGAAGCCCGATGTAGCTCTTATTTACCCCCCTCCCCCTCACACACACACACAGAGAGAGAGAGAAGAGTAGTGTGGACAATAGCTTTCTGGGTATGCCAAACCCACTATAGAAATCCAAACTTTCCAAAAAAAAAAAAAAAAAGTAGCAAGACACTTCCACCAGTGCTTTTGTGTAGTACACAGGACTGAATCTGATACTAATGGAGGCTTCCTGACCAGCTAATGAACAATTCATCTACTACTTATTCTGGCTGGATGGAGTTAAAATATAGTGGTGTGTGACAACTACCAAGGCGATACAAAGCAAACCCTGTTACCAGTACACTGGTAACAGGGTTTGCTTTGCCTCTCTCTGAAAGGCATGCCTTAAAGGTCTTTCACCCATACTACATGCCCTGACTAACTCCTCAGTTATGAGGAGTTAGTCAGGGCATGTGGTATGGGTGAAAGACCATGTAAATCATCCTTTGCATTTTGATTTTGAGTAAAAAAGTAACTAAGTAACTACAAAAAAGTATACAAAATTAAAAAAACCCAACCAAAAAGAAATATATCTCATAATCAATTCAAAACATCCACTTCACCAATATTAATGATCTTTACTCCCGTCAATGACAAGCACCCCCACTTGACATATAAACCTGATCTATTTTTACCAGAACCTTAACTAGTGCACTCAACTGTTGGTGCACATCTCTGCTTTCCAGACTGTCTTGCACGACATTTGCCGTTCAACTCTTCATCTCCATAATTTCACCCAAGTCTCGTGTCCTTTATCATTGCAGTAGCCAAGTGGGATGATACCCATGATTTCTTTCCTCGTTTCTTTGGGCTGATTAGTGTCTTCACTGTTCTGATCCAAGCACTGGATCCAACTGAATAACAAATAATTCTTACTGGAATCAAAGCCTTTATCTTTCGTTACATACAAAAGTCAAGACCCTTAATTTTCCAACAGATATGCCAAGGCAGTCTAAGAAATGAATTCGGTACATCACATGTGGCTATCTCACTCAGCCCACACTGTAACATGCAATAGCTACACTATCAGCAAATTCACATCAGACAAATCGCAAAATACTTTTTTCCCTCCTGAAATGACATTACAGCCTTCTCATCTCTTGTCAAGGCCATGACTGCAACTTCTGTTCATTCATATTTTGACTGTTACATCTAAATGACACTGTTGTAACAACACCTAAAACAAGATTAACCTCCAGGCATCAATATTCATTAATAATACAGACAAATCACTTCATCACCAGCACACCATTTAATCAGTCACCACTAGTATGGGTTCTACCACTACTACTCCATAGCTCAGACCACCCTTGTATACCAAAAATTGGTATACACGAGTGGTCTGAAAAGTTCTCTGCCTTGACCATAAATGGCAACACTATCGGCAAGATTTTTTATTATTTTTTTTTTTTAAGTTGATACATCTGTCATAAGCACCCATGTGAAATTGCAAGTCATTCTATCAAGTAGTTTTTTTTATACAGCTGTCTGAAGCTAAAGTGTTGTCTGTATCCCTTGAAATGGATAAAATTGAGTATTGTGAGGTTATAAAACAGTCAAAAGAATGTTTAACGACAAAAGAAATTCATTCGAAGTTCATAAAAAGTTAATGGCAATCTTCTTTGTTTTCAGCAATTAAGAAACGGGCTGCTGAGTTTAAACGTGGCCGTGCCAGTGTTGAAGATGATCCACGTGTAGGACATCCAAAAAGTATAATAACACCAGAAATTATTGATCAAGTGCACGATATGGTATTGGATGACTGGCGAGTCAAAGTGCGTGAAATTGCTGAGACTATAGGCATTTCAAAAGAATGTGTAGGATATATTTTTCATGAAGAATTGCAAATGAAAAAGCTTTGCGCCAGATGGGCGCCACGCTTGCTCACAGCAGATCAAAAACGCAATCACATGAAAATCTTTGAACAGTGCTTGGAGTGTCTTAGCAAGAATAAAACTGATTTTGTGCATCGATTTATTACTATGGATGAGACTTGGATTCACCATTACACACTAGAATCCAAACAGAAGTCAAAACAGTGGACAGAAACCGGCTGTTCAGTGCCAAAGAAGACAGTCAGTTCCATCAGCAGGAAAGGTCATGGCATCGGTGTTTTGGGATGCTAAAGGCATTTTGTTTATTGATTATCTTGAAAAGTGTAAAACAATAATCGGGGAATATTATTCCGATCTTTTCACTAGACTACATGAAAAAATTTCTTGAGAAAAGACCTGGTTTGCAGAAGAAGAAAATCATCTTTCATCAGGACAATGCACCTGCCCACAAAGGTGTTTTGGCAATGGGAAAATTAAGGGATCTGTACTATGAATTGTTGGAACATCCACCATATTCTCCAGATTTAGCTCCCTTTGACTTCTATCTCTTCCCAAAACTAAAACTCTTCCTTGCTGGTCAGCGTTTTTCTTCAAATCTAGAGGTGATTACAGCTGTAGAGGGGTATTTTGCAGATCTTACTGAGAACCACTACAGGTATGGGATAATGGTGCTGATCGCTGGAATGAATGTGTTAGCCTTAAGGAAGATTATGTTGAAAAATAATTTTGAAATTATAAATTAGCTTTTTTCATTGTTAGGCCGAAAACTTTTCAGACAACCCTCGTAACTTATTTAATTTAGTTTAAGAATCCTAAGACTTGGACTGTATTTGTTCAAGAGTATATCTTCATAAAGTTCAGAGCCCAGTTTGATCCCAGATTCTGATATCAGTTTAATGACACTTATTTTTCATTTGGTTCATCTAAATAATGAATAAGAATGGAGGTAGCCTGCTTCCTTTTCCCAAACCTTAATTTTACATCAAACCACCTTCCCCTACTTTAATATTAACTGCTGATGTAATGTTCTAGAGAGTAGAAGGGATGAGAATGAATTTATTCTATAGGTTTTCATTTGAGCTGATTTGACAATGGGTGGACCAGAACTATGATAATAGGTAGATACATGGACAACTTCAATAAGATATAAGCAGCAAAGAGAGGAGTCATTAATCTGCCTTTTTCTGTATTTTACTCTTCTTTTCTCTACTATTTTTATGGAGTTCTTAGAGGCACAACCTCAGATGTGTGATCAATATTCAGAGGTGATATGGATTTGTGATTTGTATAGAGTAAGAAGTTGTTCATGTGTAATATAATGCTTCAAGCAAAAGAAAACCCTAAATTTTTTTGGACACATAGGAAGCAATTTTTGTAAAATATTCATGCCAAGAGAGAGATTTGAGTTAGTTGTGTGTCGTAAAGTGAAAATCTAATTGTGACAACCTGTATTTGACCTGAATCCAGCTTGGTCAAGTTTTTACAACAATGAAGTGACAACAATTTTTTTTAGTCTCTTCAAAAGTATGCTTGCATTTAATACAAAATTTCTGTAATTCTCATTCAGTTTTATTTTCATTTTTATAGATGGGAATTATGAGAGACCTATCTCATTCTGGAATTAGACTTTTGACGAGATGTTCTAAATTTTGCAGCATAGTCATTGTAGAGCTTTTATACATTATACCATGTTTTTTTTGTGTTTTGATTTTTATGATTAATTTTCTGTTTTAACATTTTTACAGCCCCGAGAACCCCATTCATCATTATTGTTTGTGTGTTGTGTGTGGTTTTTGATTTAACTCCTCGGTCTACGTAATAAAAACTTTTTCAACCTGCAACGAGAATGGGTGATTTTCTTTGCCAAAAAGGGTGTAACATTTTCATTTAATTTAGTCCTTATTTTTAAAGATTGTTCTTATTGTTGACTTGCTTAATTCAAACTCGTGGGGAAATTAACATTATTGAAACGGGACTCGAGTTTTGTGTGACTTTGTATCCAAATTGATAACAGCATGCTTTATGTGCTGGCATATCCTCATTGTTCTGACTTTCCTTTGCTGGTCTTATTGACATCTTTAAATAAGATTCAAATTAGACCTGTAATAAATTATATACTCGTGGAAACAGTAGCATCAGAAGTGTACCTCTTTTAAGTTCAGGTTCAAATCAGCAATGAATTTTGAACTCTGTGCTGTGTGTGGAAACATGCATAGTGTGGCAGAATAAACTGCTTAATAGCAAATCTGCATAAATCGGAGCTTACCTGTATTGATATTACTCCTCATTGCATACCTTTGAATACTTTCTTTCACTGCTTGTCAAAATTTCAAAATAATTACTATCCATAATATCTTTAATGTCCGTTTTCAAGTCACATTTTATCATCTTACCCTTTAGAACATTTTGTCATCTTACTGATAATGTTCCCTGTAAGGTGTGTGTGCATGGCTGCCCCCTCTAGTAACTGAGCACACAGAATCTTTGGTTTCTGAATTTCTAATTTACAGTCAGTACTTTTTAAATGGTATATAAAAACAGAGTACACGATAACAATACTGGTCATGTAATTTTATTTAGTAATTTCTACAGTATCTCCACTCCAATATTATTCCCATCCATTCAACTTCTCAACCGTTTCTCAAGTATACTAGCATAAATCTTACCAGGAATACTCAGTAGGGAAATACCTCTTTAATTCTCGCATTCAGTTTTATTTCCCTTTTTATATATGGGTACTATGAGAGCTCTACTCCAATCATCGGGAATTTGTCCCTCTGTCCACGCCTTCTGAACTATGCAGTGCATCCACTTATCACCATACTTAGCCATTTTTGGTCGAATATCATCTACTCCTGCCTTTCCACATTTCAAACCTTTGATGGCTTTTTCTACTTCAAGTATGGATATGTATTCCTGTTGAGTGTTTTTACCACTGTACTATCACTGCTTGTTTCATTTAGCAATTTTTCGAAGTAATTACTCCATACTTCAAGGATATCTTTTTCTCCTGTTTTCATGTCACCTTTATCATCTCTTATTCCTTTTACAGCACTCTTTCCTCCATTTTTGAGATTCTTCAACAACATCCAGAATATTTTGCCAGCTTCTTGATATTTCTTTTCTAAAGAAATATCAAGAAAGTTCTTGGCAAAGTCCTCCCATGACTTTTGTTTAGCTAGTTTTACACAGTGTTTAGCTTTCTTACATTTGTCTCTGTATTCTCTAAGAGCAAAAGCTGACTTATTTGACAGGAACTTTTGATATGCTTTCTTCTTTTCCTTCACTGCCTCTTTAACTTCCTGTGTCCACCAGGGAGTTCTGATTTTTCTATCCTGGCAGACAATCTCACCTCATGCTTCTCTGGCTGAATCAATCAGGGTTTTCTTCAATGTTTGCCACTGAATCTCCAAGGTTTGGTTCCTGTTCTCAAACTCTTTCATTTTTTCTTCAATAATCTTTGTGTATTTTAGTCTACAGTTCACATCTGAGAGCTGCTCAACTTTTATTCGCTTTAAAACTTTCTTACATGTTATTCTTTGCAACATGAAATTCAATTTTATCCTGCTCAAGACTAAATGGTGATCATTTCCAATTTCAAATCCTCTTTATACTCTGTTGTTTTGCACCAAGGAGAAAACATCACTATCAACAATAACATAGTCAATGAGACTTTTCTTATTCCTTGCTCCATGTGAATTTGTGCACATTTTTATGTTGGAACATGGTGTTAGTAATAACCAGTCCATGTCCTTAGCAGAAACTCAACAGGTATTTGCCATTATTATTAGCTTTGCTCTTTTCTCCAAATTTTCCCAAAATATTTTTGTATGTCTCACAATCACTTCCTACTCTGCTATTTAGATCCCCAACAAAGACCAACTTTTCCTTTTTCATTGCTCCCATCTCAGTAGCTTTTTCTAGACCCTCAAAAAATTCTTCCACTTCTACCTTAGTAGAGCCTTCTGTGGGACCATAGGCACAAATATAAGTCTCATTGTCCAGTTCCCCATTCTGATATTTGTGCAGATCACTCTACTTGAGACTGCTTGCCATTCAAGAAGATTAGCCTCATATTTAGTTTGATTGTCATTGCCTGAATATAAAATTTTGTATTTATTGCTCAGAAAGGTCTCACCAGTTTTTGTCTTTTTTTGTTTCAGGTCACCGCTATTATGTTGATCTGGTACTTATCTAATTCCTCAGCTAGCTCCATTTCTTTGCCATTCGGGCTTCTTATGTTGATAGTACCAATCTTCAACTCTGGTGATATTGAGTTGGGGGTGTGTTTTAGGGTTTGTTCCAGTAGCTGAGTTTGCACTGTTCGCCTGATTCCCTGGCGAAAACAACGGGTAGCCTTGTTTAACTTTGGGGCTGGGGCTTATAGCTACCCATCGGGCCAAATGGTAGAGAAATTATCTATGTACCTAAACCAAACTCGGTTTGGGGGGGGGGGGGGCAGCAATTTAAGTGCCAGATATTCAAATGATTCCATCCATAAGTTAGCATTAGGAAGTGAAAGTGGGGGTGCCCATTGTGACACATTCAATTTGTTCAAATAGACAGTTGTTCCATTTATTAATACCCTGATTTAAGATAGTGCTTAAAGAGTTGGCAAATTTTAGGGCAATAAATTTTTGAAAGAAGAACTAGTGTATTGTCTACTGGAACATTTGTAAAAAGGCATGAATTCTCCTTTAATTGAAGATTCTTTATTGTGGTTTTAAAGTGTTTGTACAGTTTTATGTAAGGTTGTATTGTCAATGTGTTTGAGTTTGGATGATGAGTGTGTAGCTAGTTTATAGGTGGGATTATTAACAACATCCAGAATCAGGTGCAACTAGGGACTTCAACTACTTTCTCTACAGGCACCAATTGACTATCTGTTGTTCCTTCATACGAAGCAGTGGCTCCCATCTCCGTGCTTTTGAAGATTAGGAACTGAAGAACAGCATGATTTAGTGTTTGAACTCACTAGCGGGAGACTTTTTTGATGTTTGTATGTAGAAGCCAGTATCACGATACCAAAAATTCCTGAAAGTCAATGGGGACTATGTGAAAAAATAAAGCTTATATGTAGGTATTTTATCATATTATAAAACTTTTTTTTCTCTTCTCTGCCAGTTTTTTTTTTTTTTTTTTTTTTTTTTTAATCTTGACTGAACCTTACTTTCTGGATGTGCTTGTACTTTTAGTGTCTATTATTTTTCCTTCTGCTATATTTACTTGTAATTCTTCAGGTTGAGAAAAGGTTGCAACATATGCTATTTCACTTGTTTATTAAAATTCACATGATAATACAAGAAAAGCATGAATAATGTTTATTAATCCTTTTATTGTATTTATTGTGTTATTGTTTGAATTTTAAGAAACGTTATGGCACAAGTATCCTTTAAACAACAAATTCACTTGTTTTGCTTGATTGCATCAAAAAACATAAAACAATTAATTAATGATGAAGTAAATAAGGGTGTTTTCTTACACATTTTTTTTTTTTTCCCCTCATTAACAACACGCATGAACAGTCCAGGTATTATTATTATTATTATTATTGTTCCGGGAAACTCCAAGGAGTCGACAGACTCATCGAGGGAGGCCCTAACATCATGTCAAGAACAACTATTCAACATTCACACAGTATCCATCATACCTTGCCTTGAACTCATTCATGGTCGTAGCACCCACAACAGACTCTGGAAGCTTATTCCACTCATTTACCACTCTCCAAGTAAAGAACCTAGCTCTAACACCCTTGTCAACCACGCTCTTGCCCAGCTTCCATGCATGGCCCCTAGTCCTCCCACCACCAGTCATATTTTCAAAAATATCTTCTGGATCAATCTTATAAAAATCTTATAAAAACGTATGAAGTTAAATTTAAAAGGATTCCCAAAATTGTTGCAATATAATTTTAATTGCCGGTCATGATGCTCAGTATTTGAGAAATAAAGGGAATTAATATTAGATATTAGGTCATTTTCCTTTATAGTCTTTTGCAAAAATAAAAAAAAAAAACTTTAGAAATGTTCACGATCATTGAATTCACCTGGAATCACATGTTTAACATGTTACTCATATCCAACACTTTTGTAGTTTCATTTTCTGTCTGGCAGTACCAGATTTGAATTTTATTAAGTTATCTTATTTTGTATGATGTTATTTTGCAGCAGTAGAATATAAGAGGTTTTGTGCGTGTGGTGTGTGTGTATGCTTTTCAATTATCACAAGAATATATAAATTAGTTTTTTGCAATGAATATCCTTTACTTAATGCTGAGATCTGCATCATATATTGTACCATGGGTTTGCCTATAACTTTGCTCTGAAACTGAAATTTTTTTTTTATCACTAACAACATTCAGTATGCAAGGTGATCATATTGGGTAATGGAAATCATTGCTACTTAAAATCCTCCATGCTGCATTCATTGTGTAATTTAGACATGTGTTAGACAACAAATGCAAAACATCTTTGGTTGTGTGTGGTGATAGAGGGAGTGGGACCCTTTGTGTAAAAGTTTTTGTCCAGTAGTCATGCCTTACATTCATTGTTTTGGACGTGTGGCTGTATAAGGAACTAGATTGAATTTGAAAAATCAGTTGAATTAAAAGATATATATACTAATAGATTATAGTATATTAGTATTGTGTGTGTGGACTTAGGTGTTAAATAATGCAGAAACACTGCATGGTATATCAAAAAGGGAGAAATTTTTCAAGCCACTTCAGACTTCCCCCATAAGCAGTAATGGTGATTTCACACTCAGTGATGAAATTCAGCTACTACATAAAGATACTCAGCAAACATTTCTCATGGTTAAAGTTATACCCACAACCTGTTGATTGAAGAGTGGATATATACTAAACCAGCTAACCAGGTGGACAGGTTTTGAATGTTTTAGTGCCAGCTAGTTCATGTAGTTACCTTATAAACTTACATAAGGTACTATAAAATAGCAATCCAGACAGTTGTCTAAATTGCTATTTTATAGTACCTTACAGTTAATGTCTCAAGTAACTATATGAACTAGCTTTTTAACTCCCAGACCATCTGGGATTTAAATTCCTGTGTGGTCTAGATCAGCACTTCCCGAACTGTGGGCTGCTGCACCCTTGGGGGTCGTAGGTTTTGTTGGGGGGGGGGACATGAAATAATGAAAACAAATTTAAAATGTTTTAAGACTAAGATTTTTTTTTATCTTAAAAGAAATGTATTTGATTTTTATTATTTATTTTTTTGTTATTTTTTATATTTTAATGGAAAAAAATCACACATTGGTGCGGGTTCACAAATTTTACTTCCCGCGTATTTTGGCCCTTAATGAATATTAGTAAATATATGCTTATTCATATAAGTTTCATTTCAAAGCAGAAATCTAAGAATTGCAGTTTCAAATATTTCACCTGATATTGACTTTTTGTGTAGCAGAATTAAAACACAGCCATCACATTAAATTGTTATTAAACTTCTTTTATGTTTTTAATTCTTTCTTTATTACTAATTGTTTTATGTTTCATGTGCTTGTACTGCAAATGTACAATAACACTATATCTATCTATATAAAAATGAGATAATGTGCCATGTCAAATGTGTGTGTAAGATGCTAAAAATGTAATATTTGCATTTGATTTTTGCAGTATTCGCTGTGTATGCTTTGTAATGAATATAAATACAATAAATATTATAATAATGTCTATATTATGATATTTTTCGAGGGGGGGGGGTGAAATATTTAAAATTTTTCCCGACTTCCAGAAGTTTGGGAAGCACTGGTCTAGATTATCTCAGCTGGTAGTGAATTTCATTACTCTTTGTGAGATTGCAGTCCTGTTCATTGTATTGTTGGAGTGGTATCACATTTTGGTCTCCACAGCAAGAATCCCAAATTATCTTATCCTTATCCCACTTAGTAATTCAAGTTTATACGTTTTTGTTGGGTTAATATTAAAAATCTGACTAGGATTAATCTTGATGGTTCAACTTTGTCTTAATTATCAGTGCTGCAAGAGGACTTGGCACAACCAGTCAGTGACAGTGTTATTATTCACTCAGCTGCTGAGGCTGGCAAACAATTTATTTCTGAAATTCTCTGATTTTTGCCTTTTTGACAGAACACAAACTATGATTGATACCCTTCACATTTGTATATTTTGAGGAGCTATTTTCATTGATTTGTTTCCCTTTTTTCAAAGAAAATAACATGCTGTCCAAATTACACACTAAATTTCTAGTATGTTTAAGAAGTTGATTATTTTACTAAAATCTGTGATCATTGGTAACTTTTCAAAAGTCTGATCTGTATGAATTTGCAACATTTATTAATTGATAATAACTGCTTATGGTTCCACTTGGCAGAAACTTGTGTTCCACTTGAACAACTTTCTCTGGCAGAAGTCACTGTTTGGTAATAAATTTCTGTTTATTTTAAGCCACTTTCAATCAAGTTTCCTTTTTTTTTTTTTTTACTCTAACAAACTATTAAATTTCTAATGAAATGTTTTTAGTACTTTGGCATGATTTAAAAGAATATTTAAAGAATAAATAAACAAAGTTGGCACATGAGGTTCTGATATCAACTTAATTTATGGTTGCAAAATATTTAGGAAAAGATTATTGTTAAGAAAATATACTTTTAGAAAGGTAGGAAACATTATTAGTTAGTCTTAGTATTTGATGACTGTATTACGTATGACATTCAGAAACATCCATGCACAAGTGATAATTTTGATATAATTTATAGCTTCAATGATTAAGCTGTTTCTCTTGTTTATGTGGATGAGAGTTTGTATGTATGTGCGTATAAATGTCAAAAACGATACTGAATTCTAATATATATTCAATTTTTTTTTTCTTTCAGGGATTGCCGGGTGGTACGAGATCCACAGACTCTCAAGTCGAAGGGCTATGGGTTTGTGTCTTTTGTTAAAAAAGCGGTACGTGTTATAGTAGGAGAGGAAGGTAGGCTACAAACAGGGATAGGGTGTTGCGCAGTCTACCGGGAACACAGTGGCGGGTAATTATGTGATGGCTTCGTGACTCTTTGATTTCCCGTTTAACTTATGCCAATTACACATATAGAGGTGAGAATAAGAGTGAAGGAGAGAGAGAGAGAAAGCGATAGTACCCGGCTTTAAAAGGTAATTTAGATTACTGAAATAAGAATTGAAATGTGAAGATCATAAATGGAATAACTAAGATATACAAACTTAACCTATAAATTAAGTGGACCCAGGAAAAAAAAAACTGTGCGTGTGTGTATGTATGTTTCTAAGGAAAAAAAAATTAATGGTTCTTTAGTTTTAAATAGGATAATTGAAGAGCCTATTAGGTTACAAAAATTAGTATATGTATTTGAATTCCTGAAGCCTCTTCTGTACTCTTTAGAGTAATTGGGGAAAAAAAAAGTTTCAAAAATGCTGATTTGGGGATTGAAATAGTATTATTTTTCCACTGTGTAGCAATGCTGTAGATATTCTCTCTATACAGAATGATCATTATTCATGAGACCATTACATTTATAATTTTGAATAATATGAACCTAGGTATGGGAAATTGTATAAACAATTACTTTCAGTAAATTTTATATTCAGTAATGGAACACATTATGCTTCATTGCTTGTTTAATCCCGATGAAGTTTGCTGTTTTTAGGAGCGCACAAACGAAGGCGGTGAAATAAGAATGGCATATAAAACCTGCTAATAACAAATCCCTTGTGTTGTTTAAATACGTAGTTAGTCTGTTGTGGGTGTTATGACAGTGAGCAAGTTCAAGGCAAGGTATGATAGATACTGTGAAAATGTCGTATAGTTGTGTGGACATGATGTTTAGCGCCTCCCTCGATGAGTCTAAGGACTCCCCAGAGTCGCCCGTAATAATAATAATAATTTCAAATATTTGTCTCCAGTTTTTCTGTAGTATCACCGTGAATGAAATAATTTCATATGGTATAATTGTCTTTACTTTTCTCCAAATTGAGTTTTGCTTACATTTACACACACATGCAGAGAGAAGAGAGAGATTACAAGACCTGCACCTTTTGAGTTAAATACCCTTGCAGCAGTTTTTTAAAAAAAAAAAAAAAAAGACAGTTTGACAATACAACACAAGGCTGAACTAGTATTACTAGAGCAATCATTTGCTTGTTTCAGAATCCAGCAAACCAGATTTCTGCTTATATCATGCTGAGATCTTTACATGTTGATACTCATTTATCATCTGAGTGTGTATGTATATAATGTGTACAGTGAACTCTCACTAAAGCACAGTGATTACAGAAGTGATGCATTAAAGCAGAAGTTTGCTTTAGTGAATTTCTTTTAGCATAGTATTGGATCTGTAAGTTTTGGTTGGGATGTTTCACTAATTTGCTATAATTAGTGTTGAGTGTGTATGTATGTGGTGTGCTTATATATAAAACCAGATATCCCATGCACAGGAAGTTGTAGAACCAGTAACACAGTATCATAAATGGCAGAATTCAGGGATATGGAACAGATGGTGTTGCGATCATCTGGAGATCATTTGTGGAACACTTTGAAGGCTATTTCACAGAATAGAGGTAGTTGGAATGAAGAAGTTGTTTCATTGGCAGTTTCAGCTTCATTTTAAGTCAGTGTTAAAGGATGTTGAGTTGCTTCGTTTTTAAAAGGCTAGTGCTTAGTGAAAGAATAATGAATGCCAATTCATTAGATGTACTCCTAGTTCCCAAAGAAAAGCACCTATAGAAGAGACAAGCATAATCATTGATTAACTGGGCTGTCCTCTTTTGCATTGCATTAAGAATTTTTAGGCAGGCCCTTAGTACAACATTGCCTCAAACAGTATTCTGATGTTGGGTAGATTTGAAATTTCTACAGAGCTAGTATCTGGCTGAGTGGAAGATGTCGAGATTTTTTAAGGGCTGAGAAAGTAAGCAATGTGTTTGTGCCAGGAAAGACTGCAGATAAATGGCAATCCACGAAGAGAGGTGTGATACTGTCTGATAAATTTGTATATTATCAAGGATAAATTAACCTGATGAGTATGTAGATTTTTCAGCCAAAAAACAAATGCGAGAAAAGATAACTGATGACACTGGGTTAAATCGGTCGTGATTATATAGATAGTTTAAACTGACCAGTTTTGCCACATATGCTAGTGGCTTCTACTTGGTCATGAAGAACAAAAAAATACAATAAGGGGGTAAACATGAACCATTACATAACTGAAACTGAAGATGTAAGAACTGTTACACAAAAGTAAAAAAAAGTGTGGTAGCTGGCACTGGTCAGCCATTGTTCAGTAGATATGTGTAATAGTTGGCCTAGCTTTCTACTTCTCTTGCACCTACCACAATGTTGAATGGAACAAGAGTTTCATGCCTTACATAGAAGACAACTTCAGTGCCTGCAGCTTCAGTATGCTTATTCACTCACGAGGCACTCAACAGAAACCAGGAAATGATTTTATGTGATAATTTGAGTCACTTTTTAGATCTTTCCACATGTCAGACTTTAACTTTTTTGTCAACTGTCATGCATAACTACTGAACAGTGGCTGACCCATGCCAGCTTCCACTCTCCATGTGTTTGTTTTTTACTTTTGTGCAATGTTTACTTACCCCGTATTGTATCCCCCCCCTCCTAACCCAGAAGAAGCCACTAGGATATGTGGCAAAACTAGCCGATTTTACTATCTGTATTATCATGACCTATTAAACCTAGTGTCGGTTATCTTTTGTCACAGAGGATCTTTTTCATGAAGGGGAGAGGGAAGCAAGTGTCTTGTTAATATTGAAGGTGATAATGATAACTTTGCTACCTTTTCACTCTGTCCAAGAATGTGTAGGCCTTTGTTCAACTTATTGGATGTAGAGGTGTTTGAAGATTGGGATATTTGGACACTGCAGAATTTATCAACTGAATGGAGTATTATCAATTCGATGGATAGGATTATTGACCATGGAAAGGTCATTATTTATGTATTGGAGAAAGGTGGTGATGAGCTGTACAATATTCCTTCATTGGTGGGAAGTCCAAAGAGAGGAAACCATCCACCTGGGGTTTCTGTCATGGAAATTCCTGAGAAATTTTTTGTATTCATTCACAGAAAAAACAGCTTCAGGCATTTCATAAATTTGCAATTCTGAAACCTCAAAACATTCAGTTTGTTATACATAATAAACATGGTTTTTTATACATCTTTTTGTGCATCTTTAAAATATAATACCATAATATTGTCACGACTATAAATCAAGTGCAATGAAATACCTGTTTATTACACTTAGATGTTCTGTGTGGGCTGATTCTCAGAACTACCCCTTCTTATTGGGCCTTTGGTTAGTTTTTCATATTTTGACATCTCTTATCAGACACCATATTGTCTCCTATTGCTTATAAGATTTTGAGAGAGAAGTCTGCTGGAAGTAGTAAGATCCAATTAGTAATTGGACTATCGCAAACACCAGTGCCCATGGTTAAATTCAAATCCACAGCCCATTGGTTGGAGAGTGGATATGTCATCCACTATGCTAACTAAGTTAGTTGTGGTTCCTTAGTTAAATGAAAACAAAATATCAATACCAGTAGCCAACAGACACTTCATCCTTTAATGTATGGTAAAGTTATTTCTTATTTATTTTTTAATTTGGATCACATCTGTTAACATATTGGAAGATAAAAATTTATGAATTTTTCTGAATTTCATGATTTAAATATTTTTGCTTCAGTTTCAAAATGAAAATAAATCAAGACCAAGTTTAGAAACACTTTGTTATGTAAAAAATGAAGTAACAGCTGAGTGCAATTATTGTTCAAAGCAAATTTCGTGTGTAGGATCGAAACACTACCAGGCTGATGAGGCATTTAGAACGTATGCATGAATCATATTATAAAAGTTCTGCACTAAATACAAAGCACTCAAGTAACTAAAAAGGAATTAAGAATGAGTAATCACTTTTATTAAACTTTGTAAAACCCATTATGGGAGATTGGCTCTGGCTTGGGTGCTGTTGATGGAATCTCAATTTAAATAGTGTCAGTTTCGTTCTATACATGAATCAATTTCAGAGCAGAGCAGAGCTGTATATTATCAAAGAACCAGTCAGTTAACTTTGAGCGTGTATGAAAATTTTTTAAAAAAGAACTTCCTTTTTTCCTCTTTTACCTTGCCGTCTCGAGGCTTTTCTATTCATTTAACCACAACTGTACACAAGGATAAAGTGGTTAGCCCTATGCCTACTGGTGTATCCTATGTCTGTAGAAGCATTGAGTTCTCAAGGCTGGTTTGCCTGGGGAGAAAAACCCTGCAGCCCACGCCCAAGACTGGCTAACTTGGCTATGTCCGAGAAAGATCATAAGCTCCTCATGTCAGTGATGGGAATCGAACCAAGGACACTCCTTTTCCAGGCATATGGTTGCGAAGCACATAGCCACTCAGCTAACCACATGGACTTAAATAAGAACAAATGTAAAAAATTAAACTTAACAGAATTGGATCACTGTTTTAGTCCAACTACCAAACCAGCCTTGACATGTTTACACATCAATAATTACATGGATGTCCATTAAAGTTAATATAATATTTGGATACTATCAGAATAAGTCAGATATTAAGCTCATTTTATCCGTATAGCTGTTTGGGTAGTTAAATGAGCAGTTCAGTATTGGAAATTAAGATATTTTTTTAAAAAAAGATCAAAAATTAAAAAAGCACTGCGTAAAACTTGCCAAAAGTCATGGTGAGAACATAGAAAATAAATACCGGGAGGGTGGGGAAAATATTCTGGAGGCTATTGAAAAAAGCTTAGAAATGGAGGAAAGAATACTGTAAATGTTGAAAGTTTATTTTGCACTTGGTTAGACTATAATAAATTTAGTTTAATCCTTTATCCAAGTGTGAGCGAACAAAGTTTGCACCTGAAAATATTTTCAGGACTGAGGAAAGGTAGTGCAACACCAGGCAACTCGGAGCAAAGATGGAACAAGCTATCATCACTCCTATCTCAGTATCTCCCATAAATCTTGAATATAAATTGTATTGAATATAAATACAATAAATATTATAATAATATATGTCTGTATTAAGATTTTTTTTTTGAATGGGGGGGGCGTGAAATATTTTAATTTTTCCAAAGGGGGCCTTAGCATCCATAAGTTTGGGAAGCACTGCCCTAGAGTAATGGACTCCAAATAAGATCACAATGCATGGAGCTGGATAGGAGTGATGATAGCTTGGTCCACCTTTGCTCAGAGTTGCCTGGTGTTGCACTACCTTACCTCAGTCCTAAAGATATTTTCAGGCACAAACTTTGTTTGCTCACACTTGGATAAAGGATTAAACTAAATTTATTAATACTGATTTATTAATAAAAAAAAAAAATCAGCTAACACCTTTTTATTCCCGTATACAGGGAGTAGGCGAGGCCATTTTAGCCCTATCTAACTTTTGGAGATTGAGTGGGCAGTTCAATCTCCCCTGGTACCAATCAGATAGATGGCCCAAGGCTGTCACTAATTAAGCGGTACACAGTGAAGAGAGACGGCTCAAATGTGCCGCCATCTCGTGGTCCCTAACACAATACATTTAATGTCTGAAATAATGTGGGTTCTACGATTTTCTTGAGTTTACAGGACAAAAAACCTGAGTTTCCGGGAGGAAAAATCTGCTTGCCCGTGCCAGAGATCTACTAACTCGGGAACCGGTCAAAAAAAGGCTTAGAAAAATTTCCTCTAGTCACCGACTAGACTCGAAACCAAGTCTTCCTTCATGCGGCCAAGCGCCGTGGTGTGCAAATGCCACATCCACTGAGCTACACAGGCTCTTTGATTTATTAATAAACTAAATTTATTAATAAATAAATGGAATATGATAAAGATGATATGTAAACTGAAAAAAGTATTCTCGATGTATGGAATAATTACTTTGAAAGACTGCTAAATGAAACAAGCAGCACAGTTGTAGAAAACTCCCAACAGGAATGCAGTCAGGAATATATTGATACTTGAAGTAGAAAAAGTCACCAAAAATACTCATATACAGCAGAATAGTTTTACAGTGGCTTCACTGAATAATTCATAAGGCCTGATCATAGGGTTAATCTGGATGATTGGAACAGAGCTCTCATGCTACGTATGTATAACAAGGGAAATAAAACAATGTGAGAATTACAGAGGAATTTCCCTACTTGAGAAACAGCAAAGAAAAATTGTGTAAAGGAAGCTTGTTGAAGAAGTTGGATTCAGGCCAAATAGAGGTTGTCAGGATCAGATATTCATTTAAGATAAATAGTTGAGAAATCTTGGGAATATAACATGTCATATGATAAGGTGCCAAGAGGAAAACTCTTCAAAACAGTACTCCTATATGGTGTAAACAGGACATTATATCAAGCAGTACAGTCTCTATTTAAGCTGTAAGTCAGTAGTCAGAATTGAAGGAGGTACAGGAAGATGTGTGATGTAAAATCACTTGATTTTACACCTTTGTTGCACGTGTGCAACAGGGGTGCACATTAAATCCACTGTTCTTTATTATGAAGGATCACATTATGAAGGAAAGTGGTATTAAATCTGATATCAGAATTGGCAGTGTTAATCTTAGCACTATACTTTATGTAGATGTTATACTTCTCAATAAATCTGGTACAAGTCTGCAAGATTCACTTACTAAAATGAATAACTGTTGTAATGAATTTGGTATGAAAATCAGCAATAAAAAGAGAATAAAAATAGGCAGAAACATTGAAAACAACAACTGTATCCTGAATTCAAGCAACAGAGCAACCTAAACTACTATAACATTTTGGCTATTTAGGCAAAATGTTTTAGTAGTAGTTTTAGCAATTTTTAGTGAAGATGGTAAATTAAATATAAAAATAGACAACAGAATTTAGCTGGTATGGTAGGAAGTCAGCTGAATGATTTTATATGGAATAAGAAAGAAATTAGTCAAACATTATAGCTATATACAAGGACAGTGTTTAAATCAATTTTCACTTATGGATCTGAGAGCTGGGTTAGAAATAAAACACTTGATCAAAGACTTGGAGATCTTTGATATGAGAGTTGTGAGAAAGATTACTGGAGTAAACAGATGGCATCAACTTGCCATTGTCAGCATTTACGAATGTTAGTTAAGCTAATCTCAGGTGGTATGGTCACTTAAACAGAATGGGAAAGAAAAGATTAGCAAAACAAGTGTTCTTTGCCAGGTTTGAAGGGAAAAGACAAAGATGTAGTTGGATTGACAGAAAAAAGTGCCTTAAAAGACAGAAATATAAGATCTGATAATGTTGGAATTTTGACAGATAACAGGTTAACTTAGAGGAAAATTGCTCTTTGGAAGTTTGTAGTGATGTAACTTTTTCATGTAGTACTCACAATTATCCTCTACACCCCTGATGATACGTATCAGGAATTTAATGATGATATTTAATTTTATTTTGTTGATTCTGCCAGTGAAAGTTTTCCTCTGATAGCTGTAGTTCAGACAACAGATATACTGCATTAATGGACTGACCTTAACACATCAGCCGAAATGGTTTTGGTTACATCATCCATACTGTAGATTCATCAAGACTTGATCTTTCCATCACTGTGAAGAGATTTAGATCATTGAACTAAATATAGAATTGTTTCCTTATTGCATCATGTGATTTCTTTAAATACTATATATAAAACTTGATGCACAGGCATTATAGATGTTCAACCTAATAATAGTGTTTTGCTTTGAGCAAAACAGTATTATCAGGTGTTATTTGTTTTCATGGGTAAAGCTTGCAATATAATACATTGCCATTAATCCTTTCTTTGGGATTTAAATGTTTAATACAAATGGTCCTCATGGATATAGAAATCATTCTGTATATTTTAACAAAAGATTTGGTGAGAATGTGAATATTTGTTTTGTATACTATGAAAAGTTAAATAAGCAGCCTTAAAAAAAATTTTAAAAAAAACTGAGTTCACTATTTGTAGATAAAGAACATTTTTAATAAAATAAAACAGTTATCGATTTTGGTTACTATTTCTAGTTCTGTTTCGTTTCTTTTACTACACTTTTAGTACTGGTACCATCCAAGCAAAATGATACTTTATTTCAACTATATTTTAGTTCACCATGAGGTATATCAGGGCTGTCCAAAACAGTGCTGTCGGGCCACATGCGGCCCGCCTGTGGGTTTTGATTTTCATGAGCAAAAGAAGAAAATAACAATTTGAATCGAATGCGTATTACATATTTTAATTCTATCACTAATCAATAATCTCAATGTTGATAATTTTATTCGGTGTTTTTACATCACTATATACCCACATATTTTTCAAATATTAGATTTGTCAAAGAAGCGTTCTTATGCTGTTTTGTTCCAATGCGCATGCTCCGGGCACTCACGTTCCCTGTGAGCACCTGGAGTTTTGCCCTGCAAAACTTGTTTTGGCCGTGATTAGTACGCAATTAGTGTTGTTCGTTTGTTCAGCTTTCGAGGTTGTGTTGCTGCTGCTCACCAAATTACTAGATACACATTATTATGCGGCCCTTGGGTAAATTTTTTTTTTCTAATGCGGCCTTTGGATTACCTAAGGTTGAATAGCCCTGAGGTATATCACAGATATCTCACCAGAAATTTATCTTCTATACAAGGGTGTGCTGAAAAGTTGTGATAATCACCATGTAACTTCCACATTATTCTATTGTATTCCCCCACAAAGTGTTATACACTTCATGGGGGAATACAATGCTGCTGCACCATTTGCCATCCTCTGAGAAAAAGTCTTTCCCTTGTTGCACAGAGCAGTCCTCAGCTGCAGATATGACTTCATCTGTAGTAAAATTTGTTCCATTCAAGTGTTTCTTTAAATTTGGGAATAGGAAATAGTCAGATGGGGCTAGATCTGGTGAATGGGTGGATGAGGCTGACATTGAAAGCCCAAGTTGTGCATTGTTTGTTGGGTTTTGTGAACGGTGTGAGTAGGTATGTTGTTCTGCAAATGCAACATGCCTCTGCTCAGTTTCCTGCAGTATTATTCCTTCAGTGTTGTTGTTGAATAAACTGCTGCTGTAATGTAACATTTTCACCTTTTTTAAGATACTTGGTAAGGATCACACCATCTATCTCCCAAAAAATAAGTGCAAGAACCTTCCATGCTGACTTTTGGGTTGGAACTTCTTTGGCCATGGAGAACCTTTGTGTCTCCGCTCCATTGACGATTGTTTGGTCTCTGGACCATAATGATGAAACCATATTTCACCAATCATCAAAATAAGCCAAAAATTTGCACCTGATTTCTTAAAATGACCAAAATCCCCCCCCCCCCCCCCACCCCCCCCCCCCCCCACCCCCCCCCCCCCCCACCCCCCCCCCCCCCCACCCCCCCCCCCCCCCACCCCCCCCCCCCCCCACCCCCCCCCCCCCCCACCCCCCCCCCCCCCCACCCCCCCCCCCCCCCACCCCCCCCCCCCCCCACCCCCCCCCCCCCCCACCCCCCCCCCCCCCCACCCCCCCCCCCCCCCACCCCCCCCCCCCCCCACCCCCCCCCCCCCCCACCCCCCCCCCCCCCCACCCCCCCCCCCCCCCACCCCCCCCCCCCCCCACCCCCCCCCCCCCCCACCCCCCCCCCCCCCCACCCCCCCCCCCCCCCACCCCCCCCCCCCCCCACCCCCCCCCCCCCCCACCCCCCCCCCCCCCCACCCCCCCCCCCCCCCACCCCCCCCCCCCCCCACCCCCCCCCCCCCCCACCCCCCCCCCCCCCCACCCCCCCCCCCCCCCACCCCCCCCCCCCCCCACCCCCCCCCCCCCCCACCCAAATCCTGCTGGATTTCTGTTCAGGACATGGGTCATTACATACTCCATTGTTCCATCATTAGCTCTGCATAAATTCATGTGGAGAAAACACAGGAAATCTGTTAGCTCTCAGCCATGCCATTTGACAAATACCACATGGGAAACTATTACAAAAACTGGAGCAAATGGGAATGGATATGAGGCTAGTAGCATGGATAGGGGGGCATGGCTGACAGACAGGCACCAGAGAGTAGTATATGGCAGAGTGGAATGAGGGGGAATGACTGTGACTAGTGGAATACCCCATGGTTCGGTACTAGGGCCACTATTTAATTTCAATATCAGTCACAAAAAAGATTTAAGAGGGGATATTTAGTTGTTTGCTATTAATGCAAAGCTGGGGAGAGTAATAGCTTCAATAAATTAGCATTATGGGCAAAGGATAATGATTGTCAGATTAATGTTGACAGTCATTAAATGTAAGGTTATGCACTTTGGGTTGAAAAGGTTGCATATGAAGTATCATACTAATGGTATTGGATTGCAGGAAATTGTTGAAGCTAGGAACTTATGGATAATGATGGACAAAGAGTGGAAGTTCAAAGGGCATATTGCAAAAGTTGGTAAAATAATGAAAGGATTACTTGGATGTTGAAAAACATGCTAATAAGTAAAGATAAAGTTATTATCCCTCTTTATAAGGTTATGATTTGGCCACATCTTGACTAGTGCATGCAGATTGTTGCCTGAGTTTCTTGGGGACTAGGAGGTTGTCGAAAAAATTCAGAGATGAGTGACCAAAAGGTGTCAGGTCTGTGGAATACTCCATACGAGGATAGGTTGAAGGTTTGTGGGTTACAAAATTTAGTTGATCAGTGGAAAAGAGTGGATATGATAGAAACATCAAGATATTAAAGGGGTTTCATAAAATTGATGCAAGTGAAATTTTTCAATATATGACGAATAGTCAGAGAACTAGGGGCCATCTATGGAAGTTGTGTAAGAATGTGGTTAGTAGTGGTGTGCACAACCGAATTTTTGTGTGGTGAGTGAGTGAATGGAATGGAATGGATTGCCAGAATTGGTTACAAGTTCCATGATGTTGAATGGATTCAAGGAGAGGTATAATAACATTTGTGTGTATAATGGTTAATTTGGGTCTCCCACAATAAGTCTCTGGACTCCATGGAGATGCTGTAAAATAATAATAATGCTTGTATCCTGAATAAGTCTGAAGATATCACTATCTATAATAATATCATTTTATGTATTCTCAAAATCTTCCTGTGACCCAGTATTTATAGCACATTTGTTTATTTTCTAAAGGGACACTGACAGTATTATGCCTTTTTTTTTTTTTTTTTTTTTTTTTTTTTTTTTTTATACTGTGGTTAAAATTTAGATATGAATGGTATATGTTCAAACATATATTGAAAGTATATCAAAAAGTAATTTTTGACATATTTTTGGAAGATGCTCATGGTTACTTCAAAAATATTTGATGAAACAACAGTGAGAAATATAAAATTGGTAAAAATTTAAGCTGAACTTTTAAAACAATAAACTATAAAGGAGTTTCAAGGCCATCGATTAAATTAAATGCATAGAACTTTTTCAGAAGAGAATAGAATAGGTCTGAAATATATATCTATATATATTTTAGCCCTGGAAATTTAAAGGAAATTTAAAACAGAACAATACACAGAATAGTGACATGCAGCTTTGCATGAAGAATGAGAAAAAATTAAGCATAAAAATGTGCCTTTTTTACAGTGCGAGCTGTTTCACCATAAGCTAATGGCTTAATATGGGGGGGAGGGTACTCATTCAAAAAATAAGCAAATATGCTATACATACTGGTGTCTATTTTTGTCAAATAGACACCAGTATGAAGAAAAAAATATAAATAAATTATTTTTTTTTTTTTCTTCAGGACTGTTCAACTTCTTGTCATAAAGCAATAACTATAACATACTTCTTGCTTCTCTCAGCAAATTTATGCATACGTCAGTTTTGGAAAACAGTCTTAGAGTTGACCAGTCCATTCTGGAACAGAAATCTATACAATACATCATTATATTGCCCTTTTCTTCATATTTTCACACATTTCCATATGAATTTCCTACTCTGTTGTTCAGGTCTCCAATAAGCAGCTCTAGCTTTCTATTTTTCATGTGTCTCTAATGAAATAAAAAGTTCTTTTATTTCTTTCATACTAATCTTCTATGGGATCATAAACATGAAAAAAAAAAAAGTCAAATTTCACATCTTGAAATTGCATGCCACTTGTTCTCGAATTCAAATTTTAGTTTCTCTTCTAATTGTTTCTAATTCCTTTGCAATTTCAACTTCCTTTTAATTGCTATGATGATGCCACTCATGGTTATTTCCACTGAGTTTCAGGCTGTTGCAGCTTACATTGTACTTCTAATCTGGTTTCTTGCCAAAAATGGTGGGTACCTCATTTAACAGGGCAAAGCCTAGCTGGTTGACAATCTGATTATGTATGTCCATGGTTTAAGCCATGGACATACATAATCTTGGTGCACACCTACTAAAGGTGGGGCATGCATGCATAAGAAAATAAGGATTAGGCCTAAGTCCCGTTTGGTTTTCTGCATTCTTTATATGGTATCAAGTTAAGTTACCATTTTGGACACCTGTATTTTGTTAATGTTATTTACTAACTCACCGTTATCCATGAGAAATTTTTTAGTTTGATTAATCTCAAAAGAAAGTGACATCTTATTAAATATAAATGTAGTGTATTGAAATAAATCTACTGAAAGAACACTCCCTCTTTCCCTGAAGTGTATAATACAGAAAGTGTTAATTCAGATATCTTCGAAATGTAATTAATGTATGTTTTCTCTAGAAATAAGTGTATTTTTATATACTGATATTTCCTGTTTCTTTTATTATTAATTTTGTATTTGAGGCAGCATCATTAAATGTTTCATGTTTTATAATTTTCTTAAACTGAGAATAGAGAAAAAAATACCTGGGAATATTATAAAGTTGATATCGCATTAATAAAGATTGGGTACCTGTCTAAACACTTCCTGGTCTGCAATATTAAAATTCTTAATCCTCTGAACATTTTGTTGATGACTACTTTTCTCATTTCCAAATCAGGTACAAACAAAGAATGTATCTCACAGTTAACCATTGATAGTTATCTGTGTAACAACTGTTCTGTGTTATCATAACAGCACCATATGCACAACCATGCATTACTTTTAATTCTATTTTCATCTCAATAGTTCACTTTTGAACATGTACATGCATTTTGCTTTCCATTATAACCTTCCCACACACACAACATATTAGTATTCATTTTGACAAGATTCTTTTGATGACTCCTTCTGGTGTAAAATCAGAGGGATATTGTCGTTTGGAATGGAAGACCATTTAACAAGATTGTGTATACAAGGGAAAGTAAGAAGCCATACGATTGACTTTTTTATGTGATAGGATAACCCATGTGCAAAAAGGTGGAAGCAAGGTTGGAAAGTCACATCCAATACCTTTTGAGAAAAGACCAGACTGTGGCTGCATTTTGACATGAAGGCAAGTTTCTTGCATGCGGCCCTTTCAAAATCAACTTTAGATATGCTTATCATTTGAATGTAACTGTTTCAGGCTTTACTATAAACAGAAAAGGTATATGAAAATTTCTGTAAAATCTAATAGCATAATGGCCAGTTCTTCTTGTACAGCTTTAGCACATTTCTTGAATACTTCAATAATGGAGAGGAATTTAAAGCAGAATAGAAAATGTTTCTACAAGCAATTCTCCATTCCACTGAAATTTCGATTCTGAGCTTTGGATTAGAAGATTAAAAATAATGTTGCCAATGAAAGAAGGCGGGGTGCTTAAGGGGTCAAAGCTGTATAACTGATGGGAACCTCCACATACCCTTTAAAGGAATGCGGAGAACCGACCAGGGCTTCTGACCTAATGTCCAATCCTCACCTTCTCGTGGTGCACCTTGTTGGGTATCAACTTTGATACTGAACGAACGAGGATGGGCTGGCAATTTGGGATTTAGCCGACCAAATTGTATTCTTATTGGTTAAACCAAAATAAAAAATGATGGTACAACATGACAAAATTTCATGCCGGCTGGGGCGTTGCCCGGTTAAACAAGGCCCCCGTTGTTTTCGCCAGGGAACCAGAGCGAACAGCGAAAAGTCAGCTACTGGAACAAATCTGAAAATAAACCCCAACTCAACATCACCAGAGTTAAAGATCGGTACTATCAACGTAAGAAGCCTGAATGGCAAAGAAATGGAGCTAGCTGAGGAATTAGATAAGTACCAGATCGACATAATAAGGGTGACTGAAACAAAAAAGACCAAAACTGGTGAGATCTTTCTGACCAATAAATACAAAATGTTTTATTCAGGCAATGACAATCAAAGAAAAGAAGGAGTAGCCATAGTATTCAACACAAAATACGAGGCTAATCTTCTTGAATGGCAGTCAGTCTCAAGTAGAGTAATGTGGGCAAATATGAGAATGGGGAACTGGACAATGAGACTTATTTGTGCCTATGGTCCCACAGAAGGTTCTACAAAGGTAGAAGTGGAGGAATTTTTTGAGGCTTTAGAAAAAGCAACTGACACAATGAAAAATGAAAAGTTGGTCCTTGTTGGGGATCTAAATAGCAGAGTAGGAAATGATTGTGAGACATACAAAAATATTTTGGGAAAATTTGGAGAAAAGAGCAAAGCTAACAATAATGGCAAATATCTGTTGGATTTCTGCTCAGGACATGGACTGGTTATTGCTAACACCATGTTCCAACATAATAATGTGCACAAATTCACATGGAGGAAAAGTCTCATTGACTATGTTATTGTTGATAGTGATGTTTTCTCCATGGTGCAGGACACCAGAGTGTACAGAGGATTTGAAATTGGAAGTGATCACTATTTAGTCTTGAGCAGGATAAAATTGAATTTCATATTGAAAAGAATAACATGTAAGAAAGTTTTAAAGCGAATAAAAGTTGAGCAGCTCTCAGATGTGAGCTGTAGACTAAAATACACAAAGATTATTGAAGAAAAAATGAAAGAGTTTGAGAACAGGAATGAAACCTTGGCGATTCAGTGGCAAACTCTGAAGAAAACCTTGATTGATTCTGACAGAGAGGGTTGTCTGTAAGGATAAAAAAATCAGAACTCCCTGGTGGACACAGGAAGTTAAAGAGGCAGTGAAGGAAAAGAAGAAAGCATACCAAAAGTTCCTGTCAAATAAATCAGCTTGTGCTCTTAGAGAATATAGAGACAAATGCAAGAATGCTAAACACTGTGTAAAACTAGCTAAACAAAAGTCGTGGGAGGACTTTGGCAAGAATATAGAAAATAAATATCAAGAAGGTGGCAAAATATTCTGGAGGTTGTTGAAGAAGCTTAAGAATGGAGGAAAGAGTGCTATAAAAGGAATTAGAGATGATAAAGGTGACATGAAAACGGGAGAAAAAGATATCCTTGAAGTATGGAGTAATTACTTTGAAAAACTGCTAAATGAAACAAGCAGTGATGACAGCACAGTGGTAAAAAACACTGACCAGGCATGCAGTCAGAAATACATATCCATACTTGAAGTAGAAAAAGCCATCAAAGGCTTGAAATGTGGAAAGGCAGCAGGAGTAGATGATATTCGACCAGAAATGCCGAAGTATGTTGGTATAAGAGTCTTACAGTGGCTGCACTGCATAGTTCAGAAAGCCTGGACAGAGGGACGAATTCCCGATGATTGGAGTAGAGCTCTCATAGTACCCATATATAAAAAGGGAAATAAAACTGAATGTGAGAATTACAGAGGTATTTCCCTACTGAGTTTTCATGGCAAGATCTATGCAAGTATACTTGAGAAATGGTTGAGAAGAATTGTGGAAGAAAAGCTTGGTGAAGAACAAGCTGGATTCAGGCCAAATAGAGGCTGTCAGGATCAGATCTTCACTTTACGACAAATAGTCGAGAAAGCATGGGAATATAACAAAGATCTGTATTTAAGTTTTGTCTATCTGGAAAAGGCATATGACAAGGTGCCAAGAGAGAAGCTATTCAATACACTGCAGTCATGTGGTGTCAATGGGGTATTATATCAAGCAATATTTAGTCTTTATTTGAGTTGTAAGTCAGCAGTTAGAATTGAAAGAAGTACAGGAAGATGGTTTAATGTTAAATCTGGTGTGAGACAAGGATGTACATTATCCCCCTCTGTTATTCATTATCTTTATGGATCACATTATGAAGGAAAGTGGTATTAAACATGATATCAAAATTGGAGATGTTAATGTCAGCTCTTTGCTTTATGCAGATGATGTTATACTTCTAAATAAATCCGTTACAAGTCTGCAAGATTCTCTGACTAAATTGAATAGCTGTTGTAATAGATATGGTATGAAGGGCAGCAATAAAAAGGCAAAGACAATGAAAATAGGCAGAATCATTGAAAATGTCAACTGTGTTGTGAATGGAGAACCTGTGGAACAAGTAAAACATTTCAGCTATTTAGGCACGATTTTTACTGAAGATGGTAAATTAAATATAGAAATAGACAACAGAATCAGCAAAGCTGGTATGGTGGGAAGTCAATTGAATAAATTCATATGGAATAAGAGAGAAATTAGTAGGAACACTAAATTAGCTGTATACAAGACAGTGTTCAAACCAGTTTTAACTTATGGATCTGAGAGCTGGGTCAGAACACTTGACCAAAGACCAGAGACCAAAGATATGAGAGTCCTGAGAAAGATTATAGGCGTGAACAGATGGCATCAATGGCAATATCATATTAAAAACGAGGATATTAGGAAAGAACTTGACATTGTCAGCATCCAGGAATGCGTTAGCAGAGATAATCTCAGTTGGTATGGGCACTTAAACAGAATGGGCGAGGAAAGATTAGCAAAACAAGTGTTCTCTGCCAGGTTGGCAGCAAAACGACCCAGAGGAAGACCAAGATATAGGTGGATTGATACGGTACAAAGTGCTTTAGACGATAGAAATATAAGATCTGATAATGTTGGAGTGTTGACAAGTAACAGACTGATTTGGAGGAAAATTGTAGATAGGAAATTAGTAATGATGTAATTTTTTTCATGTTGTATTATCATATCCTGTACACCCCTTGAGGGTACATGGCAGGAATTTGATGATGATGATGAAAGACAGCATGAAAGTTAGGAAGATCATCATATTTGGTATTCTTATAATGCTAGACAGTATGATTACTCCATAATAGTAGAAGCCAACACTAAATTGTGAACTGAATTCTCTTTTTCATATAAAATCTTACCCAGACACACATTAAAGGTTGCAGGCCTTATACCAGATCAGTGTTGTTTGGCAAGAGGATAAGAAAGGAAGAATCTGTTGATATTTTTTGCATAGCTGAAGATTATAGTTTTTGTGGAAGACAGTTTGATGAGAGTACTCCAAAGCAATGAAACAGGAGATAGAGAACCTGCTTCATGAGGTTTAGAGCTTGGCTAGAAATGGGTGTTGACCAGCAGCTGCTATTACTCTTACTGGTTTTTAGGAAAGCAGGAATGAAAGTGGCCAGATTCAGCAGAGCAGGTGGAAACTGAACATCTGTGTGTGAGAGAGATAATCAAATTAAGTGTATTGTCCACTTCTGGATAGCATGAAGCAATCTTAGGATTTTGGTGTACCACCTGAATTGTGTGAGCAGTATACCATTGTTGGCTAAATTTGGGATTTGGACAAAGCGGCCTTGGTGGATGCCGAAGCAGCCAAGAAGTATTTGTTTTAGGAAAGGCTGGAAGTTGGATATCCTGATATTCAAACACAATCAGGTTTCTGAAGAAGAATCTAATAGTGTATGGATATATGGGTATTATTTAAAGTTAAAATTAAGAGGAAGGGAAGTCACTCCAGTGAAATACAGCAAGGAGGAATGAGGATTTATTGTCATAGGCAAAACAGGAGGAAGAAGTGGGTAAAAGTGCAGAGCCCTGGGAGTACTTCTACTAGTGGGGAACTCTGAGGAGAGGAGAGAAACCATCTGCCATAAGGCATAGTGACTAATGAGAAAGCTGGTGCTTCAGCTGCAGAGGGTGAAAGGCAGACCATAGAAATGTAGTTTGCCACGCAGGCCTCTGTGCCAAACTCAATTAAATGCTTTAGAAATGTTGATTGCAACCATGTAAGTTACTCCAAATCATTCCATGGTCCGAGTCTAGAGATGGCTGGTGAAGGCTAGATAATCTGTGGTTCAAGAGTGCAGAATCCATTTTTCTGGTTACGAATTAGCTGGTAGGTTTCCAGGTGGTGTAGAACAGTGTGTTCCAAACTTATAGATGTAAAGGCCCCCTTTGGAAAAATTAAAATATTTCACGGCTCCCCATCGGAAAAAAAATCATAATACAGACATCTATTATTATAATATTTATTGTATTTATATTCAATACAGTTTATATTAAAGATTTTGCGTTTTTGTAAGCTTTTTTGTACTTCTTATCAATACCTTTAAAATGAAACTTATATGAATAAGCATATATTTATTAATATTCATTAAGCGCCAAAATATGCAGGAAGCAAAATTTGTGAACGAACACCAATGTGTGATTTTTTCCATTAAAATATAAAAAAATAACAAAAGAAATAATAAATAATAAAAATGAAATGCATTTCTTTTAAGATTAACAAAAAAGAACCACTTAGTCTTAAAACATTTTAAATTTGTTTTCATTATTTCACAGCTCCTTCAACAAAGCTTGCAGCCCTCAGGGGGGCCGCGGCCCACAGTTTGGGAAGCGCAGGTGTAGAAGTTGACTGTTGATGACCTTCTTTATAGGTTTTGAGAGAACAGAAATAAGAGCAATTGGATAATAGGTTTTTTGTTGACTTTTATCACCTTTCTTTGGGCCTGTTTCCATTTTGTAGGACAGATGCCAATCAATTGGCATCTGTCCTACAGGCAATATACGACAGGTGTTAATTCCAGAGCACAAGTTTTTAATGCAGTAAATGGGATAATTTCTGGTGGAAAATGGAAGGAGAGGACAGTTCTTTGTTAAATTGGAGGGGTGGAAGACTTGGCCTTGACCATTGGTGCAGGAATTGGAAGACAAAAGTGATGGCAGTAAATCAGTCCTGTTATTGTTAGCACCATCTGGATGTGAGGTGGAAACATGGAATGACCAGGAGCCAGAAGGCTTACCTATCATTTGGACAGGCGAGTTTGCAGCATTTGGTGCTTCCAAAAATCTGATTTAGTTTTTATACAGCTCTTGTTAGCTGCACCATGTAGAATAAGCAGCTGGAGTTTTAGTCTGGAGTCCTGCATGCTTTTTTTTTTTTTTTTTTGTACCCCATTGATACTTTGACAGAGAATTTTGGACAGAATGAGCAGTGAATGCCTTCATTTGTGTGAGGAGGATTTCTGTTTTTCAGCTTAATCAGGAGAACAGAAGCAGTGGTCAGACCATGGAGGTCTGGCTTGAGAATTATTAGGTAAAGTTCCATGGCAAAGGAGACATGTATTGCATTGTGATCTTGGGTTACCAAGAGAAGAACTAACATTCACAGTATATTTGGAAAGACTGTTCTGTAGGAAGTAAACTGAATAAACTTGTATGGAGAAGATGAATTAGTCAAAACACAAAATTGGCTGTATTCAAGAGTGTTCAAATCAGTTTTAACTTATGGATCTGAGAGCACTTGATCAAAGACTAGAGACCACTGATTGAGGATATTATGAAAAAAAACTCAACATTGTTAGTAATCAGGAATGTGTTAACAGAACAAATCTGATGTGGTATGATCACTTAAACAAGGATGGAAGAGGAAAGGTTGACAATGCCTGTTGTCAGAATGGCAGGAAAAACACCCAGGAGAAGATTAGGGTCCAGGTGGATTGATATAGTACCTTGGAAGCAAAAATGTAAGGTCTGGTAACGTTGGAGTCTTGACACAATTTGGTGGAAAATTGTTGCTTGGAAGTTAGTAATAGTGTGAAATGAGATATAGTACTACTTGAAAGATTGTTGTACTATCACATGTCATACTTTCCTCTGATGGCACATATAAGGAATTTGATAATGACAATGTCATAGATTCAGAAATGTTTTGTGTAGGACTTTAAAAAAAAAAAAAAAATTAAATTAGGCAATAATTCAATTTGTGCTACTTTAATTTTTTCTGTGAGAATTAATTCAGTGAGGTATTCCTATTAATTATCACTTCAACCTGCATGGAGGCAGCGGACTCATCATGGTAAGTTCACTGAACGAACAACATATTTATCGTACTAAACTGTAAAATCTTGAACAGTGTAAAGTGTTCATTCACTTGCATTTCTCCATGTAAAAAATCTGCTGACTCCATTCTTCACCACATCCGTACTTCCAGAGATAGATTCTTGTTCCCCTCTCACCTTCTACTCTTTTTTGCAGTCTCCTCTGTATTAATTTCATCAAATTCCCTCACAAAGCTAAACATCTCTTATCACTTCTTTTCTTCCTGTCCACAAAAAATCTGTAATTTACGTTCCTCTAACCTCTCTCCACAATCAACATTTTGGATTACTAATATTGCCTTATTCTTTACTATCTTGTCTACTTTTTCTGAGCCCAGTAATCAGAGTGTGGCCTAACCTGTGCTTTATAGTGACATGACCACTTTCTTATAAACAATGTATGTGTTGTATATCCTTTCAATCGCTGAAAAGATATTAAATGGTAATCAGTACTGATTATATTCAATTTATGGTATCAACTATATAGAGAATTTTTTTTTAAATAATACAATTTCCTTTTGACCCTTTACAGGAAAGCCATCTTCAGGAATATATGTAGATATATACCAATAATTGTCTGGATATCCCTGTTATTTGAAGTTAGAGAACATTCCAGGTTTGTTAACATAGAAACAGTGTACAGATTGGAAAGCAGTATTTCATCGTAGCAGTTGAATACAGATGGTATGGCAACACAACGAGAACTCAGTGACTTTGAGAGAGGTGACATTGTGGGCTGTCACATTGGTGGTATGTCCATATGTGTCACTTTTGCTCAACTGGAGCTTCCAAAATCAACATTTGGCAATGTGATCAACAAATGGAGATGTTGTGTCATCACTAGTGCAGGAAAACATCTAGGGCGGCTGCTGAAAAATGACTGACAGGGAGGGTATTAAAACGGGTATTACGCAATAAACCGGATACATTTGGCACAGAGCATTTGTTATGAGTTCGAGAGCACCAGTAACACCATGGTGAGCACTAATACTGTATGAAAAGAACTCCATTTACTGGATTTTCATGGAAGAGCAATGGCACACAAGCCAAACATCGCAATAACGAATAAGGCGGCTTGTCTGGCCTGGTGCAAAGAGTTAACTGGACAATTGACCAGTGGAAATGGGTACTCTAGAGCAGTGAATCAAGGTTCACCTGTTTCCAGTCTGATAGCAAGGTGTGGAGGCAGTCTGGTGAACGCTTGTTTCCACAACGTGTTTTACCCACAGTAAAGTTTGGTGGTGGAGGAGCAATGGTGTGGGGTACATTCAGCTGGTTTGGAGTGGGGCACTGGTCAGTGTCTGTGGTTCCATGAAGGCAGCTTGATATTCTGATAACTAGGTGCTGCCTACACTTGGAGTGTTTATGAAACTGACCTGTGTTATTAACAAGACGATAATGCTCCATCCCACAAAGCTGCGGGCAGTTATGAAATTATTGAAGCATTGGGTGTTTACCAACTGCCCTGTCCTGTGCAGAGTCCTGACCTCAACCCCGTTGGAAACCTGTGAGATGAATTGGAGTTGGGGATTGAGATCATCCCCAATCTGTAGCTGAACTCAGTGCCGCTTTGATGGAGGAATATGGAGACAAATTCCACCTGATGTCTGCCACACATTGCTGCTGGAAAGCTTTCCTCAAAGGGTTCAGGGGGTGATCAAAGTCAAAGGTGGACATATTCGATATTAGGGTTTTCTTGTTAGTATCAATTGTAAATTGCTAAGGTGTCCACACAATTGTTGGTAGATTGTGTGCATGCCATGCATGTGGTATAAATCAGATGTAATTGAATGCATCTAAAATGTCAAAATTTGCATATCAAGTAATCTCTTACTTTTTAGTTATAACAGTGCAACCAAAGAAAATTTGGGCTCATCACTACATTTTGAATTATTCCATTTCAAATTGGACTCTAAGATTAGGTTAGGTTAATTGGCCCCATTATTCGACTATCGAGTCGCTATCCTGTGTCTCCTCCAATACAGTGCATCATCAGTGGGCATTGGTATAAATCAGATGTAACTGAACACAACTAATTCTTATCGCTGCTCAGGAGGATGATATCAATTAACCTAACCAACCTAAGCCATTATAGTCTGCTTCAAGATGTGACTTGCTAATGGCTATTATACAACTCACGGCATCCATAATTGTACCAACATTGTTGCCTGCATGCAGCACACACAGTATGGTCGGCCGCATTGTTCTGACAGTGATCTTACCATAACAGTACAAAAAATATGGTAGCGCAGTGCCTCACCCTTACGTCAGATGTAACTTCTGGGTTCATTCCCTTCTGTTGATATCTGACTCTGAACGGAGACCAGGTGCCCACTCACATAATGATGTGTCTACTGTGGTTTTCCTTAGGATGACATGTTATTGAAAACACCGTTGGAAGGGAAAGTGTCCATATGGAATAACTCAAAAGGCACTGAGCCCAAATTTTCTTTGTTTACTGTGATAAGTAAAAGGTAAGCAATTGCTTGATATGCAAATTTTAAAATTTTAGGTGCATTCAATTACATCTGATTTAGGGTATGTGTGTGTATGTATATATACTCATGAGCAGTTGTATTAGAGCTATATGTCGTGTTGGTGAAATGGTGCTGTGGTCACCCCTTCGAATGGAATAGTGGCATGTGACGGGGATGTCGTCAGACCTTGTACTGACCGTCTGAGTAATAGTCGAGCACAGAATGGGGAAGACTCGTGATCTCAGTGAATTCGATCGCGGCCAGATAGTCGGAGCCAGACATATGGGCACTCCATCTCCAAAGTCATGCAGGCACTGGGCTTTTCATAGGCCACTGTGTCAAGAGTGTACCGTGAGTACATATAATCGGGTAAAATCATAGCCACTAGGGAAAACTGCCCGTGGTGTACAACGTGTCGATGACAGGGGATGCTGTCGGATAGATGGGTCACAGTGCCACAGATCACTCGCCAATTCAATGCTGTACAACAACAATGTGTGAGCAGCCACACCATCCAGAACCATCTCCTCGCTATGGAGTACAGAAGCCACCGCCCGACTAGGGTACCTCTGCTCACCACACATCACAAGGCAGAACAATTAGCATGGGTGCAGGAACACTGCCATTGGACCCTCGACGCATGGAAAACTGTCGTCTGGATTGAGGTACACGTTGGTACACGCCGATGGCAGGGTACGAGTGCGTCGCCAAGCACATGAAGCAATGGATCCCTCATGCTAGCAGGATACAGTTCAGGCTGGTGGTATCCTCGTATGGGGACTGTTTACGTGGGATGAAATTGGTCCATGGTACATCTACCATCGTTCCTCACCGGCGAACGATAGGGACCTGTTGTCAGATCATGTGCACCCATTTCTGATCCTATGGGATCCTGCAGGAGACCTATACCTACAGCAAGACAATGCACTAGCCCACCGCTCCCGAATTGTGGCTGAGTGGGTGGATGAACACTCCATGGACATGAGGATGCTTGGTTGGTCTCCGAGGTCCCCTGATTTCAGTTCTATTGAACACATCTGGGATGCTGTTGAGAGAGAGAGAGAGAGATATATAGGCGTCCTTGAACTTGCTCCAACCAATCTCCGTGCATCGTAGGAGGCTGTGCAATGGTCATCGATCAGTTTGGCTTCCCAACGCTTCCGGTGCCTTGTGGAGTCCATGCCACATCGCCGCAGTCATCAAGGCGAAAGAGGGGGTGCTATCTGCTACTAGGCAGATATCTCTAATTCAACTGCTCATAAGTGTGTATATGTTAAAGATACTTAGTTTCAATCCTTTACCCAAGGAAGCAAAACAATATTTCGCACGTGTAAATTTAAACAAAAATGATGAGCTAAAAATCTCCAAGTTTTGAACAACATTCAAACAATCCTAACAACAATGCACATCCTCAGATTGCATTGTTGTTAAGGTTTGAATTGCCTAAAGTACCTCACTCAGGACTGGACCTAGGAATTTTGCTTCCCGATGCAATAGCATATTTTGCCACCCTTTCCCCTAAAAAAAAAAAAAAAAAAAAACCCTTGATGACTTCTTAAAAGCCATAATGTTATGCTAGGCTTTTAACATGTCAATCATGAATTCTAAATAGTACCATTAGCTAATGAAAATTCATAAGTTACTGAAAAATGATCATAAACTCATTTTTACAGAGAGAGAGAGAGAGAGAGAGAGAGAATTAACCCTTTAACGGTGAAATTTTGTTCCGAAAATATGCATCTGCATGGGTAATTAAAATCAAGTGAAAACAAGTATACTTGTCAACTGCAGAGTAAATAAATGCACCTGCTGTAAATTTGCAAAGTAATTATTATAGTTTATTTGAAAAATGAATATTATGCTCCGAAATTCATTAATATCGCAAATACTATCAAGACAACCTAAAAAATATTATTTTTATAATATTTTACTATTAACTTACATGTAAGTAATGCTCATCACTTCATGTAGAATGAAGAACTGCTAAATCACAAGCACATAGCTATGGTAAAATATAAAAATTTTTTTAGATTTTAGAAAACGTGTCATGTCTTAACTCATGCATATAGAGGCTAACATAAGTAAATTTATATTTTTTCATATTCGCAAAATCCCAAATAAGACCAGTGTAGTCTAATTTCTCTAATCTAAGTGTAGCCTAAGGAAATTTCTCATTTGTTAAATGAGATTTACCCTCACGTCAAGGTCAACTCACAGACAACAATGGAATCAGAAATAAATGCAAGATAGGTGTTTTGCTATTGTCACGTCGTCTGATATTAACACTGATGGCGCAATATTGAATGCAACATAATACTACATTTTAAATGATTTTTAAAAAATATACAATACAATGAAGTTTTATTATGTAAAAAGTTAACATCTTGAAGTCTGGTTTCAACAGAGAAGAAAAAAATGACTTTTTATGATTTATTTTTTCGTATAGTTTAGACCAATCCTCCCCCACTGAAAAAAAAAAAGCTTGTCACCCCTTGCAAATGTACGTATTGCACTGTCGGTAGAGCTGGCTCTGACCTCACTACAAGTGAACCAATCTTAATAACAGATAAATGGCAACTGTAAAGTAAACATAACTTTAGAAAACTAATAAGAGATCCAAAGCCCCATTTTTTTTTTTTTTGTAAACATATATATAAAAGGACTAAGCTAAAATGCAACAAGTCACACCAATGAATCATCGCAGTGACCAAATATCTAGAACAAACTAAGGTACAAGAACGAGATGTCAAACAAGAAACTGCCTGGCTGATAGAATTAATCTTACTTGAATTTTTTTTTTTTTTTTTTTAACCATAACAGGTCAGGCTAGATGGGTTAAGGAGTTTTAGACATGATGTAACTTAATATGACATGTTGCTGGTTGCTTTAATGTAATCATTTGTGCTCAGATATTCCTGATATACACTGTCTGTCCAAAAAGAAACCGAACTTTTTGAAAATAGAAGAAACTAGTGGAGCCACCTGTTGTATCTTTTTGTTGTTGAAAGCGTCAACCTTCGTTAGTGCTGTGTCAACTGTTTATGACATTTGTTTCATTAGAAGCTGAGTTATAGTGCCAAAAGTGACAGTGTGTTTTGATGAACGGCCGGTCGTCACGATATAAATGCCATACACGACGAATTCTCGATACCAATTGCTTCAAAACTTAGAGATAAAAGTCACCATTGACCGTTTGGCCAGGCGGAACGAATTCTTTGTGGATAATGCCCTTGGAATCGTAGAAACGAGTCAGCATTGTCTTTACTTTTGACATGTCCAAGCAACTTTTGTTTTGGATACCCCTCTTCTGGTGGTCTCCACTCAGCACTCTCTCATTTTGTTTTGGGCTCACCACGTTTCGTCACCAGTACTGATCATTTCAAGGAAGTTTGAGGCCTTACGAGCGGTTTTAACGAGATCCGTGCAGTATTCAATTTGATACATTTTTTGATGTCGGTCAACTTGTGGGGAAAAAATCGCGAATTCAATTTACGAAGGCCCAAACTCCCAGTCAAATTATTGTGCACGGTTGATTTTGGAATCCCTAATTCATCTTCAATCAATCTCACGGACGATTTCAGGTTTTCTTTGATGAAATCACGCACTTTTTGGATGTTAACTTCGCTCAGTCTAGTTTTTGGATGGCCCGGCTTTTCGTTGTCCTCAAGCGTCTCAGGACCACTATGAAATGGCTTAAACCACTCATAAATTTGAGTATGGGATAAGCATTCATCACCGTATGTTTTTTGAAGCATTTGATGTGTTTCGGTAAAACGTTTACCAAGTTTAACACAAAAGTCAATCGCAGCTCTCTGTTTGAAACTCATTTTCCGACCGTTCGTCAAAATACTCTGTCACTCTTGGCACTATAACTTGGCTTCTAATGAAACAAATGTCATAAACAGTTGACACAACACTAAAGAAGGTTGCTGCTTTGGACAACAAAAAGATACAACAGGTTGCACCACTAGTTTTTTCTGTTTTCGAAAAGTTCAGTTTATTTTTATACTGAGGGTGTATATATGTTGAAAGTTTTTTACCTTTGTTCTATTATGTTAAAGTTACCAAGAAATTATATTTTTGGTTTTAATCCATTACCAAAGGAATCAAAACTATCTGAGCTACTTTGTATATAGAGGCTAACAACTCCGCATCACTTGCATTAGTATGTATCCCATAATGCAAAGCACACCCATTCGGACATGTAAAATGCTATGCATAATAAGGTCAACTTCCCAGACCAGTTTTGACCTTTCATGAGTTCTCATCAGTGGGAGCCAGACCCAGTAGAGATACCAAGGTTGAAGTAATGCAGAAGTCATATCTCATATACAAATAGCAAAAATGTGCTAGACCTTATTAATAAAAATCTGGATAAGAGAAAGATGTTGAAAGTTTTTTTTTTTTTTTTTTTTTTTTTTTTTTTTTTTTTTTTTTTACGATGGTTCTACTGTACTGGTCTGGGTAGTCGCCCTTCTAATTATGCATAGCATTTTAGAAGTGCCGGAAGAGTGTGTGTACTTTGCGTTATGGGATACATACCAAGGCAAGTGATGTGAAGTCGCCCGAAACATTGTTTTGCTTCCTTGGATAAAGAATTAAAACCAAGTATGTAATTTTTTGGTATCTTTAACATATAATAGAACTAAGGTAAAAAAAGTTTCGACATTTTTCTCTCATCGAGAGATGCCCCCTATTTGCTTCTGATTACTCTTTCTGTACCAGTAATTTGCTCTGACATCTGTTTTTATCAATTAATTGATCTAGAGTAATGCATTTTTACAATGTAAGTAATTCTTTTTGCTCAAAACTATTCTGCATTAATTTTAGTTGCAAGCAATGCATATGCTGATCTGACTTCCTACAGGTAGCACCATTCTGCACTACTTACGGAAAGTGTTCTGTTTGCGAAGTAGATGCCAGCCGTGAAAAGTGGAACACTATACCATCATGGGTATCCATTGGGGAAGTATTGTTGATAGTGACTTGGTTTAGGTTGGACATGTTTACTGTATATGATTTGATCTAGGTGTGTGTGACATTAATTTGGAATTAGTGCATTGTTTCAAAGCTGCTGTCATTATTCAAGGAGTTTGTTTTATACAGCTGTCTGAAGGAAAGTGTTGTCTATATTCTTTGAAATGGATAAAAATGAGCATCTTATGATTATAAAATTCTTTGTAAAAGAAGGTTTAATGGCAAAACAAATTCATTCGAAGTTAATAAAAGTTTATGGGCATTCTTCTCCTTTGTTTTTGACAATTAAGAAATGGGCTGCCGAGTTTAAACATGGGCTTACCAGCCTTGAAGATGATCCGTATGAAGGATGTCCGAAAAGTGTAACAACACCAGAAATAATTAAGTGCACAGTATGGTATTGGATGAGTGGCAAGTTGAAGTAGGTGAAATTGCTGAGACTATAGGCATTTCAAAAGAATGTGTAGGATATATTTTGCATGAAGAATTGCAAATGAAAAAGCTTTGTGCAAGATGGGTGCCATGCTTGCTCGCAGCAGATCCAAAATGCACTCACATGAAAATCTCTGAACAGTGCTTGGAGCATTTTAACAAGAATAAAACTGATTTTGTGCGTCGATTTATTACTATGGAAGAGACTTGGATTCACCATTACACACCAGAATCCAAACAGCAATCAAAACAGTGGGCAAAAGCTGGTTGTTCAACACCAAAGAAGACAAAGTTGGTTCCATCAGGAGGAGAGGTCATGGCATCGATGTTTTAGGATGCTGAAGGGATTTTGTTTATTAATTATCTTGAAAAGAGTAAAACAATAACGGGAATATTATTCCGATCTCTTAACCAGATTAGACAAAAGAATTCGTGAGAAAAGACCCAGTTTGCAGAAGAAAAAAACCATCTTTCATCAGGACAATGCACCTTCACACAAAGGTGTTTTAGCAATGGGCAAATTAAGTGATCTGCACTATGAATTGTTGGAACATCCACCATAGTCCCCAAATTTGGCTCTCTCTGACTTCTATCTCTTCCCAAAATTAAAACTCTTCCTCTCTGGTCAGGTTTTTCTTCGAATCAAGAAGCGATTGCAGTTGTAAAGGGGTATTTTGCAGATCTTACTGAGAACCACTACAGGGACGGAATAATGGCGCTGGAGCATCATTGGAATAAATGTATTAGTCATAACGGAGATTATGTTGAAAAATAAAAATAATTTTGAAATTATAAATTCGTTTTTTCATTGCTAGGCCAAAAAACTTTGCAGACCACCCTTGTACTAGCTTTTCTTATTGTTGCATTTCCATAATACTTTGCCATCTTCACTAAAAACTGCTTAAATAGCTGAAATAGTTTACTTGTTCTCCATTTCAGATACAGTTGAAGCATCATTTTTTTCCTGCCTGTTTTAATTTTGTCCTTTTGTTGTGCTTTTCTTGCCAAATTTGTTACAGAAGTTACTCTGTTTAGTTAAGCATCATAAATATTTTTATTGTGAAATTGTGTTGAGATTTGGTAAACAGGATCTGAAGGCAATAAATTAATTTCGGTGTGGTAGATAACAAATGATATTAAGACTGTGCAATAGTTAAGAAGTTAGGCTGAGGACAGCGTTGTTCAGATAGAAGACAGATGAATGATGTTGAAAGTTTATTTTTCACTTGGTTAGACTATAATAAATTTAGTTTAATCCTTTATCCAAGTGTGAGCAAACAAAGTTTGCACCTGAAAATATCTTTAAGACTCAGCTAAGGTAGTACAACACCAGGCAACTCATAGCAAATGTGGAGCAAGCTACCATCACTCCTATCCCAGTATCTCCTATAATGCAAAACACATCTCCTTGCGGATATGTATAATGTTATGCATTAAGGGAAGGGCTACTACCCAGACTAGTTTCGACCTTTATTGAGGTCTCTTCAGTGGGAGCCAGACCCAGAGGTGGAGAATACCAGGCAGAAGCAATAGCGAGGCCATCTTTACCTATAGGAGTTGCCAAACGGTGTGCCACCTTTTTATTAAATTACTCCGGATTCAGAGAAAGATGTTGAGAGTTTAATTTTCACTTGGTTAGACTATAATAAATTTAGTTTAATCCTTTATCCAAGTGTGAGCAAATAAAGTTTGCGCCTGAAAATATCTTCAGGACTCGGGTAAGGTAGTACAACACCTGGAACTCATAGCAAAGGTGGAGCAAGCTACCATCACTCCTATACCAGTTCTCCTCTAATGCAAAACACATCTCCTTGCAGATATGTATAATGTTATGCATTAAGGGAAGGGCCGCTACCCAGACTAGTTTCGACCTTTATTGAGGTCTCTTCAGTGGGAGCCAGGCCCATGTGGAGATACCAGGCTGAAGCATTAGCAAGGTCATCTTTATCTATAGGAGTTGCCAAACGGTGTGCCATCTTTTTATTAAATTACTCTGGATTTAGAGAAAGATGCTGAAAGTTTATATTTCACTCGGTTAGACTATAATAAATTTAGTTTAATCCTTTATCCAAGTGTGAGCAAACAAAGTTTGCGCCTGAAAATATCTTCAGGACCGGGGCCTGGTTCCCACTGAAGAGACCTCAATAAAGGTCGAAACTATTCTGGGTAGTGGCCCTTCCCTTAATGCATAACGTTATACATATCTGCAAGGAGATGTGTTTTGCATTATGGGAGATACTGGGATAGGAGTGATGGTAGCTTGCTTAACCTTTACTACGAGTTGCCCGGTGTTGTACTACCTTACCCCAGTCCTGAAGATATATTCAGGCGCAAACTTTGTTTGCTCACACTTGGATAAAGGATTAAACTAAATTTATTATACAAATGAATGATATGATTGAGACATTTAAACTGTTGATAGTTACAGAATGGACAATGGGAAGATCTTTTATGGTAGAACAGTTGATGTAAGAATAAGGGGCTATCTGGAAGTTGCAGAAAGTGGTGTGCAGGATTTTTTTATTTTTTATTTTTTTTACATGGAGCATTGTTGGGTAGTAAGAGCATCAGTGGAGGTCTGGAATAATAATATTTTAATGTACTATAATTTATCATTGTAATTTCAAATAAGTTATGATTCTGTGATGATCTGGAATGATGATATGATGGTTATACCTGAAATGCATTTGATTAGTCACAAATTAATAATTAAAAAAAATGAAATAAATAACGAAAGTAGATAAACCGATTTAAATATCCTAATAAAGTTTCAGTTTAATCCTACAAGAAAGTAACATTCCTGTATTTGGCAAAAGCGGAATCATTATTCAAACTTGATATAGTTTCTTTCAAATATTTTGCAACAAATGGAAAAAATAATTTCTTACTGTTGGGAAAATATTGATTAATCATGTAACTATTAATAGTTGAGCATTTCATTTCCAAGCATGTAGAAATCAGACTTGGATTGCTTATTTGGTAACAACACATAAAGCTAGGAATAAAAACCTCTTTCCACGATGCTGATATGCACTTGGGAAAATAAACTAAGCTTAATTCAAATTGTGCCATCAGTTTTTTTATCTTTAATTTTTTTTTTTTTTTCATCAAAAAAAAAGGGGAAAAAAAGACATGCCTTGAGTGTTTACAACTTGGAAATTTGATCTGGAATCAACATAATGGAAGATTCATTCTCTTGATATTTTTGAAATTTTTCTTATTTAACTTAAGTAATTATGGCCACACATTACTCCAGTGTTCATTTCTGTATTACAGTAATCCAAAAGCTGTGCACATAAAAGTTGAAGCTGAGCTGCATTAAACTGTTTCAATTCTAATTATTTGTTTCACTTACACATGGCATCTAATAGCTGCTATTGTGTAATCTATCCATGTGTCAGGTATTGGGGATCCGTTGTGTAGTTTTGTTTATGAGCAAGAAATGGTACTTTACCAGGAGCAATGAGTTTTTATTTTGGAATGTTATTTTGCTAGTTATTATGCAAATATGGAGGAGTTGTCGGAAATATCCCAACTGTTATTCCTGAAATTTTACTACTGTAGTCCTGAAAAATATGCAACAGTAAATGGTTAGGTGAAGGATTCTGTAGTCTTAGTTACTCAGAGAGAGATGACTTATTCAGTATATTGGGAAAGAGCTACTTATGAAAAGTTCCAGGGTGTATGCTGGTGGTGGATGGAAAATTTGCATTAATTGTTATTAACAGCAAATACTTTTGGCATTTCTCTTAACTCCACAGACCAGGATAATCAGTTATGAAGAGGTTGCTGTTCACTATCTGTGAGCCTCTTGTGTTATTCTTCTACATGGTTATCTAGTGGTGGAGCATCTTAATTTCTGTAAAGTTGTTCTGCACCAATCCACTATATCTGTTTATTCTCTACAAACTTTCCTCTCTTATACATTGTACTGTAAATATGTCAAACTAATTCTGTCTTAACTGTTTACTATGTTAACTGTCATAACACTTTTAACTTTCCGTATTAAATTTTTTGTAGACTGGTGTTTCCTTTATGTAATTCTGCATTTAGGGAGCATTTCTATTCTTATCATTGAATTATGTACCATTTTTTAATTCTCGTAATTTTCATTTTCAGATTAATCACTTCATATTTTGTAATGTTATCCATGGTCTTCATTTTTTGCTTATTAATCTCCATCTCCTTTCTACTCTTTGGATCAAACATCATATACTTTCTGGATATGTGGACTTCTTTACATTTTCTAATTCATCTGTCATTATTGTTCTTCCTTTATTACAAAATACTATATACTTTGTCTTTTGGATAGTCATAATTAACCAAATATTTGTCACTGATGAGACTTCAATAAAGGTCAACCAGTCTGCATAGGGGCACACCTATAATGCAAAGCATTATGCAGAAAGGCATTTGCATTATGGGATGCTAAGCCAACTGATGCAAAGTCATCAGCTTCTATATATAAGTAGCCTAGTTGTGAAAGACTTCACACATACACTTGGATAAAGGATTAAACAAGAGTATAATTTCTTGACAAGTTTAATAACTGACTCAATCTACTCCATGTGATTTTAATACGATCCAAATTACTCTCTAGTCTATTATAAAATGTCTCAATGTCAACAAAGTGGTAAATGTTCTTTCACCTAGCTGCTTTCTCTTTTAAATTTTGATAGTATCTGTTTTGTGGTACTGTCTTTCCTGAATCTCTTGGTTGTCCTCCAACAAGGGCATTTGATCTACAACTCTGTCTCCACCATTTCATCCACCAACTACACCAAACTGCTGCTGCAACCACCATCATCTAGACCAGGGATCGGCAACCTTTTTGGAGTGAAGAGCCATTTTTAAAATTATATCTGTTAAAAAATTAAAAATCTATTTTATGAATGTTGATATTTACATTGTGGATTTATTTGTGCAGGTTAAAAAATTAAAATATACCTAAATAATGGAAAATAAATTAATACTTTCTTATCAAAGAAAAAGAAAATATTCTTTATGCAGATTGAACCGAGTATTTGATTTACTATTTAATTGCTCATCACTGCTTTAAATTTAGAAACTACATTGAAAAATATAATTAAATTATTTATTCAGGTTTTTTTACAGTAACGCATTATCATATTTGTAAAACACAGGGTTGGTATGTCACACGAAATTATATGATATTTTTAAATATTAAATAATAAAACGAAGATTTCCTCCTCCTTACAAAAACATGTATAAAATCCAATAACATACCTATTTCTCTAATTTTTTTAATTTAAAATATCTTCTTAGTGGGACTTTTGCTGTTGAACTTCTTGGGATAGTTTCTCGATATGCTGCGAATAAGCCGTAATTTTCATTTTCAAACATGACAAAAGACTCGCATTGTTTAGTTGGTTTCTCATCTTATTTATAGCAATCTCAACTTACTTAAATAAAATTCATATTAAAAAATATTTGCTCACAGAAATATGTCGACCCAAAAATCGATAAAAGCTCAACTGAGTATGTTTTTAACTGAATGCAAGTGTCCAGTAAACAATTGCATGTGTCAAATACACTCTGATCTTGCTTTTTAAGATCTATTTCAGACATTTGTGTTGTATTGCAAGGGTAGATTTTTGTCTTTCCAACTCCTCCAGGTCAGCTTCAAGATTTCTAAATTCTGAATTCCACAAATCCTTGGTTTTCAGGTCCTCTAACTCAAATTGAAATGCAGCTTCATCAATTCCAGCAAAAGGTGAAAAATTTAATTTGGCAGGATTAATTTCAAGTGGTCGCAATAATAATGACATAGTTGCCTTGTTCTTTCTAAACTCCTCAAATCTCCCATTAAATTCGGATTGCACATTTACCACAGTTTCTTTGAAAAAGGTTAAATTTTTGGAATTATTATCAGCTTTTTCTTGTTGATATTTCTTCAGTGTAGGAAAATGTAATAATGTGCCTTTCTCTAAGTCTGCCACAAACAAATAATCACTTCTTCTAAAAGCAAAACTTCTGTATTTCCCTTTCCCTGTAGTTTCTTATTTAGTGCATTTAAATGGAAAGTCATATCCACTATAAAGTAGAATTTTTGTAACCAATGAGTATCTTCTAACTGTGCATATTCAAGGTCTTTTTGTCTTAGAAACAACTTAACCTCTTCAAGGCAGGTTGAAAATCGCATCAGCACCGCACCTCGGGAAAGCCATCTTATTCTGTTATGCAAAAGAAGATCGGAATATTCGCAATTGATTTCTTTAAGATGTTCACAAAATTGCCGATGATGTAGCGATCTTGCCATTATTTTGTTAACAATTTCTACAACCAAATCCATCGCTACTGTTATCTCTTTTGGAAAACTTTGTGCATAAAGTATCTCTTGATGGATTATGCAGTGAAAGGAAAACAGGTCATGAAAAATTTGTTTTTTAAATAAAGAAACAAAACCTTTTTTTGTATCTTTCATGCTCTGCGTTCCATTGGTTGCAATAGATATTATTTTGTTAATGTTAATGCCCTTTTCAAGCAAGTGGTAACAGCAGATTCAACGTCTTCTCCACAAGTTTGTACTGTAAGTGGCAGTATATCGAGTAATTCTTCCTGAGGTCCCTGAGAGTTTATGTATCTACATAAGTACAATCTGTGCAATGTCATCCACATCACACATGATTCGTCACAGGCAATGGAGAATCCTGGTGTTGAATTTAGATCTGTAACCTGTTGATTTGTCATATCTTCTGCCATTTGTATAGTTCTGTCCCTTACAATCTTAGCAGATAATGGCATGTCTTTTATTTTTGTAATTATTTCTGCTTTTTTTTTTAAATCGCAAAAGAGAAATTCGGACATTTTAATGAAACATTCTTTCACATATTCACTGTCCGTAAAAGGTTTTCCTCGTTTAACAACTTCTTGAGCGGCCACAAAACTAGCAATAGTTGTATTTCTTGATGTTTTTATCCATTTGGAAAATGAACATTTAGTTAGGTTTACTTTGCATTGCAGCACTTCTACTGCCTTTTTTCTTTCATCTCCCAGTGGATTTGCTTTGTCAAATGTATTGTGTTTATTTAAAAAATGTCTTATTAGTATATTTGATTTTTTATTGTTTGAAAGCTTTTCATGGCATATTAAACACTTTGGAAATCCTGCTGTATTTGCTACAAATGCGTAGGTTTCAGTCTCCATTCACTTTTAAACTTCCAATTTTCTTGTTCTATCTTTCTCTTCTTTGCTGACATTTTAAATACTATAAAAATATTTTTATTTCGTTAATATTTAATTTTATGTTACAATATTCACGTTACCTAACACAATCACCAGTAAATGAAAGCACTGCAACGTCCACTACAAAATCTTTACTTATTTTAACAAAGCGAGCAGATTTACAGACCACACCTGCATTATATGCGAAGACAATGGGCGCGTTCAGACAGGCCGGCGCTACATGCGCTAGCCTAGCGTGACGTATTTGGTCTAATAAATTAAAACAACATAAAACATTACTTAACTAATTTTAATTGGCATGAATAATTAAAACAAATATTTGACAAATCGGTGGGTTTATGAATTCTTGCATTATCCATGATAATCCAAGACGAATGTAAAGAAGGATTATTGCATATGATTTCAAAGAGTTCAAACATGAAAGTATTAAATTTTTCAACATCGCATGAACTATTTTCAATTGTAAAATGTTCTTAATTTATTGCAAATGCTATATTTAGGATTTTTAGTTTCTAATATAATAGATAACATTAATTTTGCATTATTAAAAAATATTGTTTAATAATGAAAAGAGCTGCAATTATTCATTCAAAGAGTTGCATGTAGCTCGGGAGCCATAGGTTGCCAACCCCTGATCTAGACCAATGCCATCTACTCACCTCCACCACTAGTATTTTCACATGCAATCACAAACATCCATGCCCACGGTGGGATTCGAACCTGCAGCCTTTTGGCTGGAGAGTGGATACGCTAACCACTCGACCAACCAGGCTGACATATAATTCACACAATATCTGTAATTTTTTACATTACAATGACTGGAAGTTGATCTTATTGGCAAAATTAAGTGAGTCAGTCTGAGTAATACATTAGGATAACTCTGTTTGACACTGGCCACTTGTCTCCAAAAATGATGACGTGTTGTATTGGGGGCATCTGGATCGAGTCCAGTAGTTGACAGTCGTAAAGTAAGTAATTGACAGTCTGTTGAAGGTGCTCACTACAAATGCATGATGGCAATTCCAGGATATGGAATCTGTAGGTAGTATCTTAATTTTCCATGTTCCATTAGTAGTGTGGTTAAACTTGGAGAGATGGTGTGTGTTTCAGTTGGAATCTACTTCTGGCAACAATTTTTTTGTTGTTGAGCCAATTTTAGATGTTTTCCATTCTTTTTCCTACAAGTTTAGACTTATTTCTTCTGCAAGTATTTTATAGCAGATTTTGAGTACTTTTGGTAACTTGTTTCTAACTGTTCATTTATAGTCACTTCTTTAGCCAGCTGATCCACTCTCTCATTTCCTGCTACCCCTCGTTTGTGCATTCATCCAGCAGAACTTGATTTCCCATCCATCTAGAGTGAGGTTCCAAACAAGATTTCTTGTCTGTTCTATTAATGCTATATGGTTGGTCTTTTCTTCAAATGTTTTTAATGAGAAGTGTTGAGATCTAATTACTGGCGATATGTAAGTGAATGAACTATACCAAGTTGTTCTTCTTGGTTGCTCGAACAGAGGGGATGCAGTCTAGAGCAACGTTCTTGTATAATGGACTGTCTGTAATATGTAATGGAAGAACTGACGTTTCCTTCAGTTTTGCCATCTCTGTGTGTATATGGAAATCATCACTTTCAGAACGTTCTTTCTCCTTAATGCTTTCTTTGCTGGGTGAGACCACTTACTGTGGTGAAGCAGACATTCGTAGCAATTTGGATCAATGTTGGAATTTCCATTATATCTTCCAGAAGTGACTTCATATATGAGAGAATTCTTGCATTTTCAGACAGATCATGTTAGACCATGCTTCGAAAGATTTTGTCCTTGAATTATTCGTATGGCTATAAGGTGTTGAACTATTTAACATTTGTTGGTTTTTCTTAGATTTTAGTGCATATTTCCAAGCAGGTGCAGTATAAGATATAGTCGTATGGCTTACTAGGGGCGAAGCCCCTAGTAAGCTATACGTATCTTTTCCTGGTTTGATTATGGGTATAATTTTAGAGTGTTTCCATAATAAAGGCAATCACCCTCTTTCTAGGCATTCATTATAAACTGTTATGAATTCTCAGAATTCTCTTGCTGCTAATTTATACATACAGTTCCAAGGATTCAATACGATTGAAACAGTACAGAATTTTTTCCATGATTTTGTTTTTGCGTTTGTTATTTTGGACTGATAGCTGTGTTTGGCTTTATAGTACGTCTGTCTTATCTTGATTATTGTAGGTTCTTTGATACAGTAGTCTGAGTGTGTTTACATGTTTTCTAGGACTATTAGTTCGTCTTTCTGCCAGTGCACTGATTTTCTACCCACTAATGCTTCTTGGATGTTCTGAGTGTTTGGTTTCCAGAATTTTTCAGACATTCTCTTTCTAGGCATTCATTGTAAACTGTTATGAATTCTCAGAATTCTCTTGCTGCTAATTTATACATACAGTTCCAAGGATTCGATACGGTTGAAACAGTACAGAATTTTTTCCATGATTTTGTTTTTGCGTTAGTTATTTTGGACTGATAACTGTATTTGGCTTTATAGAATGTCTGTCTTATCTTGATTATTGTAGCTTCTTTGATACAGTAGTCTCAGTGTGTTTACATGTTTTCTAAGATTGTTAGTTCTTCGTTTCGCCAATGCACTGATTTTCTACCCACTGATGCTGCTTAGATGTTCTGAGTGTTTGGTCTCCAGAATTTTTCAGACCTGATGAAAGCGCAGAAGCAAAGAATTCTATATTGGCTAGTGCTGATGCCCAGGTGGCTAAGTTCTTGTCTAAGCTAAGCTGTTGTTTGTTGATCTCAGTACAGTGATGCTCTGAGATTAGGCATACAAATTCTATTTTTAATGTTTTTAGAAATGTGTCCAGATTTTTTGTTGGGTACTTGATGTTAATGCATTGGTTTGTCTTGTGTATTCCATTTAAATTTTTGTTACTGATGATGAAACTTAATATGCAATGAATGGAATAGCTTTCCTCTTCCTTGCATCTTTATTCAGAAATCTGTGGTAAATTAGTATTGTTTGCTATTGTCAGATCAATGAAGCTGCTGCTTCTGGTATTTTAAATCAATGGGGTATTACTGTCGTCATTTAGTATGTATAGGGAATTTAATGCTAAAAACTCTTCCAGATTTGTACCTCTATTGTTTGTACTCCTCTTAAACCATAAAACTGAATGGGCATTGCTATCCATTCCAAGAATAAGGCCATAATTGATGTTAAAATTCACAATGTTGTCTATTTTTTCTAAGTTGTATTTTATGTCATTATGATAGTCTAGATTCATACTCAAAGCAAAAGTTTTAATCCCATTGTAATTTCAATAAATAATGAGTCATCATTGCTATACTGAGACATACATGCACACACACAATTTTTCAACATATGCATTTAAAAAATAACTAAATACACCATATTGCCTCGATTTAACGGTATTGCAGCTGTCTTTCTTTCTGATCCTTTGGAAAATATTTTATAATTAGTTGGAAAGCCACATTATGTTGTTGATGTTGTAAGGTTTCTTTTATTAATGCTAGCCCTATATTTCTTCTGTTTATGAATTCTGATAAGTTATTTATAGCATTGAAGATTTGTTTGAAGGTCTGCCAGGAAAGTAGTGCTGTTTCTGATAACTTCATTATTGTTATCCTTAATCTATGTTTTGAATTTTGGGCTGTCTATAGTAGTTGTATGTCTGGCAATCTTTGCTTAGTGCCATATGTTCGCAGTCGTTTCGTTTTGGCATGCTTGTTATGATTTTGGCAATTTATACAGTTCATATCGGACTCATTTCGTGGCACTCATGGTTCCTTAGAGCAGAATGGACAGGTGTTTTTTTTCCGCCCTATAGTCTCATGTATGATGATGGAACTTATTGCATTTAAAGCACCTCAGAACACTGATGTAGTCTGGCACAGTAGCAAATTCTCCACAGCATTTTGACACTGGTTTTCAGCAGTTTGGTCCTCACCATTGTATTGACCTCAATAATTTTCTTTTTTATTCTGCATGATGAATTTCCCTGTCATCTATATATCGGCACTGAAGAGTTCTTCGTTCTGCATGCATATTGAGTCAGTTGCATTGCTCATATCTTTCACAGAGAATATCATAATTAGCTTTGGAAAATGTTTCTTACTGGGGTTTGCTACTAACACATCTTTGCATTCCTTGGAGATTTGGTTTGTATCAAGTCCGTCGGTCTTTCCTTTGGATTCAATTAAGAGTCCTCTATAATTAGTACTTTTGATTTTTCTTGGATTTGTTTGTTTCTTTTATGATATTATTGGTTTTTCTTCTCATTATTTATAGCAAGAATTTGTTTTCAGATTCCTCTTTGTTTTTAACTACTTGTGAGTATAACTGAGTAGGCTGAGTTAAATTAGTCTTTACCTGCTTGGTTGTAGTAGACTAGTTCTTTTGATACTTTGTTTTATTTTATAGAATAACTTTGTTAGTTCACTCACTGCAGTTAATGCCTTTTTAAATCATTTCTTAAATTACCATCTACTTTGACAATGTTGCACAGCAAATCGAGGGCTTTTTCAAACTCTAATTCATCCCATGCCGCCATCATAGTGTTAATGAAAGTTTTAGTATTATAATTTTTTGATTGAACTGCTAAGTTTTTTATGGTACAAAATTTCAGAAAATGTACTTAGTTTTGCGGCTTGTTCCTAGTAGTGCCGCTTCCATTGAATTAGACTTCAGAGGGTTGTTCCTTGTGACCTTTGTGCCTCCCACTGGCAGCAGTGGGGATCGAATGTTGGCCTATGCTATAGCAGGTGATCCTATTAAGAGAGGAATGTTGTCTTTGTGTGTGTGTGTGTGTGTGTGTGTGTGTGTGTGTGTGTGTGTGTGTGTGTGTTGAGCCACACACACAAAGACAATATTCCTCGCTTAACAGGATCAACTATACAGGAGAGGTTGGTTGGTCACCCTATAGCACATTAGTACCATGTATGGGAATATATAGTATACATGGCCCAAAATTATATGAAATCCTATTCAAAACAAAATGCAAGCACCCAGACCCCTACATCCTATTATTTTAATGAAATATCCCAATAAATTAATGAGTTCCATAACGTGATTAGCAGTGCTGTATCATTGTAGATGGAACTGATGGCCAACCATTTACACTCATTTATGTCCATCATGCATCCCAATGGAGATGGCATCTACCAGCAAGACAACTGTTCATCTCACAAATCCAGCAGACTACTGCTTGGTTCCAGGAGCATTCTGGTGACTTTGAAATAATGAAATGGCCACCTAGAAGCCCTGATTTGAATTGAATCCCATCTAAAATCTTTGGAATACTGTCGAGCAGAATGTTCGGGCCTGCATCCCATCACTGCTATGGACAGCTCAGGGGATGCATGGGTTGCCATAACCCTCTAATTAGTTACTTGATACCTGCTCCATGTGGGTGAACTGATGTTGACATCAAGTTGCAGAGGCCAATTTTTTAGTGTCTAATGTCTAGACAGTTCAACCACTTTTAAATTAACCATATTAACGAGTATGAATGGTACTAGAAATAAAAAAAAAAAAAAAATTCCTATTCTAGTACTTTGCAAAATTTGTTTATAAATTGCTTGTATATGCAGTATTTAGGTAGCTGAAGGAGTAAGCATTAAAAATGCTCTTATAGAAATATTTAGTATGCAGCATACAAGACCTTTCAACAAAGATACTGCCAATTTTAGGCATATTAAGTTTGTTGCTTGAGACTTTTGCTACTGTGAGCACAGGCCTCTGCACATATCAAGTCTGAGACTGGAATCTTGCACATAAAATGTTTTTTATTTGCACATGGGCTGGGAAAAATTGGAGGAAATGTGATGCGAGAGGTAAGGCTTTTTGTGGCCCAACCAAAACGCTACTTATACACAATATTGTTTCATTTAAAGGAATTGGTCTAAAGTCATCAGAAAAGTGTTGCAAGATCTTGTGAGAAGATGTCTTAAGTAAGACTCAGTACTTTGTCTATTGTGCATTAGTGTAGAAAGAGTTCATTGGGAATATGAAAAACTAATGGCAAAATAATATTGCATATGATGCTTTCGCCCCCAACATGTGAGGTGCTGATCTCTCACTAGGCAATGAACATCGACTCCCACCTAATACTGTCTTCAATGCACTTTTTTAACAAATTAATCAGCATTCCCAAATACTGTATTTACTTGAATACAACTTGCCCTCACGTATATCTCGCACATCTGATTTTACTCTACGAAAAAAAGAAATAAAAACGCTTCACATATACCTCGCACACAAAAGATGTTTAATACTTTAAATAGGTAGTAAATGTTATGACAGTTTCAGATACTTCGGAATTCTGTTGAAGAGAATCAACATTTCAATTCAACAATCATTGGTTTGCCTTTGTCAAGTCACATGATCTTTTGTTAATACCACACCAGCGAAGAGGGAACAGTATTTCTCTTCGTTGAAGGACATCCCTTTGTCAAAGAATGCGGAAAGATTTTGAGGATGAATTGATGGATTTTCATTGCTATGCGATTCAACTTAGGAAGAGCACTAACTATATGTTATGACAGATAGCCAATGCTGATCAGACATCCCTCAATTTCGACATGCTGCACCAAACAACAACAGAAAACTGCGAAAAAAAGTCATGCGCAATCATATTCGCAATTACCGCAAATGGAAGAAAATTGCCTCTGTAAGTAATATTCAAAAGGAAAACAATGCTGAGGGGGAAATATTCCGAGACTGAAAGTAGCGATATCGAATAGGAGATTCTTCGTGAGTCACCCATTTTTAGTTGCCTTTTTTAAAAATCATGATGATCTTATAATTCCAAAATGATAAAAGGAAATTTTTTTGTTTTAATTTAATTACAGAAGCATTTTCGCTAAAGATTCAAATATATTGCATGATGAAGGTAAGTGGTCGATCGTGTAAATAACATCAATAATTAATACTGGTGATTTAATTATAAACATCAATTTAGTTTTTTTTCCTGAAAAACTTAAGTTTCTGAAAAATCCCCGCATATATCTCGCACCACAATTTTTTAACAATTTTGGGTAAAAAAGTATTGAGTTATAATATTTGAGTAAATACGGTATTCCTAGAATTAATGGAGATCCTCTAGTTAGTTACTGTAATCTTTTATATTTGCAATTAATATTTGAACAGCTCTGTTACTGAATTGCATCAGTATTTCAAAGATGCCATTTTAGTACCATAGCTTAAAAGTAAAAAATATGGACCACTGATTTTGATAAAGACTTATTTGGGATTAAAGTTTTACAGTAGGGTTTTGTGCTGCAATCATTACTGTCTAACAGATCCTGATATTATTATTGCACTAACTTCCATGGTTAGTGCAAAAATGTAAATGACCAATATCTGCTTCTGAACAAGAAGGAAGTGCTGTATCAAATTCTAAAAACTTACTTTAAGACATGCCCATAAAAGATGATCAGTTTAAATATCTTGCTAATATCTTTAATAAAGCTGACAGATCAAGACAGGATATTAGGACAAAAATTGCCAAAGCAACAACAGCACTCCAAAAACCATTATCGACAGATAGTGCTTTTAGTTTTTGGAGTGCTCACAATCACAAGCATTTTACATCTTATCGACACTAATCAATTCAGTACTTCTATATGAAAGTGAAAATTAGACCCTCCTAAAAGAAGATGCAAAGAAGTTGCTGTCATCTGAAATGAGGTGCTAAGATGACTCAAAGATATCATACACTGATCACATCACGAAGTTTGAAGTAAGACAAAGTATCAGTCCTTTCATTGGTCCCAAAGATAACATAACTGTGATTTGAAGGAAACAACTTTTGTGGCTAGGTCATATCAGCAGATCAAATCATCTACCAATGCAAGTTCTTGAAGGGCTTATTTCAGGAACTCAAAAAAAAAGAAGCAGACCTATAATAACCTGACAAACAATATAAAAATTGGACAGTTGCTTCACTTTCAGAGCTGAAAATGAAGTGTCACTGAAGGATTGAGTGGAAGATTTCTATAAGGAATATTTCCTAATATCTATTCTATAGTTCTTTGTAGACTGATTGTGGAGGCCCACTTAACTAGCATTATAGCATATTGAACCTTGAAATTATTTACACTTCCTGCATTCACAGTGCACTCTGCCAATGAGTTCTGCTCAATAATAGCTATTCACATAAAAAATCTACTCCTCACCTTTATCTTTATACAACTTCCAGGTGTGGCCTATTGTTCTTCCCATCTCACATCCACTCTGTTTATAATTCCTTCTATACTAATCTGGTAAAATCCCTTAACCAACTTAAGTCTATCATCTCCTTTTCTTCCTATCCATCAAACTCTGTAATCCACATTCCCCCAACTGCTTTGCATAACTAATACTCCAGAGTCCTGATATCACTTTGGTCACTCATTTTTGATCCTCTAGTACCCCCCCCCCCCCTTCCCAAATCAAGGTTGTTCGTGTTTGAGTCTTATTAAATTTGCATAATTTGGTTTAGGGCAGACAAGTGTTTGCAGTTCTTAATTGCATAGATGGGGATGTGGAAATCCATTCGATTATCATTCAAAAGAAGAAAAATTTTCCTCTTTATTTTAGAGATTGTGTATACCAACCTTTTCCCACTTCTTTTAAATTAAAGCTGGATCATTGCAATTGATGTGGAATTAGAGACAACCAGAATTAAAATTTTGTAAAGGAGGTTTCTAAGTCTTCAGAATGTTGTCAATTTTAACCGACTCAGTAATAAAATCCGACAATTGCTGGTAAAGCATTTTAACAACTAACATTTAAGTACACGTGGCTTGAGCAACACGTTTTAAAAATATTCCCAAATATTCATTCTTTTCGTGTTTGTCAAAGAATTTTTTTCCCCTTGTGCATAATAACACCAAAAAGTTCCTGTTTGGTATTATTATTGAGTTGAATCTTTCCTTCTACTTGGAGGAAAGATTCTTGTGAGTGTATTTGTAATTTTTTACATCTTATATTAATACCTTTTACTCAGTTACTTCCTAAACACTAGTTTCACATTTTCAAGTTTTGTTTTTGCTTCTGTTTTGAAAATTTAGAAATCATTTTGCTTGTTTTGATACACAGATACTGAAAGGTAATCCTATAGTCATTAGAAATTTATGAGCATGAAGACATTCTTTAGTCTATATGTATACTATTTTTTTAATCGTATAATTTGTTTTTGTGTATGTATATATATAGGATGCAGAGAATGCAATACTCACAATGAATGGACAATGGTTGGGAAGTCGAGCTATCAGAACTAACTGGGCTACTCGTAAACCGCCTGCTAATCGAACCCAGAATGATTGTAAGGAAATGTCTCATTTAATACATTAACTACTATGACATGAAACTTTCAAAAAAAATTAATTTTTTAATGTTATATGTGTGGATTTTAATTGTTATTTTTATTGTAAATTAGATCTAATGTCAACAAATTCAAAACCACTCACATTCGATGAAGTATATAATCAGTCGAGTCCAACAAATTGCACAGTATATTGTGGTGGTATTACACAAGGATTAACAGGTAAGAAGCCTTTCTGTGCTTCTTAGACTCCCAGTAAATTATAATCCTATATAAATAATTTTTTATTGTATTTTTAGAAATGCTCAATTTGCTAACAATCCTCTAATACAAATGCTCTGCTGTTTATTGTTATGACTATTGTGCTTAGATTTCATGGCTTTTAACTCTTGCAAATATTTATTTATCACTTAAAATAACTTCAGACACTGGCAGACAAACTTTACAGCTGGCATTTTATATCCCAAGCTGTTGAAATTGGCTCATTCAGCACTTAATAGGTTGTGTAATCCAATTAAAAATTCATTGTGCAATAGTCAAGTAACTTAAGTTATAATGTAATTTTTGAGGGGAAAAACCTAAAATAAATTATTACCAAACATGAAATATGTGAAAATGTTTAATAAAATAGAACCTATTCTTGTGAAGAATTTTATGTTAATAATACATCTGGAAAATCATAAGCAGAGTAATGGTATCAGTCTTGGTTGCATGATACATTTAGCACACATTATCTGTACAACTGAAGGGATGATCATTCAAGAAGTGCTATCTAGCAAGTAGCCTTTGTTTTCTGTATCCAATGTTTTTGGGCTAGAATGGCCATTGGGATACTTTTACAGGCAGCTAATGGTTACATAATTATCTTATGTAACAATGATTCCTGTCCTTTGGTACTGATGGTAATATGAAGATGTTCATTTCTTTCTGTTAATAGGAGATTAAGCCTGCAAAATTATCTGATTTATTCATGTATATTTACAATAAACATTTGTTGTAATACTGTTTACAACAACAAATGTTGTTGTAAACATTTGTTGTTATACTTCTCAATAAATCCGCTACAAGTCTGCAAGATTCTCTGACTAAATTGAATAGCTGTTGTCATAGATATGGTATGAAGGTCAGCAAAAAAAAAGACAAAGACAATGAAAATAGGCAGAATCATTGAAAACGTCAACTGTGTTGTGAATGGAGAACTTGTGGAACAAGTAAAACATTTCAGCTACTTAGGCACGATTTTTACTGAATATGGTAAATTAAATATAGAAATAGACAACAGAATCAGCAAAGCTGGTATGGTGGGAAGTCAATTGAATAAATTCATATGGAATAAGAGAGAAATTAGTAGGAACACTAAATTAGCTGTATACAAGACAGTGTTCAAACCAGTTTTAACTTATGGATCTGAGAGCTGGGTCAGAAGTAAAAAACTTGACCAAAGACTAGAGACCACAGAAATGAGAGTCCTGAGAAAGATTATAGGTGTGAACAGATGGCATCAATGGCAATATCATATTAAAAATGAGGATATTAGGAAAGAACTTGACATTGTCAGCATCCAGGAATGTGTTAGCGAGCTAATCTCAGGTGGTATGGTCACTTAAACAGAATGGGCGAGGAAAGATTAGCAAAGCAAGTGTTCTCTGCCAGGTTGGCAGCAAAACGACCCAGAGGAAGACCAAGATATAGGTGGATTGATATGGTACAAAGTGCCTTAGACGATAGAAATATAACATCTGATAATGTTGGAGTCTTGACAAGTAACAGATTGATTTGGAGGAAAATTGTAGATAGGAAGTTAGTAATGATGTAATTTTTTTCGTGTAGTACTATCATATCCTGTACACCCCTTGAGGGTACATGGCAGGAATTTGATGGTGATGGTAATAAGATATTAAAACAGTTAAATCTTAGGAGCTAAATTTATTTTCAGATTTTGCTATGGTTATCTATTTATTCCTCAACATTTTTAAATGAAATGCTAAGATTAAAGAAACGTCTCTGTGTTAGCATGTTCCTTGTATGAATATTAATTGCAATAAATAAAATGTTATACATTTATAAATATGGCATTCCCAATATTTTATTATATTTCATACAGTCATTATAATAATAAAATGAGCATGGGACAAAATTACTGAGAACATGAAATATCTTTAGAATAAACTGTCTGTCTTCAGTTGATTGATAATTTCAAAGGATTTCAAGAACCAGTAGTCACCATACAAATTGAAATGGAAACGGTTGTGTTGCTAACCACTTGCTGCTTTGGGTTTTTACAACTGATGTCCTTGATCTTCAAGCACTCACAATGGAAGGTTCACAAATTAAGACCTTAAAATGGCAAAATGTGAAGAAGCTGAGGAACCTTCACTCAAAAGGTGCATTATTTTTTTTTTTTAACATTACATCTATTGGAAATGAATTAATTCATATGGTCAGGTGCTACCTAGTATGCTTAGGAGCGAGACTAATGCAATAATACAATAGTATTATAAAAATCAAATGAACCATGTCAAATCATATTTTGTGAATAAATTATATTAATTTTCTTCACTTGAAATTTATGAAAGTAGATTTACTGTTTTCTAATGAAGATATTGATAATCTATGCAAAAAAGCCAAAGAAAAATGGTTAGAAGAAAAAGCTAAGAAATGCCAAGAAGCATACCAACAAAACAACCTAAAAGTCTTCCATGATACTGTAAGAGAAATTACAAAGGAATTCTCAGCAAAAGCAGTGACAATGATAAACAACAAGATGACTGAAACCGGGAATATTGAATATATAAGAAAAATCTGGTCAAACCATTTTAAGACTATCTTCCACCAAGGCAACAAAACTACAATGCCAACAATAGAAGAAAATAACGATTACACAAAAATTTTACAAGAAGTTAGATACGCAATAAAACAGGTGAAAAACAATAAAGCACCAGGCATTGATACTATCCCTGCTGAACTGTGGTCATATGGAGGCAGCATATCAATAGAATATTTAACAACCCTATTCAATAATACTACAAACAGGAGAGATCCCAGATGACTGGAGAACTGGAAAGATCATCCCAGTATACAAGAAAGGAGACAAAAGAGACTGCAGAAATTACAGACCAATCAATTTACTCCCTCACACCTACGAAGAAATGATAGGCATAGAACAAGCTGGTTTCCGAGGAAACTATTCAACAATATACCAAATTTTCACATTGCGCCAACTAACAGAGCTCAGCTGGGAAGACCATAAAGAACTATGTTGTTGTTTTGTGGACTTTCAACAAACTTTCGATAGCATCAACAGAGAAATCCTTCTTAAAATTCTACTAGAAAAAACAATAGACAAATATATAATACAGTTTCTGATAAAATATTACTTTAAGACAAATGCAATAATTAAAAAGAACACACTCACAACAGAACCCATAGAGATCCAAAAAGGAGTAATGCAAGGATGCCCATTATCCCCATGCCTATTCAACATATATCTAGAAGAAGTTGTAAAGAAGGGAATAGACAATGAGCCTGGATTCAATGTCAACGTTTTAAACATAAATAATATCAAATATGCAGATGATCTCGTCCTTCTTGCAAGAACCCCAAATGAACTACAAAAGTTGATCTACAGCTAAACGAAACTTGTAAAACATATGATATGACAATAAATATACAAAAGACAAAAGTGATGAAAATATGGAGGAACGGAACTACCATCTCAGCCACCCTAAACGGAGAACAAATAGAACAAGTAGACAACTTCATATACCTTGGATCAAAACTAACAGAAACAATAGATGAACTCAAAACAATCAAACACAGAATAGCAATAGGATGGACCACCATGGGAAAATTACAGAAATTCTGGAAAGCAAAAACAAGATATCTAAGCAAGCTAAAATCAAATTATATGAAGCAATAATTATACCAACAGTCATCTATGGAGCAGAAGTGTGAACAGTTAAAAAAAAAAAAAAAAAAAAAAAGAGAGGAGAAAAACTGCTGGCATTTGAAATGAAATGCTTAAGAAAAATAAATAGAACAAGTTGGATAGAAAAGAAAACAAACATCACAGTCAGACAAGAACTATTGTATAAACAGACAATAATAGAAAAAATTAGAAAACAACAACTAAGATAGTTTGGACACACTGTATGCATGGACGCAGACAGACTTCCTAACGTCCTAATCAATACTTTTCCAACTGAAAAAGAAGACCCGGAAGACCAAGAATTACCTGGCTGAAATTAATAAAGAACGTCTCGGGATCCTGCTCAAGAGAAGACTCAAACCCATCTTAGACGGAAGAGAAGAAGAAGAATGAAGATATTCTACATTATGCAATAAATTAAAATTATATGTCACTCAGTTTGAACTTTAAAGAGAATATCACTATCTTTGGATAGATTTATTCTAGAGGAAGCTTATCTGAAGCAATAAAATACATTGTGACTTCCAATGACCCATTTAATTAAATCAGTGGCCTAGTTTTACAACCACTACAGGCTTCAAGAAACTTTTAAGATCGTGACGAACCAGTAAGTATCTTATATATTACTTTATTACTTTGTCTTGATTAAGAAATGGGTCCTCAGAAATGTAGTCTTTGTAAAATGTAAGCAAGGTCACGTTGAATAATTTTTCTCTCAAAGAAGAGTTGTTTAGGAGTTCAAGCTGCTCCATTTGTACTGAGCCTGGCATTTCGGCCCATTGACACTAAATGGCATTGAAAATAAATCTAAAGAAGAAAAATTGGAATCATCTATGAGAATGGTGACATAATCAAACACAAAGAATGATTAACAATTAAGGAAATCAAGACCTGAAGTATTCTGTGTGTGCAAAGAAAAAGACTAGTTCACATCCTTTCCTTTGGTGTTACGTGGTGATTGGCATTCATTTCAGTAAAATTATTGATACCACAACCATATTATGAATAATTACTTCAACTTCCCGAGGTTACAACCTTCATATTAAGGTCATCATCTACTGGCCTGACCTTGTTTTTTTGCTAGAGGTCAGGCCAGTAGAATAACAGTTGATCAAATCATTGTCACTTTAGTATACTCCAGATAATGACCTTAATATGAAGGCTGAAACTTTGGGAAATTAAAGTAATTATTCTGGGTTCACGGTTGTAGTCTGCATAATTGTACTGAATTCAGACTTATGATAAGTCTGAATTCAGTAATTAGACTATAATAAGACTAAACTTATTATAGTCTAACCAAGTAAAAAATAAACTCTCAACATCTTTCTCTGAATCTGGAGTAATTTAATAATGTTGTACACCCTTTGGCAACTACTATAGGTTAGGATGACCTCTCCTTGCTTCTGCCTTGGTGTCTCCACTACTGGGCCTGGCTCCCACTGACGAGACCTCAATAAAGGTCGAAACCGGTATGGATCGTGGTCCTTGTCTTAATGCATAGCATTATACATATCTGCAAGGAGATGTGCTTTGCATTATGGGAGATACTGAGGTAGGAGTGATGAGAGCTTTCTCCACCTTTGCAACGAGTTGCCTGGTGTTGTACTACCTTACCCCAGTCCTGAAGATACTTTCAGGTGCAAATGTTTGCTCACACTTGGATAAAGGATTAAACTAAACTTATTATAGGTGATCCTCTGGTGTCACGATTGGTATCTCAGCAACAACATGCAAGGGGACAGTTTAACCCATTTCCACATGTACCTTGCTTTGCCTGGGGTTCCACAGCCAGAGACCAACAATATTACCCACAATGATGACTGGGCATTGCAAACAACACCTTGCATGGGTCAAGTAATATCGACAGTGGATCTAGTCCCATTTCCTGCTTCACCATGCTAATGGCCAGGTTTGCATTTGGCGTGAACAGCATGATGCCGTATCCCCTGGTAGCACACAGGCTGGTGGAGGTAGTTATGGCTTGGGGAGCTTTTCCTGACACTGACACACCCTAGGTCTTTTGGTTATCATTCCACAAATGCTGAATGCTACACAAACCTGTTAGCCGACCGTCTCCATCCATATTCACAAGAGGTCTATCCTGACCACAGTGCCATCTTTCAACGGGACAATGCACCTTGTCATCAGGCTCGTACAGCTACTGAGTGGTTGGAGGAACATGACAACAAATTCGCCACATTGCCTTTGCCCCCAACTATCCTGACTGTAACCCAATTGAACATGAACTGACAGAATTGCTGCAGGGGGCATGGGTCGAATTATGCATGGAGGATGTTCGACACCTTGTGAAATCTGTTCCTAGGCATCTGCGGACCGCGATTGCGCAAAGAGGTCAACAAACACATGATTACATGGCTGTTCCTAATGCGAAGTTAACTCAGTGTATAGTGCTTCTCAGTTTGCTTGTGTGTTAGTGGTTTTGATGGTAGATACTTTAATCGTATGCTCTGAGACTACATTTGATTCCTCTGTAATTTTTTCGTAATCAGCCAGTGACTATGTTGAAAAAATAGTCGACAATACACAACTGCACATTGCACAAGCCATTATCTCACCATTCTGATGCTTTCGATGCAGTAACACAACTTTTACTTCCTTTATATGTTTATTATACTCGTATCTTTATCAGCAATTCCCTAGCTTCTTATTATCCATAATGTCTGTCATTACTGTTAAAAGCTTTAGCACAGTTCATATAATTAGATAATTATGAAACGGAGTTCTGTAATGTATAGTGCAGTAGCAAACAAATTAATTCCAACACGTACATTTTAATCACAAATAAGTTCATTAATTCTCTTAGGCATGGAACGTAGATCACTTATTTCTTATTTCTGCATCTTGAAAACATACTTTTATAATGAATTGTATTAAGTTATCCTTTATATCACAATTTAGGTAAAAAAATGTTCTGTGGCAGAAGTCTTCTTAGCCACTGATTTGTGAACATAGGGTACTCGTCTCTCCTTGGACAGTAAAAATTGGCTCTCATCTGAGAATATCACCTTCTTCCACTTCTTGACAGTCTAATCTTTGTACACTTTTGCCCACTGGAGACTTTTTCTGCATAGCTTTCATCAGCAGTTGTTCCTTTTTTGGTCTGTGGACAGTCCTCCCTGCTTCTGCTATGGATTGTCATGTCAAAAACATTAATCCTACTAGCTGCCAAGTCTCTATTTACAGCAGACAATCTTGAATTAATTTTGCTTTTCCCAACTAGTAAACAATCTTATGTAAGTCTACTTTTCCTTTTCTGCCAGGTGAAAAGGTACATGTCTTCCCAAACCTCTTCAAATTGCATTAACAGTACCCAAACCAACACCACACCCATTAGCAATATTTCTTAGAGTCATGGATGTGTGCTGAGAAAGAGTAGATATTTTTCAACTCTTTCTTGGAGATGTAACCATTTTATAGCTACTTAAAATGAATTAAATGCTACGAATGTCAATTTGTTTACACTATTAAAAATGCACTCTATTAGTAAACATCATAGAGACAGTTAAAACATGCAGCACTCAACCAAAATGCAAACTGAAACAACCATACCAAAAACTTGACAGATTAGGCTTGTTTCGATTAATTTGTTCATTACCGTACTTCCACCTGATCTGATACCAACTTGTTAATGCCTTCATATCTTTCTATTTCATTTTTATTACTATTTCTCAAAATTTTACAAACACACTAATTTTCATCCCGATTTTGACCATTTTATTATTGGACATCTCCAGGAATCGATCCATCGAGAGACCCACACTAGGAGCACTCACCACTTCAGATAATAATAAGCTAGCTATTCACTCACTGATTTCCCACCTCTTTCTTAACCAAGCACAAGCTCTACTTCCACAGATACCCCTTTTGTCCTCTTCCCACCTTCCATATAATAAAAAATTCCATCTGCTGGTATCTGTAACACCCTTTTGAGTTTATAGGTTTCTATAATATCACCTGCTTTATTCTACCAGTTGTCTACAATTCACATAGGCTCCATATGTCTGCATAATTTACATTCCATAATCCTGATCTTCATAACTCTGCTTTGCACCCTTTCCACAGCTTCATCTCCTTGTAATCCAGAATCCGAACCTGCGTGTATTAGTCCAGAAGCGTGTGTCGAGGCCTTATATAGAGGCAAAATGACTTCCTTATCCATACATATCAATGTTCATTTCAGTGACATAATTATCCTTCGAGTTGTATTAGTAGTTTTTTGCTGCTTGACCTCCGAACTTCAACTTCCTATCAGCCATATTTCTAAGATCCCTAGCCTCATCAGTTTCTGCAATCATAATCCTACCGATTTAACATGCCATTGGAAATTTCATCACACCAAAGTGCATATCTTTACACTTGCTAATATTGAACTGACAGGCAAGAATATGGTTCCTGATTATTATCAGGAACTGTGCCTGTGCCTGTTTATCATCCTCTAAGTACTACATGTCATTCACTTCCCTAATTCCTTTGCCAATCTTTGCATCATTGACAGGTTGAACATCTCAAGTTCTTCCCAATATCATTAACACATTCACACATGCAGTGCACCTAGTAGCTTGCCTAACCTTGTAACATGCTTGTTCTGTTTTGGGAAGATGGGCACGAATTCGCATACTCAGTAATATATGTGAAGCCAGTTTTAAAGGTGTTAGAATATTCGTGTAAAATTAATATTTATAAACTCTCTTCATTGTATAGAAAATATCCCAGAAGTAATGTTTTCTTATTTAGAGTTTTTATATAATATTTGCTTATAAAAATATTTTACATGAGATAAATGATTCAAAAAACTTTTTGAATGTATATTTCACAAACTGAAATATATATTCAAAAAAAAAAAAAATGTAGTGATATTCTATTTTGTGGTTTTACCACCATACATTATCTACAAAATCATTTAAAGGGAGAAAAAGCCAATCCTTCCAATTTAGTGTGTTCATCTTATTTCTAGAAATGTAGTTGCTTTTATTTTATTCATTTGGACTGGATATTACTGTTTACATAAATAAGGATTTTTAATTCTTATCTCCATCCAGTACTGTCATCAGAAATAAATAATACATAGAAAACCAGTTCTTTTCATAAAATAATCAGAGATACTTTCTTTTGTATATCATTTTGGGAAAAGAAATCAAAATAATTTCATATTTTCCTCTGGCTCTAAATTTGAGTCTCAGCACAGAAGATTCTACAGGAGTGGAAAGAATACATAATAATCCCATTGCACAAGTGTGGTGCAAAGATTGATGCATTTAATAATCAATTTATCATTATAACTGGAGTGTTGGTGAAGATTTTGGAAAATTGGTAAGCGATCACATACAAAAATGGGTTGACAGAGAATCTATATTTTATAATTAACATGTTTAAGTAACTTATATTTTATAATATCACGTTGCATTAGACAAGGGAAATGCATACATCATGATACTTTGGGACCTTGCTGGAGTTTTTATAGAATTCAGCACAGAAGGCTGTTGCACAATATAGGATTGGATTATAAATTACTGGTTTGAATTTGAGAATGGCTGAATGACATATCAAAAAGGTGTTTTAAGGATGCAAGATTTAAGGTGAATAGGGATCAGTTCTTGGTCCAGTGTTATTCACTCTTATACATTAATGATATTGGGAAGGATTTGACAGGCAACTTACAGCTATTTGCCGATGATGCAAAGAGATGAAGATATTACTTAGGAGCCTGGCATCAAGAATGTGTGAGCAGAACTAATCTGAATTGGTAAGGAAATTATTAATATCTAGTTAGTAATAATATAAACTTAATATGTATTACTGTCATAGTATCCTGTGTACCTTTTTGAAGTGTATTTAGGCAAATATGTGATTTTAAGTTAGTAGTGAAATTGGTTGTTGAATCCATTTCAAAATGTATGTATTTTGAAAATGTTGAATGGGTCAAAACAAAGATGATGGTTGAAATATAATTTTATCAATACAGACCAGTTTACAATAAAACTTATATTAAAACCTACCAGTTTCGCCAAAAATAATTCTCTCACTAATAGCCAACACATCACAAAATGGATATCCTCAAAACATCATCAAAAAATATCTATACAATGACAACCCCAGACAAGAAGAATCTCACTGTCAGCACATTTCTACTGTAGTGATACCTTTCATCAAGTCAATTTCTTATCAATTAGCAAGAATACTAAGAGCCCACAACATCAGAGTGGTCTTCAAACCAACCACCAACATCAGACAAGTTTTAGGATCCCCAAAAGATAAAGTGCCGGTCTACAAATATCCAGGAGTATATTACATTCTCTGTTCCTGTGGTCTTGCCTACATCGGACAAACTTCACGAAGTTTAGAAATTAGACAAAAAGAACATGTTGGTGATTAAACCACAACAGAAGCATTTCTTCCGGCTTAGCACATCATTTCTGTACATCTAACTACACGATAGATTGGCAAAACAGCTCCATGCCATATCTCGATGATGACTACAGGCATCGTTTATTTAAGGAAGCCACAATAGTGTCAATAACCGGCAGAAACCTCAACAGAAATCAGGGTGTAACTCTAAACAGTTCGTGGAAAAATCTGATCCTCTCTCTCAATCAATCCGAACTACAGCTAGCCTGTAATCACATTACACGTTTACAACAAACACACATGCGTGATAATGAATAAGAACAATAAGTCCTCTCTGTCACGCGAACGTGTAACCTTAGCTACTAGTTGGTTTACAATGTTTTTTTATGTTCCTTTCAATTTGCATTTACTAATTTTCATATCTCCGTAAATGCCTTGAAAAAGCCAGACAGTTTGCTGGCGAAACTGGTAGGTTTTAATATAAGTTTTTAAACTGGTCTGTATTAATAAAATTGTATTTCTATTATAAAACGACCAAATATATATAATTCAAAAAGATAATGGTTACAAAAATAACTTGAACTGCTTTATTAAGATGACTTGAAAAGCTTGTTATGGTGTATGAGAATCCTTCAAGTACTTGTATATTCTGCAAATCATTTGATATTAGGAAGTATTTGAAATGAGATAATGCAAGGAAACAAATATCCATGGTGCCTAGTAATTAATACCAATTCTTATCAATCAACTTTGATACATCTTACAAGTCATGGTGGGATATTCTCATTAATCTATGGACTTATTTGCCATTTTGTACTTAAATTATTCTGGCAGTTGTACATGATAATTATAGAAGACACATTCAGTGATGAATCTTCTGTTGATTAGCTATAATCGTTCGAGCAACTGAAGAAAGCAGAAAAATTCCTAAATAACTGAAATGTTATGCATTAAAAAACTGACTTATGTAACTGCAGTATTGAAATGCTGATCATCATCACTCATGAGATGTTCAAACAAATTGCATATAAAAGATTAGCAGATCATTTTCTGCCTTCCCATATTCCTTTCTCCATGAACACTGTTATAGCTCAAGTTAAAATAAATGCTGAGATTTAATAAATTTACTAAAGACAGGTTAACTCCTACATGAGAAAATACAATAATTTATCTAATTGTTTGTACTTTGATGTTGAATTCCATTGAGGTTTTCTTAATTTTCATTTAAAACAGAGGAAGTAATGCAAAAAACCTTTACCCCCTTTGGTCCTATACAAGAAATTCGTGTATTTAAAGACAAGGGATACGCATTTATCAGGTGAGGATAAAGATAAAATAAGTGAAAAACTAAAGTACATTTAAATAACAGTATGATTTATCAGGAAGGAACTAACTACATGATTTAGATGTGCAATTTCCTTTAAATTTTATTCTAGTGCATAATTTTACGATAATGGTAATTATTTTATTACTTGGCTTACTTCAGAGATATATATCTTGAAATCTTATAACTGATTATTTCTAATTCCTTCTACTTTATATTTGTGTATGACATACTCCGTTCTTTGACAGATAAAGCTGAAACATCCATTTACAGCTGACTTTGAGTGTGACAAACATCTTTACAACAAATTCATTCAGTATAACAAGATACAACAGTGGTCAGGATATGTAGTTGGAATGTTTAAAATAGTAAGATGCTATTTTAAGGAAATTCGCTATTTCAAATTTTCACTCTACAAACAGTTCTTTTAATCTATTTAAACATCACTGTCCTCATTCCACTATTGATTGTTTTTTGGAGAAACACTATAGTAACAGATGAAAAAACATATGCCTCTTAATTTGAAAAAGTTGGGGTCAAATCTAGTTTGAATACAAAAAACACAAACCCAACTGAGAACCTATGCATTTGATAGTTATCTCTTTGACTAATTAGATGATGTGTTGCTACCATGTTTTTATGAATTTATTCTTTATTTACAAGGGGCAGCTATTTTCCCCCTTCAACTTGAGCACAGCAGAAGCTTAGAGAGGAACTATAAACTCAGCCCAAAAGTAGTTCAGAATTGGCAATTATTATAGATGTACATACAAAGCAAAGAGTGGTGATTTCATCCCTAACTGGGGAAGATGAGTATGATGAACAGTGACACCAAAGTCAGAACAAGCCTTGAACTGTCTTTGCCAAAGAATGCAATTGCAACATTTATCTGTACTGATATTCCCCATTCCAACCAAGCCTGGATCTGGTACCCTCTGATTACATTTGTTGCAATACCATCTTGCCAAATGACAAACATCTAAAACAGACTGTTAGCAGAGAACTCAGATGTTGAAGTAAAGATTTTTTTTATGCTGTTCCACATGCTCTACCGTGCTTAGCACAAGTGCATAGAGAATGATGGAGATGTTATTGAAAAATAATGCTGACAAAAGATGGGTGATAAATTCATGTAAAAACTATTGGGTAAAATGGAGAAGGAATTTACATATAATGTACATTTAACATGTACATATATACATTTCAAATTAAAGTATCCCTGTTCAGAGCAATCTGTAGAGAGAACCAGTAGTTGAAATGCCCTAAAAACTTGGTGGGTACTTGAACCAGATCATGGGAAGACAATTTTATATTAAAAAAAATAAATAAATAAATCAGAAATGACCGATGAGGAAAATATGGCACTGTGAGCAGAAGAAAATTACATTAATGTGAACTGAATGGTATATGATTATGCAATGATTCAAGAATCAGTGACAAATTATTTGATGCTTTCTTCACTCATTTGTTTATTTTTTATCATTAAATTATCTGCCTTATGATCTGGTCAGGGTTCCTACAAAGTTTATGGATGTTTTGTGTGCTGGCTTTCTCTAAAGATTGATCCGAATAGAGGTGCTTTAATTTGAAGCACCCTACATATCTCATACAGAAGAGATTCCGAAAACTATAACACTGATATGATGTATAGTTAAGGGAGAAGTAACCTATTGATAATTTTCTTGGAGAGCTGGGAGTTGTTCTAGTTGAAACTTTATGAAGACTATTCCAGAAAATGGTTCATAGATTGAATGAAGGAGTTGCAGGCTTGCTGGGCTGTTGGAATTCAAAAGGGGTATTTGGGTACCTTCTACTTGTGTTAACAGGCTTAGAGGAAATTAGACAACTCTGGATGAGGCAGTGGATCATCATCTTTTGAAGTTATTGGTGAGTTGACATAGGACTAAAACAGGTGGTGTCTGAAAGAGAGAGATGTTGAAGTGAGCCAGTGGAGTCATTGGGAAACCACACATCATCCCTCTGCACAGTTTGAAGAGTTTTTTTTTTATATATTCTTCATGCACTACCCCAAACATGAAAATAGCATTTTTGGATTTGGATGTGAGATTTGTGTAGGGTTAGCTAGGTTAGTAACTAAATATCCCATGTGGAATATGACGATGTCATTTTTGGGCTGTGCAAGAAATAAATGTCAGTCTGAGAAGGGAAGGCAAGGTGAGATCTGTTTTGCATTGAGGAGAGAAAAAGTTGACTGTTTTAGTACCACTGAAGGTGACCAGGATATCTTTGCCCCATTGAATAATAGCATTCAGCTCCACAGATAAGATAGTGGTTGTAGATCTTGAAGATTGTATTGATTCAGCAAGTTTTGTCAAGAGTATAAATAATGGAGTGTACTGTAGACCATCTGTGTACTACAAATGTCCTACACTATTATGCACATTTTAAGTTTTAAAATTATTTTTGTTAATGTGATTTATAGCATAAGAAAAATTCATTTAATTGGTTTATACAATATCAAATTGCATATTTATATGATGCTAAATGGCCTTTTTAAATGAATGTAAGGATTATTAGAAACAGATATGGTAATTTTAGATCTCATGATTATTATTTGATATGTTATCTTCTGAGTTAGAATTTAAGTAGTGGTGATGTGGCATGTGAGTGATATAACACCACACTCACTATGACATAGCTGTTAGAGAAATAAAGGGAATTTTTGGCACTTTACAATGGATATTGGGGTGCTTAAGGGTTAAAGCTATATAACTGAGAGGGGACCTCCACATAGCCTTCAAAGGAATGCAGAGAACCGACCAGGGCTTCTGACCTAATGTCCAATCCTCACCTCCTCGTGGTGCACCCTGATAAGTATCTACCTGGATACCGAACGGACGAGGATGGGCTGGCAATTTGGGATATAGCCGACTAAATTGTATTCTTATTGGCTTAAACCAAAATTTCAAACGATGGTAAAACATGACAGAATTTCATGCCGGCTGGGGCATCGCCCAGTTAAACAAGGCCCCCATTGTTTTCTCCAAGGAACCGGGGCAAACTGCAAAAAGTCAGCTACTGGAACAAATCCTAAAACTTACCAAAAACCAACATCACCAGAGATCAAGATCGGTACTATGAACATAAGAAGCCTGAATGGTAAAGAAATGTTGCTACTGAGGAATTGGATAAGTACCAGATCGACATAAGAGGGGTGGCTGAAAGAAAAAAGACAAAAATAGGTGAGATCTTTCTGAGCAATAAATACAAAATGTTATATTCAGGCAATGACAATCAAGTAAAAGAAAGTGTAGCAATAGTATTCAACACTAAATATGAGGCTAATCTTCTTGAATGGCAGGCAGTCTCAAGTAGAGTGATGTGGGCAAAAAATGAAATGGGTAACTGGACAATGAGACTTATTTGTGCCTATGGTCCCACAGAATGTTCTACTAAAGTAGATGTGGAGCAATTTTTTGAGGTTTTAGAGAAAGCAACTGACACAATGAACAAGGAAAAGTTGATCCTTGTTGGGGATCTAAATAGCAGAGTAGGAAATGATTGTGAGACACAAAAATATTACGAGAAATTTTAGATAAAAGAGCAGCAAAGCTAGTCTTCTTTCACCACGCGTTATTCCTGCTTCCTATGCAGGGTCCGTGTGTTACTTAGATGCAACTACTTGTTAGTACCACTCCCAACCGACCTGAGGAAGATCCTCAAGCTCCTCTCGTGTTTGACAGGAATCGAACCTGAGACACTCCTTTCCCAGGCATATGGTTGCGAAGCGCAAAGCCACTAGGCTAACTGCACGGACAGCAGCAAAGCAAATAATAATGGCAAATACTTTTTGGATTTCTGCTCAGGACATGGAATAGTTATTACTAACACCATGTTCCAACATAAACATGTGCACAAATTCACATGGGGAGAAGTGGCAAGAAATAAGAAAAGTCTCATTGACTATGTTATTGTTGATTGTGATGTTTTCCCACTGGTGCAGGACACCAGAGTGTACAGAGCATTTGAAATTGGAAGTGATCACCATTTAGTGTTGAGCAGAATAAAATTGAATTTCATATTGAAAAGAAGAACATGTAAGAAAGTTTTAAAACAGAATAAAAGTTGAGCAGCTCTAAGATGTGAACTGTAGACTGAAATACACATATATTATTCAAGAAAAAATGAAAGAGTATGAGAATACCAAAGCTTGGAGATTCACTGCTAATCCTTGAAGAAAGCACTCATTGATTCAGCCAGAGATGAACCTGGTGAGATTGTCTGCAAGGATAGAAAAATCAGAACTCCATGTTGGACACAGGAAGTTAAAGAGGAAGTGAATGAGAAGAAGAAGAAAGCATATCAAAAATTCCTGGCAAATAAGTCAGCTTGTGCTCTTAGAGAATACAGAGACAAATGTAAGAAAGCTAAACACTGTAAAACTGGCTAAACCAAACTCATGGGAAGACTTTGACAAGAACAGAAAATAAATATCAAGAAAGTGGCAAGATATTCTGAAGGTTGTTGAAGAAACTTAGGAATGGAAGAAAGAGTGCTGTAAAAGGAGTTAGAGATGATAACATGAAAACGAAAGAAAAAGATATCCTTGAAGTATGGAGTAATTACTTTGAAAAACTGCTAAATGAAACAAGCAGTGATGACAGCACAGTGGTAAAAACACTGGCCAGGCATGCAGTCAGGAATACATATCCATACTTCAAGTAGAAAAAGCCATCAAAGGCTTGAAATGTGGAAAGGCAGCAGGAGTAGATGATATTCGACCAGAAATTCTGAAGTATGGTGGTATAAAAGTCTTACAGTGGCTTCACTGCATAGTTCAGAAAGCCTGGACAGAGGGACGAATTCCCGATGATTGGAGTGGAGCTCTCATAGTACCCATGTATAAAAAGGGAAATAAAACTGAATGTGAGAATTACAGAGGTATTTCCCTACTAAGTGTTCCTGGCAAGATCTATGCAAGTATACTTGAGAAACGATTGAGAAGAATTGTGGAAGAAAAGCTGGGTGAAGAATAAGCTGGATTCAGGCCAAATAGAGGCCGTCAGGATCAGATTTTCATTTTACGACAGATAGTTGAGAAATCATGGGAATATAACAAAGAACTGTATTTAAGCTTTGTAGATCTGGAAAAAGCATATGACATGGTGCCAAGAGCAAAGCTATTCCAAATGCTACAGTTATATGATGTTAATGGGTCATTATATCAAGCGATACTTAGTCTTTCTTTGAGTTGTAGGTCAGCAGTTAGAATTGAAAGTATAGGAAGATGGTTTAATGTCAAATCAGGTGTCAGACAAGGATGTACATTATGAAGGAAAGTGGTATTAAACCTGATATCAAAATCGTAAAACATTTTGGCTATTTAGGCACAATTTTTAGTGAAGATGATAAATTAAATATGGAAATAGACAATAGAATCAACAAAGCTGGTATGGTAGGAAGTCAACTGAATAAATATATATGGAATAAGAAATTAGCCAAAACACTAAATTAGCTGTATACAAGACAATGTTTCAAACCAGTTTTAACTTATGGATCTGAGAGCTGGGTCAGAAGTAAAACACTTGACCAAAGACTAGAGGCCACAGATATGAGAGTCCTGAGAAAGATTAGAGGTGTGAACAGATGGCATCCATGGCAATATCATATTAAAAACGAGGATATTAGGAAAGAACCTTATATTGTCAGCATCTAGGAATGCATTAGCAGAGCTAATCTCAGGTGGTATGGTCACTTAAGAGCAGAATGGGAGAGGAAAGATTAGCAAAACAAGTTTTCTCTGCAAGGTTCGCAGGGAAAAGACTCAGAAGAACATCAAGATATAGGTTGATTGATACAGTAAAAAGTGCCATAGAAGAGAGAAATATATAAGAACTGATAATACTGGAATCTTGACACATTTAACAGACTGATTTGGAGGAAAATTGAAGATAGGAAGTTAGTAACTACGTAAATTTTTCATGTAATACTATCATATCCTGTGCCCCCCCCCCCCCCCCCCCCCCCGAGGGTATGTATCAGGATTTTGGTGATGATGATAATGGATATTTGTGTTTGATTAGCAATATATACATCTAGATGAAGCTTGCATGCTTAAGTTTCAGTATATAAATTTCAGTACCACTTGCAGCTGTTAGGACAACTAATGAAGCTAGTCAAACCATATTTACATTGTTTCAGACCACACCGTTGTTTAAAATAATGAATGTCGCCATGCTTTTTTTTGTTAGTGCCACCATTAACACTACAGATAAAATCTGCAGTGGAAGAACTTAATTATAAGAAAAAAGTGTGCAGGTGATAGTTTGGAAGAAAATTATGGGCAACATCAATGGAGAATCTTTTTTAAATGAAAATATTAATTAGAAAGGAACATGACATCAGCATTCAAAAAAGTGAGCAAGACTAAGCTAGTGTTGATGGTTTTAAGTGAATGAAGTTAGTTTTGCAAAATGGCGATGTGATTGGAGCAGAATGGGTGTGAAATGTTCCAGAATATGTGAAAAGCATCATCAAATTCCTGATATATACCTTCAAGGGGTGTACAGGATATGATAATTAGTACTACGTGAAAAATTTACGTCATTACTATCTACAATTTTCCTCCAAATCAGTATTACCTGTCAAGACTCCAAGATTATCAGATATCTTATAATTCTGTCTTCTAAGGCATTTTTTACTGTATCAATCCACCTATTTCTTGGTCTTCCTCTGGGTCTTTTTCCTGCTCCTCGATGTGGGGCACCTGTTCGTGGTGGAGGGGACCTCCCAGTGATGGTACTGGCCCCTTTTCATTGTTCCTCTTTTTCTTTGCTTTACTTCCTGCATTGTTGGCTCTGCTTCTCCTGAGTCTTTTTTCACTATCCTTTTTTCCAGACCACCATCACTGGGATCCAACGCCGTGTTTGCTGTGTGGCACAACCCATGGACATCTGGAAAGGGGGATCCTGGTAGTCTTGCACTACTTTGACCCCTGCTTCGGCAAGACGGGTGGTCCTGGATGGTCCAGCCAGGATCATTCAGCTAGTGGGCTTGCTTGCAAGGGTCAACGGTGTTGTAGTAAGTCTCTCACCCCATGGTCCGCGGTTTGGATCCTAGACCTGCTGTAGTGCCAGTATAGCATCCAGGGTAGCCCTGTTGTTCCTCACCAGTGCAGTCTTTGTTTGCCGGGTAGTGGGTGGGGAGCTCTGGTGCCGAACTAATGAATCCTTCATCCTCAAATGTGTCAGGGACCCTAACAAGGTCCCAACCAAGCACTGATACCATAGATACAATAAAGATATGTTCAGATCTTAAAGATCAAGGAGTGACAGGTGTGAGGCGCATCCTGATACGTATGGTTGGTCGCCTGGTTTTAACCAAGAACACCATCCTTTTAATACACCTTCCGACATCTGTTAAAGCAGGGTATCTCAGTTGTCCTGTTAGAATGTACATCCCTAACCTGCTGAAATGCTTTAAATGTCAGAGATATGTACATGCCCAAACTGCCTGTTGTGGTTTTTACTACATGTGCCCGATGTGGTAGTAAAGAACATGATAACAAATCTTGCTGTGCAAAAAAAAAGCTAAATGTGTCACCTGTCAGGGAGATCATCCAGCTTACTCTCATCCATGTCAGAAATGGAAAGATGAAAAAGAGATACAAAAAATTAAAACAGAACAAAACATAACATATCAGGATGCAAAAAGAAAGCTGGCTACCATTACACCTGTTCTGGGATCTTCTTATTCTGAAAAAGTAACAATTAAAAAAATGCTGACAGCAACTCAAACATGTATGTCTGTTCCACGAACTTTATGATTGCAAGTGCTTCTCTGTTGAGCGCATTAATCACAAGACCTATGGCCTTACTCCAGAGACAACTTCACAAATGGTCTCAGTCGATGAAAACTCATTACAAAAAAATTATGGCGGAGATATCACTCAAAGATAAACCACCAGACACTCGCACAGAAAAAATGGATACCTTGACACCCACTGAAAGTAAACTAAACCTACCAACTGATCCTAACACATCTGATGTTTTGAACACTCTACCAGAGGAAGAGATGGACACTGGCCGTCCATACTTCCCTAAAACAACGTATAAATATAAATCTGGCAAAGGTAAGTCCTCAACCTCCCAAAAACCAGGCAAGTCAATAAAATCGAGACAATAAGAAAATTTTTACAATGGAACTGTCGTGGTATACACCAGAATATCGATGATATCAAGATGTTGTTGCAGGTTGCAGAAACACAAGCCTTTCTGTTTCTGTCTACAGGAAACGTACTTAAGACAAAATGAGGACCGTACCTTTAGGAATTTCACTGTTGTATGTAAGGACGGAACTGGAGGTGGTCCTACTCATGGAGGAGTAGCTATCCTAGTGGGCAGTCATATTTCTTTCCACCATGTCCAGCTTAATACTACTCTGGAAGCAGTAGCAATTCAGCTCTCTTGGATTTCTTGTTACAGTATGTTCAATTTATTGCCCACTGAGTGCTGAGTTAAATGAAATTGATCTTTACAAATGCCTGAACCCACTTTTGGTGGGTGACTTTAATGGTTACAGTACTCTGTGGGATACTGCCAACACTAACAGACGAGGTCGAATCATTGAAAGAGTCCTTGATAATAATAACCTCTCCCTTTTAAATAATAAAAGTAATACTTTCTTTCATTTGCCTACCCGTTCATATTCTGCAATTGATCTTACAATGTGTTCCACTTCCATTCTTCCACTGCTCACATGGGACATTGAAGAGAACATATGCAGACACGATCACTTCCATGTTCTATGCACAGTGTCCTCACAAGAACCATGTTCACCCACACGAATACCTATATGGAAAATGAACCAGGCTGATTGGAATAGTTTTTCTCATCTTGCAAAACTTAATGCTGATACTGTCAGTCAAACACCTGTCTGTGAAGCAGTAAAGTATACAACAGAGTGCATTGTCCAGGAAGCATTAGCCTCCATCCTGAAAACATCATCTCTGTTTCCATTCTGTCCAAAGCCTTGGTGAAACCCAGAATGTCAGACAGCCAAAAAAGATCAACACAGAGCATGGGGCATATTTCGTAGATACTCCACCACATCAATCGGATCGTAAGTGTGATATTTTTGTCAAACTTCAGAATGAAGAAAATAGGGATATGACAAAAAACGGCGAGGTTGTACCAGAGAATTGTGAGAATGTGAATGATGGTATTAATGGTTTTACAGAGAATAAAAAAGATGAGATAGATGCAATGAGTGAGATCGCGTTGTTGAATGGTGCGATACAAATTGCAAAACAGCAGCTAGAGCGTATGAGCAAAAGTCGACTGAATGAACCAGCCAATAATAAAAAGTATGACAGGAAAAATAGGCGTATGAGTGTGAACATGAACAAAATGAAGGATAGAGTGCTGTATGGAGACTCGTTAGTACGAGGTGTGTTAGTAGAGGATTTGACAAAATCGTACCAACCTGGTGCGACCATAAAGGATGTAACTGAGTCTATTAGAGAGCAAAAGGAAAGGGTGAAAGAAATGATTGTTGTGGCAGGTACGAATGATTTGAAAGGAGATAAAATAGAAATGATAGAAGACCTGAATGAATTGTTTGAGGTAGCAAAAGAAAAGAGTGAGAGAGTTAGAATGATTAGTCTTTTGCCACGGTGTGACAGTGAAATGTTTAAAAGGAGGGCCATATTTGCGAATGACTTTATGCGTGGGTTATGTATGACGAGTGGTGTGGAATTTGTGGAGTGAGGTCGATGGGCGAAAGGATCTATATAAGATGGATGGCTTGCATTTGAATGGTTACGGTGTAAGGAGACTTGAGAAAGTGTTGCTGAATGTAGTGGATGTGCAAATTCAGGGAAACTAGATTTATTAAGGGGGGGGGGGGGGGGAATATACAGTCCTTAGGGAGGCAGTTGAATGTAAGAATGAATATAATATGCCCGAGCGAATAAGGACAACAAATCAGAGTGGGATAGTTAATATAAGGCATCAAGGTAGGGTTGGGGCTAATGGGGGTCTTAAATTCATGTACACTAATGCTAGAAGTATTAGGAACAAGAAGGAAGAGTTTTTGGCCATGGTTGGCACTTCCAGACCACAGGTTATTGGTATTAGTGAATCATGGCTGACTGTAGATGATATAGCTAGTGGGATTGAATGTGATGGTTATAGTGTGTTCAGGAATGACCGGGAGAATAAAATGGGGAGAGGAGTATTGTTGATGATAGCTGATGAGCTACAACCAAGGAGAATAGAAGTTGAATTGCAGGATAGAGAAAAGAGCACATTTGAGGCCATTTGGTGTGAGATTGTGGCTAGCAGAACTAAATATACGATTGGGTGCTGCTATAGACCAGGTGATGGAAAAGATGGTGGTGACAGTATGCACAAGCAAATAGAAGAAATGAGTGGAAGGAGGGTAATTATTATGGGAGATTTCAACTATGGTCGCATTGATTGGAGTGAGGAGAGGACACACGGGAGGAAGGAATTGGATTTTATGCGGTTATTAAGGGATAACTATCTGCGACAGCATGTAATGGAAAATACTAAGTGTCAGAGAGTGCTTGACCTAGTAATTACATCTGAGGATTTGGCTGTAACAAATATGACCACATTGTCACCAATTGGTGAGAGTGATCATAGGGTCTTGACTTGGGAGGTGGCGAAAGGTGTGGAATTTTCAATTAAGACAGGGGATATGTGGAATTATCGGGCTGGAAAGTATGACAAGCTTAGGAGTTTGATTGGTTCAGTGCCATGGCATGTACAACTGCAAGGACTAGAAGTTGATAGTGCATGGGAGGCAGTTAAGAAGTGTTTGCATGAAGCAATGGCTGACTGTATACCTAGAGTCCGAATAATAAATCAAGGGTTAAATGGATGAATAACACCATTAAGCTTGAGCTGCAAAAAAAGAAACAACTGTGGAGGGAATTTAAGGAGAAAGGTGACCGGCAGGCACATGAACGGTATAAAGCGCAGGCCAGAAGGGTAACGAGTGTGGTACGAAAAGCAAAAAAGGATTACGAAAGAACATTGGCCATGCAGGCTAAAGAGAATCCTAAACAGTTTTTTAGATATGTGGCAAGTAAAAGGAACAATGAACTCAAATATACCAACTGATGCAGTTACCTACCTACCATCAGTTGGTATATTTGAGTTACTGAGTGAGCACTTTGCAAGTATATATCATCCAGGTGGTGACATTGCAGAAACGAATAAACCAGTAGATTATACGGGAATTATGGTGAATGAAGTGGAGGTGAGTAGTCTATTGCATAACCTCGATGTCAATACATCCATGGGATTGGATGGTATACCAGCTCGTGTCGTACGAGAAGCAGCTAAAGAATTGTCAGTACCCTTGACCATTTTGTTTAATTTGAGTCTCGGGTCTGGGTTAGTCCCAAGGGGTGGAAAGAGGGGAAAATAGTTCCACTGCATAAAGGTTGTTCCAAGACTGCTATTGTAAATTACCGACCGATTAGCATATCAGGAATCATTGTCAAGGTCTTAGAGAAATTAGTGAAAAGAATACAGGATTGGATAGATGAAAATGGGATATTGTATGTGGGACAACATGGTTTTGTGAAGGGTAGATCAGGCCTCAGTAACTTGCTCACGTTCTATAACACAGTGACGGCTGAACTGGAAGGGGTAATGGGTTTACAGTGATACTACTGGATCTTGCCAAGGCCTTTGACAGGATACCACATAGAACCCTAATCAGTAAACTGCAGCAGATGGGGATAGATATAGGGTTGGTGAGATGGATAGGAGGGTGGTTGAAGGAGAGATACCAGAGAGTGGTTTATGCAGGAGTGGAGTCTAAAAGATGGCTTGTGACTAGTGGTGTGCTGCAGAGCTCTGTTCTTGGACCACTGCTTTTCAATTTGTTCATCAATGATATAGGAAAGGATTTGAGAGGAAGTGTTCACTTGTTTGCTGATGATGCAAAGTTGGGTAGAGCAATTGTGAGTGCACAGGATGTCAAAATTTTACAGGATGATTTGGATAGTTTGGAGGACTGGACTAGGAAAAATGGATGTCAGTTTAATGTGGCAAAGTGTAAGGTTATGCACTTTGGGGTGAAAAGAATAGCAGCAGTATATCGCATCGGTGGAACCGTACTCCAGGAGATTGATGAGGCCAGGGATTTGTGAGTGTTGGTGGATAGGGAATTGAAGTTTAGGGGGCACATTGCAAAAGTGACTAAATCAGCTCATCAAATCACTTGGCTTCTGAAAAATACTTTAAAATGCAGAGACAAAGAAGTTGTTGTTCCTCTGTATCGAGCCTTGATAAGACCCCATCTGGACTACTCTGCCCAGTTATGGACACCAGGGTTTCTTCGTGATGGGGAGGAAGTGGAGAGGATCCAGAGACGAGTGACCAAGATGATAGAAGGTCTGTGGAATGAACCTTATGAGGATAGGTTGAAGATTTGTGGGTTGCAGAGATTGGATGATAGGTGAAGGAGGGGTGATATGATTGAGACATTCAAATTACTGAAGGGTTTCTACAAGATTGATCCAGAAGATATTTTTGAAAATATGACTGGTGGTGGGAGGACTAGGGTCCATGCATGGAAGCTGGACAAGAGCATGGTTGACAAGGGTGTTAGAGCTAGGTTTTTTACTTGGAGAGTGGTGAATGAGTGGAATAAGCTCCCAGAGTCTGTTGTGGGTGCTACGACCGTGAACGAGTTCAAGGCAAGGTCTGATAGATACTGTGTGAATGACGAATAGTTGTTCTTGACATGATGTTAGGGCCTCCCTCGATGAGTCTGTCGACTCCTTGGAGTTGCCCGGAACAATAATAATAATAATAATCAAACTCAATAGATTTCAAGCGTGTTATGTGAGATCAGAGTCAAAAACAATCACGGAACCAATTTACTACATCAGTTAATCAAATGACCAGTACAAAAATTGTATGGGATAAAATCTGGAAAATGAAAGGCAGATATAGTACATATTGTTTGTCTACCTTAGACATAATGGAAGTGTTATTGTTGATCCCAAAGCTATTGCAGACACTTCGGGAGAAACATTTGCTAGAATCTCAGCAACAGCTTCATATTTTCCTGAATTTTTAATACTGAAAGAGCAGCAAGAGAAATTTTCTACCAACATTCTTCAACCATTTGTAAATAGTATTATAAGCAAATAATTATCGACCCATTGCTCTGACCAGCTGTCTTTGTAAGATACGAGAGAAAAAGGTTAATGCCAGACTTCTCTGGTATTTAGAAAGCAACAGTCTTCTTTCCCATACATAATGTGGTTTCCATAGACATTGATCAACTTTAGACCATTTAGTTCCATGAGAAACTTCTATAAGAGATGCATTTCTGAAGCGAGAACATCGTGTCTCTGTTTTTTTTTTTACATGGAAAAAGCTTATGACACAACCTGGAGATATGGCATATTAAACGACCTCTATAACCTAGGTCTCAAAGGACACCTCCCTATATTTATTAAAAACTTTCTGTCCAGGCAAACTTTCCAAGTCAGAGTGGGAAGTACACAATCTCGGCCATATCTTCAAGAACAAGGTGTTACCCAAGGCTCTGTCTTAAGTGTAACCCTTTTTACTATTAAAATCAATTCAATCATTGAATAGTTTCCTCCCACTGTAGACAATGCTCTATATGTTGATGACTTCACAATTTACTGTTGCTCACGTAACATGAGGGTATTTGAAAGACAACTTCAGCAAGCAATTGATCATATTTCTCTCTGGGCTCTTAATAATGGGTTTAAGTTTTCAACAGAAAAAAGTGTCTGTGTACACCCCTGTCGAAAATGCACTCATCACCCATATCCTGAACTAAGAATTGGACCTCCCGTTATTCCAGTAACTACAGAAACCAAGTTCTGGGGACTCATTTTTGACAGAAAACTCGCATTTCTAGCACACATTCGTCAACTAAGAAAGAACTTCGAACCTTCTTTGCACTCTATCCTCTACTGGGTGGGGTGCTGATCGAGCCTCATTGCTCCATCTTTATCATGCACTTATACGTTCAAAGCTGGATTATGGGTCCCAAGTCTATGGTTCTGCAAGACAGAGTAACCTACGATGGTTGGATTCCATCCATCATCAGAGTATATAGATAGCTACTGGTGCCTTTCACACATCACCCACTCAAAGTCTTTATGTTGAAGCAAATGAACCGGCTCTATCACTTCGACGGAAATAGTTATCTCTTAATAATGCCCTAAAAATAAAATCTCTCCCAGATCATCCTTAATGGATTAGTTTCTTCTCTCTGCATTGGGAAGCTAAATATCACACACGTCAAACTGCTATACATCCTTTTGGTATGTATGTTAAAGAAACTGTGCAAGCTGTTGGTATAAATGTTGACAACATTAGCTACAATAAACATAACAGCATCCCTCCATGGCAGGTTTGCACACCATCCTGCAACCTCTCACTTTGTCAGCTACAGAAATCTTATACTCCATCATCCACTACCTGCAATTGTTTAATGCACACAGAGCAACACACACTGATTTCTTACCCATCTATGCTGATTGTTCAAGAACTAATACCTCTGTTGGCTGTGTTGCTGCTGTGTTTCCTGACATTATCTCAAATCAGATCCCACCAGACTGCAGTAATTATATAGCAGTTACATGTCATTCAGCTTGCATTTGTGCATATAAAAGTAAACTGCTACCAAAAGTGTATAATTTACACAGACTCATTGAGCTCTTTACAGGCTATCTCCTCTCCTATGTATAATCCACATCCAGTACAAGTATCCCTCTATTAACGCGGTTAATTAATCCATTGATATTATCGCGTTAATCAAATCTAATAATGGTAAAAATTACAATTCGTCCATGATCAATTACTGTATAAAGAACTTGTTTTATATTGTACTCTTTTAGTAAAGATAAAAAATGAATGCAAAGTAAATGTTTAATAAATACTAGTACCTACATTATTTACTGCAATATTTTTATCAAAAGAAGTTATCAAGAGTCGTTTGAACAGTTTTAGTATTTTTCTTATCAACATAAATGTTTCTACGATACCAAGCAAAATGACTCTCCAGACCTCGGCAAACAAGCAATAAAACATAAAGAAAAACACTGCAAACATAACACATGATGGTAGAAATTAAGTGGATATTGAATCCAACATTATTTCATAGCCGAATATAGAAACTACAAGAGTTTCTTGCCAAATATATAGACACTAACAGTTTCGGCAGATGCAAGCATAAGCAACCTTATGGGCAACTAGTAGTAAAGGTGGTAAATTTACTCGTAGTAAATTTTAAATTTCACCAGGAATAAATTGACATTTGTGCCACTTGCAAATTGTTATAACTCAACTTGATATAATTTTAAAATTGAACAAGTCTAAAAAATTTATGATAAAAAATTATTTGAAGTTAATTTTGAGGTTGTGCTAATAATGTTTTTTTGCTCAGTCAAAGATTTACCTTCCATAACTCAGTATCTCCCAATGTCATGTATCGTTGGAAAGACCTGAGTTTGAACCTTATCTGTGATGCCAATAATATAACGGCTTTTCAACTGCAGATGAGTTAGCTGGTCTTACTGATAATAGGTAGCAGTGTTTTTCATTGTGCAAAGGCAAACCTTCCAGAAGAATATACATCCAGTATTCTAGGCATAATAGACTTGCCTCATAGCTTTCATTGCTTTGACCGTAATTGCAAAGAAGTTCATTTGGAATAATTACTGATTTATTCAGTGACAAATATCTACCAGAACAATTAGAATACTACCTACTAGATGTAATTGGTTTCATTTCCTTCATTCTAGGGAATATGTTCAATTAAAAAAAAAAAAAATTAAAGCCAGTTAAAAACCAATATACTGAAGCAGTCTATGTAAAATAGTAATGACAAAATGTAATAAGTAATTTTTCTTCATTCAATTAATAAAATAGTCCTTTTTTTAATTATTATTCCTGTCATAAGGTGCTGTTAATTGTTGAAACACTTTTAAAATGAAAGGAAATGAATTAATTTAAAATACTTTGATCATTATGTTGTCTAATTTTAAGCAAACATATTTTATATTTAAAAATAGGTTTTCAACCAAAGAATCGGCAACACATGCAATTGTAGCTACACACAACTCAGATATTAATGGACAAATAGTGAAATGCTCATGGGGAAAAGAAGCGGGTGATCCTAATAATCAACAGCAGCAACAGGTTAGTAAATAACTTTTTCAAACTTAGTTCTAATCATTGAAGGTAAAACTGAAGATGTGAAAGATGTGATTAAGCTTGTTATTGATAAGTCATCTTTGAACTATGGTCTACTTAGTTTGTCATCATCAAATTCCTGCCATGTACCCTCAAGGGGTGTACAGGATTTGACAGTACTACATGAAAAAATTACATCATTACTAACTTCCTATCTACAATTTTCCTCCAAATCAGTCTGTTACTTGTCAAAACTCCAACATTATCAGATCTTATATTTCTATCGTCTAAGGCACTTTGTACCGTATCAATCCACCTATATCTTGGTCTTCCACTGGGTCGTTTTCCTGCCAACCTGGCAGAGAACACTTGTTTTGCTAATCTTTCCTCTCCCATTCTATTTAAGTGACCATACCATCGGAGATTAGCTCTGCTAACGTATTCCTGGATGCTGACAATGTCAAGTTCTTTCCTAATATCCTCATTTTTAATATGATATTGCCATTGATGCCATCTGTTCACACCTATAATCTTTCTCAGGACTCTCATATCTGTGGTCTCTAGTCTTTGCTCAAGTGTTTTACTTCTGACCCAGCTCTCAGATCCATAAGTTAAAACTGGTTTGAACACTGTCTTGTATACAGCTAATTTAGTGTTCCGACTAATTTCTTTCTTATTCCATATGAATTTATTCAATTGACTTCCCACCATACCAGCTTTGCTGATTCTGTTGTCTATTTCCATATTTAATTTACCATCTTCAGTAAAAATCGTGCCTAATTAGCTGAAATGTTTTACTTGTTCCACAGGTTCTCCATTCACAACACAGTTGACATTTTCAATGATTCTGCCTATTTTCATTGTCTTTGTCTTTTTATTGCTGACCTTCATACCATACCTATTACAACAGCTATTCAATTTAGTCAGAGAATCTTGCAGACTTGTAGCGGATTTATTTAGAAGTATAACATCATCCGCATAAAGCAAAGAGCTCACATTAACATCTCCAATTTTGATATCAGGTTTAATACCACATTCCTTCATAGTGTGATCCATATAGATAATGAATAACAGAGAGGATAATGTACATCCTTGTCTCATACCAGATTTAACATTAAACCATCTTCCTGTACTTTCAATTCTAACTGCTGACTTACAACTCAAATAAAGACTAAGTATTGCTTGATATAATGCCTCATCGACACCATATAACTGCAGTGTATTGAATAGCTTCTCTCTTGGCACCTTGTCATATGCCTTTTCCAAATCGACAAAACTTAAATACAGATCTTTGTTATAATCCCATGCTTTCTCGACTATTTGTCGTAAAGTGAAGATCTGATCCTGACAGCCTCTATTTGGCCTGAATCCAGCTTGTTCTTCACCAAGCTTTTCTTCCACAATTCTTCTCAACCGTTTCTCAAGTATGCTTGCATAGATCTTGCCAGGAACACTCAGTAGGGAAATACCTCTGTAATTCTCACATTCAGTTTTATTTCCCTTTTTATATATGGGTACTATGAGAGCTCTACTCCAATCATCGGGAATTCGTCCCTCTGTCCAGGATTTCTAAACTATGCAGTGCAGCCACTGTAAGACTTTTATATCACCATACTTCAGCATTTCTGGTCGAATATCTGCCTCCTGCTGCCTTTCTACATTTCAAGCCTTTGATGGCTTTTTCTACTTGCAGTATGGATATGTATTCCTGACTGCATGCCTGGTCAGTGTTTTTAACACTGTGCTGTCATCACTACTTGTTTCATTTAGCAGTTTTTCAAAGTAATTACTCCATACTTCAAGGATATCTTTTTCTTTCGTTTTCATGTTCTCATCTCTAACTCCTTTTACAGCACTCTTTCCTCCATTCCTAAGTTTCTTCAACAACTTCCAGAATATTTTGCCGCCTTCTTGATATTTATTTTCTATATTCTTGCCAAAGGCCTCCCATGAATTTTGTTCATACATCATCATTAAAATGTTGATGTATGAACATTTGAAGCTATTCTCTGTACCTCCTCATTGTTCGGCATATGCTTGCTTTCAGAATCATGTGAATGCCAAAGTTGGATGGCAGCATAATGGCAGTCTGAGGATTATAGCTGAGGTTGTTAAGATGTATTTCATTAAGTATGATTTCTGTCGATTCCACAATTCTTCTTTCTAGTTCATCATAACAACGAAAGATATTTTCAGAATTGTCCCATAAGACTGGAGAACAAGGTTTTCCTTATTGGTGTTAACAGAATTCAGAACAAAGTTCGACAAAGCAGATTGTTCTGCATATGTGACATCTCTTTTATCTATAATAAAAGAGTCGTCACATACTATAAAATATTATAGAGGAGAGGAGACCTCCACATAGCCTTTAAAAGAATGGAGGATTGACTAGGGTTTCTGACCTAATGTTCAGTCCTCACCTTCTCATGGTGCACCCTGTAGGTATCTACCTGGATACTGAACGAATGAGGATGAGTTGGCAATTTGGTATTTAGCTGATCAAATTGTATTCTTATTGGCTTAAACCAAAATAGAAAATGATGGTACAACATGACAGAATTTCATGCTGGCTGGGGTGTTGCTTGGGTAAACAAGGCCCCTGTTGTTTGTGCCGGTAAAACCAGGGCTAATCAAACTCAGCTACTGCAACAAATCCTGAAACACCCCAACTCAACATTACCAGAGTTCATAACAGTATACTATCAACATAAGAAGCCTGAATCATAAAGAAATGGAGCTCGCCGAGGAATTGAATAAGTACCAGATCAACATAATAAGGATGACTGAAACTAAAACTGGTGAGATCTTTTTGAGCAATAAATACAAAATGTTATATTCAGACAATGAAAATCAAGGAAAAGCAGTAGCTGTAGTATTCCACACAAAATACGAGGCTAATCTTCTTGAAATGGTAGGCCATATCAAGTAGAGTGATAATAGAATGGGGAACTGGACAATGAGACTTATTTGTGCGTATGGTCCCACAGTAGGTTTTACTAAAGTAGAAGTGGAGGAATTTTTTGAAGCTTTAGAGGAAATAACTGTCAGACATACAAAAATGTTTTGAGAAAATTTGGAGAAAAGAGCAAAGCTAATAATAATGGCAAATACCTGTTGGATTTCTGCTCAGGACATGGCCTAGTTATTACTAGCACAATGTTCCAACATAAAAATGTGCACAAATTCACATGGAGAGAAGAGGCAAGGAATAGGAAGTCTCATTGACTATGTTATTGTTGATAGTGATGTTTTCTCCCTGGTACAGGACTCCAGAGTGTACAGAGGATTTGAAATTGGAAGTGATCACCATTTAGTCTTGAGCAGGATAAAATTGAATTTCAGATTGAAAAGAAGAACATGTAAGAAAATTTTAACCTGCCGTGAGTAAGGTGGGGTGTCACAGACCCCAAAGATATGGAAAGACTGGGTTAAAGGGAATAAAAGTTGATCAGCTCTCAGGTGTGAACTGTCCACTAAAATACCAATGTTATTCAAGAAGAAATGAAAGAGTTTGAGAACACAAACCAAACCTTGGAGATTCAGTGGTTCAGCTAGAAAGCCATGTGGTGAGGTTGTCTGCAAGGATAGAAAAATCAAAACTCCATGGGGGACATAGGAAGTTAAAGTGGCAGTGAAGGAAAAGAAGAAAGCATATCAAAAGTTTCTGGCAAATAAGTCAGCTTTTACAGAGACAAATTTCGTCGTCCGTTAGCATCCTCTAGCAAGAGGGTTGTAGCAGATGAGCAGCTCTTCTCCATTTCTCTCTGTCTTTCGCTTCCATCATTCTTAAAACAGTCCATTCCACGATGTCATTAAACCACTCTCTAGTTGGTCTTCCACGTCTTCTCTTCCCCCCAACTTTCCCTTGTAATATAGTTCTTAGAGAATACAGAGACAAATGTAAGAAAGCTAAACATGTAAAACTGGCTAAACCAAACTCATGGGAGGACTTTCGCAAGAACAGAAAATAAATATCAAGAATGTGGCAAGATATTCTGCAAGTTGTTGAAGAAGCTCAGTAATGGAGGAAAGAGTGCTGTAAAAGGAATTAGAGATGATAAAGGTGACATGAAAACTGGAGAAAAAGATATCTTTGATGTACGGAGTAATTATTTCGAAAAATTGCTAAATGAAACAAGCGGTGATGACAGTACAGTTGGTTAAAAACAACACTCAACAGACGTGCAATTAGGAATATCCATACTTGAAGTAGAAAAAGCCATCAAATGGAAATGTGGAAAGGCAGCTGGTATAGATGATATTTGACCAGAAATACTCAAGTATGGAGGTACTATACAGTGGTACTATATAGAACTATACAGTGGCTGCACTGCATAGTTCTGAAGGGCTGGACAGGGTGACGAATTCCAGATGATTGGAGTAGAGCTCTCATAGTACCCATATACAAAAAGGGAAATAAAATTGAATGTGAGTATTACAGAGATATTTCTCCTACTGTGTGTGTTCCTGGTAAAATTTATGCAAGAATACATGAGAAATGGTTGATAATGATTGTGGAAGGGAAGGTTGGTGAAGAACAAGCTGGATTCAGGCCAAATAGAAGCTGTCAGGATCAGATTTTCACTTTACGAAAAAAAGTTGATAAATCATAGGAATATAACAAAGATCTGTATTTACGTTTTGTAGATCTGGAAAAGGCATATGCCAAGAGAAAAGCAATTCAAAATACAACAGTTGTGTGGAGTCAGTGGGACATTATATCAAGCAGTATTTAGTCTTTATTTGAGTTATAAGTCAGCAGTTAAAATTGAAGGAAGTACAGAAAGATAGTTTAATGTTAAATCTGGTGTCAGACAAGGATGTACATTATTCTCTTTTTTATTTATTATCTAAATGGATCACATTATGAAGGAAAGTAGTATTAAACCTCATATCAAAATTGGAGATGTTAATATCAGTTCTTTACTTTATGCAGATGATGTTAGATTTCTAAATAAATCTAGGACAAGTCTGCAAGATTCCCTGACTAAATTGAATAACTATTGTAATAGACATGGCATGATCAGCAATACCATGTCAAAGACAATGAAAATAGGCACAAGCATTGAAAATATCAACTTCATTGGGAATGAAGAACCTATAGAACAAGTAAAACATTTCAGCTACTTAGGTACAATTTTTAATGATGGTAAATTAAACATGGAAATAGACAACAGAATCAAAAAAGCTGGTATGGTAGGAAGTCAACCGAATAAATTTATATGGAATAAGAGAGAAATTAGTCGAAACACTGAATTAGCTGTATACAAGACAGTGTTCAAACCAATTTGAATGGATGTGAGAGTTGGGTCAGAAGTAAACACTTGACCAAAGACTAGACTGCAGATATCACAGTCTTGAGAAATATTAGCGGCATTAACAGATGGCATCACTGGCTGTATCATATTAAAAATGAGTATATTAAGAAAGAACTTTATGTTGTTAGCAGAATTAATCTCTGGTGATGGTCACTTAAACTGAATGGGAGAGGAAAGATTAGCGAAACAAGTGTTCTCTTCTATGTTATCAGAAAAAGACCCGAAGAAGACCAAGATTTAGGTAGATTGATATAGTAAATAGTGCTTTAGAAGATAGAAATATAATATCTGATAATGTTGGAGTCTTGACAGGTAACATATTGATGTGGAGGAAAATTATAGATAGAAGTTACTGATGATGGAAGTTTTTCATGCAGTACTATTATGGTATCCTGTACACTGCTTGAGGATACATGTCAGGAATTTGATGATGATATATATATATAATGAATAATTTATATTTTCCATTTTTCTAGAGGATCTGTTTATTTGTGCTTTGGTAAAATGTAATTATAATAATCAGTATTAATAAATCAATATAATTGAGTATTGAATACAGTGGCACTATTTGATCCATGTGAATCCAACTTTAAACATTGATTGCCTTAGATTTTGAAGTGTTATATTGTGGTTTCCCTGTAGTTGCTTGCTCAAGATACTGAAAAAAATAATAAATAAATAAATAAATCACAACTCATGTCTTTCTCATTATGTTATTCCATCATATACCTTTGTAGTTTTGCAGTGGTTACAGTGCATAATTGCAAAGGCCTGGTCAGATGATTGAAGTAGAGCTATCATAGCAACCATCTATTTAAAAAAAATAAATAAATAAAAAAAAAATAAAAAGGAGGGGGATATAAAGCTGAATTTGAAAATTACAGAGGAATTTTTCTACTGTGTTCCAGGTAAGATTTATGCAAATATACTTTAAAAGAGGTTGAAAAATTGTGGAAGAGAAACTTTGAGGGTTCAGTCCAAATAGATGTTGTGAATATCAGATTTTCACTTTACAACAGGTAGTTAAGAAATCATGGGAATATGACAAGGATCTGTACTTTAGTTTTATACATTTGGAAAAGGCATATGACAAGTTGTCCAGAGAAAAGTTTTTCAAAATACTACAGTTATATTGGGTGAATGGAACATTATACAGAGCAATACATAGTTTATAGGTATGTTGGTATATAGATTGTGCATAGTCAAATAGAGAATTTGACTATGAAAAATAGAGAACAAGGATATACATTATCTTCATTCTTATTCATCATCTATATGGATAACATTATGTAAGAACATGGCATTAGGCCCAATAGTAGAATTGGATATGAAACTTAGTTCTTTGCTTTATGTAGATGCGGTTTTACTCCTAAATACATCTAGTGTGGGTCTCCAGGATTCCCTTATGAAATTGAATAACAGCTGTAACAAATTTGGAATGAAAATAGACAGGAATGCTTGATCTGCATTCTGAATGGAGATCCTATAGAAATAAAATATTTGAATTATTTAGGCAAGGTTTTCAGTGAAAATGGCAAGTTAAATCTGGAAATAAGCAAATAAGCAAAAATGGTAACCAGGTGAATTAATTTATATGGAATAGTAGAGAAATTAGCCAAAACACTAAACCAGCAGTATACAAGGCTGTGTTCAAACCAGTTTTAAGTTATGGATCTGAGAGTTGGTTTAGAAATCAAGCACTTGTTCAAAGACTAGAGACCACGAATATGAGGTTTCTGAGAAAAATTAAGGGAGTGAACAGATGGCAGAATCATATTAAAAATGAGGATATTAGAAAGGAACTTGACGTTGTTAGCATTCAAGAATGTGCCAACAGAGCTAATCTAAGGTGGTATGGCTGTTTAAATAAAATGGGTAAGGAAAGATTAGCAAAAGAGGTAGTTGATGGCAGGAAAGTGACTCCAAGGAAGACCAAGATCCAAGTGAATTGATTCAGTCAGCAGTGCATTAGAAACATGAAATGTTAAATATGACAATATTGGAGTGCACAAGTAATATACTAATTTGGGGGGGGGGGGGGGGGAATTGTTGAAAGCAGATAAATGTAAAGTTAATCATGTAGTGTTGTCATAAGTGACCTGAACATACCCTCAAGGTATGTTCAGGTCACTATGACAAATGTCACGCTGGCTGGCTGAGTGGTTAGCACACCTCCTCTGCAGTCAAAAGGTTGCAGGTTCAAATCCCACCATGGGCGTGAACGTTTGCCATTGTCAAAGGTGGGAGATGAATTTTATTGCCTGGCGTAAGATCATTGCTCCATTTATTGGAGGCCTGAAGTTGTGTGAAAAAGTTACGTTTGGTCTCCAAAGAAAGCTTTCCAGACTATGTAAAAATAAATAAAAATATATAAAATTGATAAAAAATGGGGGCAAAGGTCCTAAGCCCATGCCATGGTAAGTTTACTAATAACCTCTCATGGGTGGGAATGACATAAAAAAAATAAAAATAAAATTTAAAAAAAAAACAGGCAGTTGATGATACTTTTGTATGATTACATAACTACCATATATAATTTAAAAAATTTTTTATCTTATACTTTTTAAAATTTTGTTAATACTATATGTAAAAATTTCAAGCTTTTATGCAGGCAAAATAGTTACTTTAAAAACTACAATGTTCATAAAAGATTGACATAGTACAAATTCCAAGTCTTTGCATTCCTCGACTTAGGATTACTTGTACTTACAAGGCTACCTTATTAACATGTTCACCGAACAAAGAAAAAAAGATCACCCCCCCCCCCTTCTGCAAAAAAAAAAAAGTGATGAAATGACAGAGGCACATCTTTAATAAGACAATTTGATTGTTTGAAGAAACCTTGCCAAATCTCCCCCAGCATGGAGGATTTGGCAAGGTAGGCAGAACGATGCAAGCTGCAATTGCTTGCTACAAAGCAGTTCATGCAGAAAAAAGTAAAGGTGAACTGTGCATGTAATGTACACAGTTTAAATTAACCCACTTCTGCTGTCACCTTGCCCCTGAACATGAGCTCCAAACCTTCCTCATGGTATGCATATGGTTGAATCACCAGGCTTTCTAGGAGTTTGAAGTTCAACAAGAATTTATTGTTGACGACTTAGGCTGTCCTTCATGTTCTGATAAATTGTCCAACTAATTCAGCAATATTGTAGAAGAATTAACTAAGATTAAGAATTCTGGAATGATTTCTATTGGGACTATATTGATCAAGTGCATATAATAAACAACTATGTTATACCAGCTAGTTTCACCAACTAAGGCTGTTGGCATCTTCAGGTTACATAACTGATGTAAGGCACTAAAAAACTGTTACAAACTATAATCAACTGATTCCAATTATATTAGACAAAGAACAGAGCGTGTACAATACATGCATAGAGCATGCATGATCTCACTTGTTGTTATTTAGGAACGTTCTATAGTTGGCACTGTAATTCAGTTCTGGTGAGTTAAGAGATCTAATAAGGGTCTTCCAGATCACGGGCAAGATTCATCCTTGGTTCCTGTTAAGGTTTTGTATACAGTGGGCAACTGCTGTGGCTTCTTTAAAAATTCGGGAATGGAAGTCCTCCTCTATGTAAGGAATTGTGCTTCTATCCCACTCTATGATATGGTTCATTCTTGAGAAATGAAAAGTTAACCCCGATTTTTCTTCTGTTATTATTGACATAATAATAACAGAAGAACTGAATTATTAACATCACCAATGTGTTCTTTTTGCCTAATATAATTTAGCTATGATAAGGACTTTACAGCAAGCAAACGAAACCAAATCAAGAAATTCAGTGATCTTTATACAAAACGTTTTAAGTCAAAACCTTCTCTATCAGATAACAAAGTTATTTTTAATTTATCGGATCACGTATTAACAAAACCAGAGATCAGTATACTTGAAAAAGGTTTCAATTTTGCGATAACACCTGATCATGTCCCTAAAAGTGGATATCATTTGTAATATAGAAAATGCAGTCTTGTCGTTACTGGAACCATAGCTAATGATATTAGATTTAAATGTAGTATCATCTTCCAGAACATAAATATCACTCCTGGAAAAAAGAACATTGTATAGTTTGAAGAAAAAGAAAGAAAGACATTATCATATTAAAGGCAGATAAGAGAAATTCCACAGTGATTTTAAACACCAGTGATTACGAAGATAAGATTAACAGCTTACTATCGGATACATCAACCTACCGTGTCCTAGTCACAGATCCAACACTAAAGAATCACAATGACACCAACGATTTGATACGTCACACGGGGAACTAGCCTATAGACTTAAAACGAAGATTGAAATCTGTGCATCCACTAACACCAAGACTATATGGTGCTCCTAAAGTTTACAAAAATGGAATACCACTATGCCCGATTGTAGATGGTATCAATTCGCCCACTTATCTGTTATCTAAACACCTGGCAGGCCTGCTCAAACTACACATCCATAATTCGGATACTTATATACGAAATTTGCAACATTTCATAGAGAAACTGAACAACATCTCAATCTCCAATACGGATCTACTCACCAGCCTAGATGTTACATCTCTATTCACTAACATCCCTGTGGAGGAAGTCATCAACATTTTAGGAAGTTTTTTCCCACAAGATATTACTTCTCTGTTTCGTCCTTGTTTAACATCAAACTTTTTCATATGGAATAAAACCATATATCAGCAATTGTGACTGGCCTTGCAATGGGTAGTCCACTCTCTCCATCTTTTGCTGATCTCTTTATGGAGGATTTTGAAAATAAAATCTTATCTCAAGTAGACCCTAAACCCACAGTATGGTGGAGATACGTGGACGATATCTTTATTGTTTGGAACCACACAAAAAAGGACCCGTTAGACTTTCTAAATAAGATCACTTCTTTACACCACACAATCAAATTTACTCTAGAACTTGAAAAAGATAACCAATTACCATTTCTGGACACTTTAATTAAGAAGCTAACAAATGGTGGTATCAACCTCTCAGTTTACCGCAAACCTACCAATACAGGATGTTGTTTATATTTCACTATCTCCCACCACATTTCTCAGATACTTAGCATTGTACACATGCTGAAGAACCATGCCTCTCTCCTTACAACAGATCAACAAGACCTCCAGGAAGAACTATCCCTGATATCTAACAACCTTACGATGAATGAATTTCCTCGAAGACTCGTCTACAAGATACTTTTCTCTGACCCCCCCACAAAGACAACGAGACGACATACGTTATATTTCTACCATCGTCATTCCATACTTTGGGACAGTTTCCAATAAGATTGCTAGACTCTTTAGACCACATAAAATAAGAGTGGCCTTTAAACCTACAGAAATGATTAGGCAATTCTTAAGATCTCCAAAAGATAGCCATACTTTCTTCAAATATGCTGGAGTTTACAACATACCCTGCTTGTGTGGCTTGAATTACATCAACCAGACTTCAAGGAGCCTTCAAATTAGGCAAAAAGAACACATTGGTGACGTCAATAATAACAGCGAAGAAAAATCGGGGTTAGCTTTTCATTTCTCAAGAACGAACCATATCATAGAGTGGGATAGAAGCACAATTCCTTACATAGAGGAGGACTTCCATTCCCGAATTTTTAAAGAAGCCACAGCAGTTGCCCACTGTATACAAAACCTTAACAGGAACCAAGGATGAATCTTGCCCGTGATCTGGAAGACCCTTATTAGATCTCTTAACTCACCAGAACTGAATTACAGTGCCAACTATAGAACGTTCCTAAATAACAACAAGTGAGATCATGCACGCTCTGTTCTTTGTCTAATATAATTGGAATCAGTTGATTATAGTTTGTAACGGATTTTTAGTGCCTTACATCAGTTATGTAACCTGAAGATGCCAACAGCCTTAGTTGGTGAAACTAGCTGGTATAACATAGTTGTTTATTATATGCACTTGATCAATATAGTCCCATTAGAAATCATTCCAGAGCTTTTATCATCAAGAAAATTAGACGTTTTTTAAGATTAAGAATTACTCCATGTTTCCAGATGATTGTTTTATTAGTAAGTGCAGAGAAGCACTATATACTTGGTTTCATTATTTATTACAATAGTGTTGTACGCAGTAATTTCATGTTATAATTCGTAAATTGTGTTATAATCATCAACCAGTGGTAATATTTAAAGAACATATATGAATCTAACAAAACTTGATATTTCTCATACTTGAAAAAAGTTAAATTTCCATCACCAGAGAATGATAAGCAACTTAATATGTATATGCAGCCACTATATAGAGTGAGTATGATTGAAGTAGAACAACAAAGATAAGTCTAAAATTCAAAATAACCCCTCGGGGCTTTTCTGGGTGTTCTTGACTGTTAGACTGAAGTTCTCAGGGTGAGTGCTTCCAATTTTAAAAGTCTCTCATATTTAAATTTCCTCCTGTAGAGTAAGGAGTGAAAAAACTGCAAAGTACACTGATCCCAGTTCCTGGGGGACACTATTTATGACTTACCTTTGTTCTGCTCCAGTCACATTCATGCTATGTATGTATGCATGCCATGTACACATCAATTTGTCTGTTGTTTGCTTAATTAATGAATCATCAGCTTTTTTTTTTTTTTTTTTTTTTTTTTTTTGCTGAAAAAAAATGAAGGATTCATCAATTAAGTACACCTTGCAGAAGTAAGCATGTTAAATGATGAATAATGACAGGCTTTTAATACTTTCCAGTTTCTTGATAATGTCCAGAAGATTGCAGTCAGATTAATTGATTACTGACCTCTAACAACCTCACTGGAATCACTATCACAGACAATTTGTTTCTGTCCTCACCTATTGAACCAGCTACCACTATTTCTCTATTTTCTTAACTTAGAAATGCATGCATCTGCTGGTCAACATCCATAATTCAGTCCAAATGTAAACTCTCCACATTAACCCCAGTTGTCTGAACCCTACCCACAAGCGTATTAATAGGTTCTACATCTTCTCATGTATGAGATTTAAAACATATATATATATATATATATATATATATCTTCTCTTCTTCTTGAGTATTCTGCAATTTAGCAGGTTCTTCTCTTAGTAGCAAAAACTTTCCTTCCACTCTCTTCTGTTCTGAGCCTTCTCTTTCAAGGTTGTGTACCTGTCTCCATTCAGCATGTAATCTAGCATTGTTTTCCTTATTCTTCCTCTGGGTATTTTTCTGTGTATTTTTCCTTCGATGGCATTGTGATGATTCCATTCCCTCTCAGAATATGTCCGATCCAGTTTCCCTTTCTTCTTTTTATCCTCCTTAACAGACTTCTTTCTTCTTCTACTCTTTTTAAGACCTCTTCATTAGTTATTTTATCTGTCCATTTGATTTTTTTCATCCTTCTCCAAATCCACATCTCAAAGCTTTACAAAATATTAATTTCTTCCTTCTTCAATATCCAAGTTTCAGCTGCATAGAGGGCAACACTCCACACATAACATTTTATTAGTCTTTTCTTTCTATCCATTTTACTTCTTAATAAATTATATTTTCTATTAAAGGCATCTCTTCCCATTGCTGTTCTTGCTTTTATGTCACTTTTACACTTTTCATTACTGCTAATAACACTTCCTAGATATTTAAATGTCTTTACTTGATTCAATTTTTCCCCATTTATTCTGATATCCATATTTGCCTATTTCCTTGCTGTTTTCATTACCTTTGTTTTTCTGATGTTAATTTTCATTCCATAATTGATACAGGATTCCAGTAATCTGTTCAACAGATGTTGTAGTCCTGTTTCAGTATTTGATAATAATGCCTTGTCACCTGCGTATCTTATTGCAAATATCTGTCTACCTCCAATCTTTATTCCTTCTTCCAAATTCTCCATTGCTTCTTTTGACATTGCTTCAGAATACATGTTAAACAAAATTGGTAACAGAGAACAGCCTTGTCGTACTCCTCGTCCAATGATACCTGGTTCTGTGGTACCATATATATCTCTCACCATGGCGGTTTTTTCCATATATAGTGAAATAATTAGCCTTCTGTCTTTCCAATCTATACCAATCTTTTCCATTACTTCCACAATCTTATCCCATTTTACAAAGTCAAAAGCTTCTTCAAAATCTATATAACGTATATTAACTTCTTTATTCACTTCCAGACTTCTTTCACTTACTATTCTTAACAGTCCAATCACATCTCTTGTTTCCCTGCCCTTCCTAAAACCAAACTGTTCTTCTCCAAGAAATTCTTCCACCTTCTGTTCATACCAAGTTTTTGTATGATGTAAAGAACATGTATTTTTCTAATCAGTTTGGTGTAGTGTGTTAAGAGCATGATTTGAGATGCCTGCTTCACCAAAATTGTTAAATTTAATGTGCCATTTGTGTCCTTTTTTTTACGGATAGGGATTGTACATCCAGTTTCACCAATATAAGGTAAGTTATAGGTGCATTAGATATGTTAAACTACAGGGTGTTAGGATTCTCATAAGTATTTTTGATGGGAAATGAGGCTTATTGTTCTAAAATCCTTGCAGTTCACTACATTACTTTTCTTTGGTATAGGTATAAATATTAAGGTCATAAAATCTTTTGGTTATTTCTTTAGTTCCTTTCTTCTGAAGTTGTTTCAGGAATTCTGCAGGTATTTCATCTGTTCATTCTGCCTTTCCACATTTTAGTTCTTTAATGGCCATTTCTACTTCTGTTTTCAAAATCTCTGGGCCTTGATCATCTTCATTTACCTTCTTTATATCTTCTAATGGCGACTCATTTTCCTTGTCATACAGATCTTCAATATTCCTTCCATCTCGTTAGGATTTTATCTTCTTCAGTTATGATTTCTCCATTCTTATTTTCTATGCCTCTAGCTCGAATTCCATTTCTCTTGTGATTCATGCTTCTTGCTTTTTCATACAAAAGATCATACCTTCCCGCTCTCTCATAATTTTCCATTTCTTTACATTGTTTTTTAAGCCAATCTTCTCTTCTACTTTTTGCATTCCTTCTGAATTTGTCATTCCGGGTTCTATATTGTATTTTCCCTTATGGGATGTCTTTATTTTTCCATTTTCTTCTTTCTTCCATTAGAGAAATCATCTCATTAGTTATCCAAGGTTTTTTTATTCTTTTAGCTCTTACATATCCAATTTCTTCTTCTGCAATCTTCTTTATTTTCTCTTTAAGTTGTTCCCATTTCCTTTCTGGATGTTCAGTTTTGACAAAACTTGTTTCCTCTAATTCTTTCTCCAATCTATTTTCAAATTCCTTGGTATTTTTTAATTTCTCTAAGTTCCATTTTTTCCCTTTTTATAGCTTCTTTTATTTTCTTTAGTTTCACATTTATTTCTATGAATAGTAGGTTGTGGTCAGAGTAAATATCAGTTCCAGGATACGTGCATGCATTTTTTACACTATTCTTTTATCTTTGCATTACTATAATGTAATCAGTTTGATACCTTTCTGTATCTCCTGATTTTTTCTATGTTTATAGTCTTCTCTTAGATTTTTTAAACCAAGTATTCGTAATTATTAGCTTATTTTCTCTACAGAATTCCACTAACCTTTCCCCTCTCTCTTTTTTATTACCTAGCCCGTATCTTCCTACTACACTATCATCCTCTTATTCTCCCACAACTCCATTCCATTCTCCCATTATAATCATATAGTCTTTTATTTTTTCTTCCTTAATTAGTTCTTGTAATTATTTGTACATTTCCTCATCTGAATGGTCACTTGTTGGCATATATACCTGTATTATTGTTATGTCCACCGGTTCAGCCTTCAATTTTACCACCATAATCCTGTCATTCAGACATTTTATGCTAATTATGCTCTTTGCTGTTCTTTTATTAAAAATAAGTGCAACTCCTTTTTATCTTCACCTGAGTAAATTACCCTTACTTCTTACACTTAATTACTCTTACTTATTTAGTATCGAACAATGCAACTCCATGGTTATACAAATTATTGATATCCATGATATTGATATACGATTATAGGTTATGATTAATAATTTATGATTGACCAATACTAAAGCATATTTATATTTTTTTAAAAAAAGGGACAAAATTGACATTTTTATTAAAATGACAGGATAGCTGGGAAATACGAAAAAAAAACGGTATGTGTGATCAGCCTACACCCGTTTTTATAGCTTTCTGAATTCAGTCACACTGCCTGCACTCACTACTGCCAAAAAAGATCGTTCCAATGACACTCCTCTCTATAAGAGGAAAATCTGGCTCTTATCCCTTCAACTGTATTCATTCTCAGTGATCATCAATGACTTCTGCTTCCCCCCCCCCCCCCCCCCACAATAAACTGAAAAATTCCGTCTGTCAGTATCATGTATGATCCTTACAGAAGTTGGTATATCTATCATATCACCCTTCCTTCCTCCCTCCTCCTGTTTGCTAGTGTCTGCAGTCTACAAATACACAATCTGTCCTCATAATTTACGTCACAGTCCCAATACATCTTTAACACTTTTACATTCTCTCCACTGTATCTTCAACAACTCAGAAACCGGGTGACAGATCTTCTCAAATAGTCCAGGTTATTTCATATTAAGGTCTTGTAAAGAGGCAAAATGACAATTATCATTTGAGTTGTGTGTTTACGATCTTTGCTGTAATACTCCGTGACTGTCTGCTACTCACACTTTGAGATCTTTGACCTGCTCATTCTCTTCTAGCATAATCCCACAAATATAATATGTCCAATATCTCATCACACTAAAGTACATAACTTTACATTTACTAACATTGAGCTGACATCCATTTTTACATGTCAACAATTCAAGTGTATTCTCATCTCTCTGCAAGTGCTGCATATCATCAGACAGCCGTGTTCCTCCTATCAAATCCTTCCCAATGTCATTAATGTAAAGACAATAACAATTGATGACCAAGGACTAATCCCTGCAGTATGCTACACAGGCCACCTTAAATCTTACAATCAGGCACACATACAAAGACAACAACTGATGTAAAAAATTACTGTTACTGGTAGCAAGATGTAATTTTAATCCTTTCATATGAAAGGTAACATAAATTTTATACTAAATGCATAATAAAATGGTTACATTGACTTAGATCATATTCTGTTGGAAAAATTTTTTTTGTTAAAAAGATACAGATTACACCTGAAACACTGCCCTAGAACATAACTAGGATTATTTTATTTAGCACTGAGTCTTTTGGTTGCCTTCCTTTTAGACTTCCCGTGGATGGGTATTGTCTTTAATGCCTCTATTGATGCCTTCTTGGTGAAGGCAAAACATTGCCATGATAATTGAGTAAAATTTAGTTAATTATCTCTAGGTATTTGACTGGGGCATTATTTTAGCATTCGACCTTTTGACCAAGCCTTCTGGACCAAGCATAATTCTGAGAAGGCTTGGGTTACCTTTCCACTTTTATGACAGTGTACTTTATATATATCTAGTATTGATAAATGTTAATGGTTGCATTCCTCATGGATCTTAGTGTCATTGAACAATTTTTCAAAATAAATATTCTATACATAATTCTGCGAGGTAAGTTCTGTAACTTTCTGGCCTGACATGCAAAATTCGCACCAATTTTCAAACAACGTGCATGATAGATAGCACCATCTATGAGAAGCTTAGTCTACCAGTTACAACTGCCTGTGTCATTCAGTTGGAGACATTCGTTTGACAAAATGTGGCATACTAAGTGGGTATAGTGGTAAAAATTGAGTACTGTGCTGTGATAGTTTTTCACCAAAGAGGGGCGATTGGATATTGTTTATGGGGAAGCTTCTCCTTCATATTCCACCATGAAGGAATGGGCTGAACAGTTTTGCCTAAGAAGAGAGGCATCAAAGGTGAACCTTGTGATAGTTGGCCTGTGGAAGTAATGACTGATGAAAATGTCTCTCTTGTTGAGGAGTAAGTGCTCAATGACAGATGGTTGAAGCACGTTCAGCAAAGTTGGGGCTTTCTGATATTGTATTATTATTAACGCGTGACACCACCAAGGACTCATCGCGAGAGCTCCAACAACAATCTTTCGTATCATTCACAAGAAGCTTCACATGACAAAGGTCAGTGCACGGTGGGTGCACATGTTTAGGACAAATTCAGAATTAAGTTACTGCTAAAAGGGAATGCCAACATAACTGCATCGAAACCTTAAAATGCAGTTGTGGTTAACTAAAGCTCTCGCGATGAGTCCTTGGTGGTGTCACGTGTTAATAATAATACAATATCAGAATTCTTGGCATTCTGGATGATCCTACTACATAAAACGGCTGAAAAGAAATTATGCAGTTATGTTTGACAAACCTTGCAGTACTCAAGCATCTACAGTCCACTGCCGTGCAACATGATCTCCCAGTCTAATCTCAGATGTGGTGAGGATTTCATCTTCATTGTCAAAACAGTCTTGTCTTCTTTCTTAGACTTATTTTATCTCCTTGCCTTTAATAACACTCAGGTCCTTAAAGCAGATCATCTCACTTCCTGGTATATCATTTATTACCTTCTCAGCCTCTTAAAAGAACTTGCCGTCTTATTCACTAAAGTTGCTGATTCTCATCTGTTACACTCTCTATGCACATCTGAAATTTTTTCAATATTTTATAGAATACTGTTTCTTGCATTTGGCACAGCATACCCAAAATCCTTTGTTGTACAGCTAACTGTACGCTGTTTTAGTCTCTCTTTTACCTTATCTATGGTGGTAGTAGGTGCCCTCTAGTGTATATTGATTAAAAAGTACTATAAAAATTGAAAACATTTCTCTTGTCTGAGTGCAGTACATATCAATACGGTATTCATTTGCCTATTGCTGTTTTATTATTTATTTTATTTCATTTAATTATTTTTATATATTTTTTTTTTTGTCTTCTATATTAGGTAATGTGATCGCCATTATAGGTATTTCATCTGTGATCATACGTTGTACCTTTTTGAAATACACTATTCACTTTTGATTTTGAGATTGGCTGATTTTCTGTTACAGCAGTCTCCTTTCATTAAAATTTTT